>NC_064443.1:4848484-5151515 GCF_023343835.1 Lagopus muta | reverse complement strand
TAATTTTCACTTTTTTTAAAGATTAAAAAAAAAGTGAATGCTTTACAAGTTCAGTACTACTTTCAACACAGAAGCTGTTCTGAATGAGCCAATCAGGTACTGACTTGTCAGCAAATGGTTTCAAACAATACAGCAGTGAGTGAACTAAATAAGTTCCACTGCTCAAAAATAAAAATATGCTGATTACATGTCAATTATTGCCCTTGGAAAATGCAAGGACTGCAGTTTTGTTGTCAGTGCCTACAATACAGAGGCACTACTCTGGAGACACCTCTCTCAGGAAATGCTAGCCAAATAGCGACAAGAAAACTTCTCTTTAAAACCATGCCCATATTGTAAGCAACATTACTTCATTGTAACAAAGAGAATTCCTTCAGAAAGCAGGAGTGGGATGCATTACCTGTAGCTCTTCTATTGGTATAGGTGTGTTTGGGAGGCTGGTAGCTGAATAAATCTTTATAACCAGTGGATTCAATTCATGCCTTTGTCTTTCAGACAGAAGAGGTGTTTCTACAGTGAAAGACACATAAGCATCTGAAAGAATAGGACTGTTTTCTTCCAGTCGACTGATCACTGAGTTTTCTCCTTTTAAAAACAAGATGAAATATTATTACAGAAGTTATCTCATCAAGGCATCAGTATTTGATTAAATTTAAAACCTCCACTGAATTTGTACTGAAATAGAATGAATAATAATTGCTTCATATATTATTTACCTTTTGCAGTGGGGAAGAAAATAGTATCTAGAACAATGCCAGAAATCTCATTTGGGCTAAGAGCTAAAAGCGTACTGAAGTTTTCTGTCACTTTGAAGATGCAAATATACCGTTCACATAAATATTAAAACACTTTAGAGGCTTTTCATCACAACTAAAGTCTCTGTTAAAGGTACAGAAGCATATTTAAATGTTTCTGAATGCTAAATTTTGCAGTATGTACTCAGCAGCTGAGTTTCATCCTCTATGACATCTTGGCAATTCTGTCTATGAGCACAGAAAGATTTAAGTCACTACCCACAAAAACAGGACAACGTGATGTTAATCTAGTTACAGTCAGAAAGCCTCCGAACGAATCCACTTTCTTCTGACCGACATCCTATTTCCAACACATTCTCAACAGATTAAAAAAAACAACCCAAACTTGGAACTAAACAGCTCGTTATCCACCAGGCAGACCCACACAGTACATCTAACATCCTGCTCCCTCCCTGCCTCTTCCTTACAGAATAATACCTGAAAGGAGAGGCATGAGATCCAACTGCAGCAAAGCAATGTTTGCCCTAGTAGTACCCATGTCCTTTTTAGCACCAGGATCCTTTCTACCTGTTGATGGAAGGCAGGGTTAGACCAAGGAAGGAGGAAACGATTTCAAGTTTGCTATAGGCAGAACGCAGTGAGTTACATGTCCTTAGAAAAAGATGTCAATTCTTCTTTCTAAAACCAACTTGGGCTAGTATTTCAATATGCTCAGAACTCCTCTGCACAGTTCACTGTATTTTAGTATATGAAATCTCAAAAAAAAAAAATTTACAGCAGTAGGCATTAAAAGTTAATGGAATTACCAAGATTAAAGTTATATTTGCCATCTTGTTATTCTTCCTTTTCACATATGTATTATGATGCATGTGTGACAATTTTTATCAACATGTAATTTATTGTTTCCAGAAACCTCCATCTTTTAACTTTGTGCCCACAAAACAGGAGTACTGCCATTCCTCTAAATCCCAAGGATATCACCAAGACAAGCTAATCAGTATCCACAGTTTACTCAGATGGTGAGTGATTATTCCCTACATTCCTTTCACCCACATTCACCCACATTCAATCTTTACATAATCAATACCAGCAGAACTAGCCACAGCCTCCACTTATGTAACTCCCATCTTCAGACACTCTGCCCAACCACAAAATAGTTGTCAAGGAAGGACTTGGTTGACAATATTGATGCATTCACTCAATTTGAATGAACTACAACTGAATGTTAACATTCATGCTCAGTGATGCTTGTTGATAAGCAAATGTCCTTTTTATAAAGTGTATTGGGATAATGTGAGCAGGAACCCTGGGACACCATGCTAGTTTTTCAGTCAGACAAGCATGACATTCAACATGGGTGATTTAATATATATGGTAGTGTTCATTCTTGCTGTGGTTATCATCTTTCATAGAACCTTAGTTAATCATAAGCTACAGATGAGAGAGCAAAATATTTGTCAGTAGAGATGTGTTTCTTCATTTAACAACATGAAGAAGCACTAGAAATAAATATGGACTATAAACCACAGATGAAAACCTGGCCTCTAGTGGCAACTGCAGCACAAGCAATGTGGAATACCAAGCTTGGTAGTCTCACAGTTGTAACAGTTGTTTCAGCTACAACATTAATTTTTAAACGTTTTACAAAATTTATTATTGCACACTCATAGCCCTTGCAAATACCCATCATTTCACCACTGGAACACTTAAAGTGGTGGAAAAGAGCCATCAGCATCCCCGCTTTGTTCTACTGGCTAAGAAAACAAGAGATATAACTTGCTTCTGAAGAAACACGGAAAGCAAAGACTAAAATGCAGGTCTGGTAACACACACTTCTCTAATCTTGAATTCTTTTTAAAAAATAATACACAAACAGAACCTCTTATCTTTTAAAATCTAGCTTTCATAAGCCCTATGCCATAATTCCATCCAGAGCTTACCATTCGAGGTAGCTGTCTTGTCTGTTTGACACATCAGAATTCCCACATCGTTGGCTGTTTTCCCAGTTTCTTCTGAAGTTGTATTATGCAAAGGAGCAGCAACTGCTTTCTGCTTCAGAAGTTGGGCCTTACCCTCAAATCTGCTTCTAGCAAATATGACACAAACAAGCAATCAAAATTAAAACAGAATTACATGTGGTTTTAAAAGTAAATTAGAAGTTACATATATAGCCACTAAAATAAAAATGATAAGGATGCTTCATTTGCATCAATAAAAGAAAATCACAACAAAGGCCCTGGAAACCATCACAATACACAGCAACCTCCAGATGTTAGGAGTTGGTGAAGGAAATCATACTGTGGAGTTTGTGGAGATAGCATGGAATTTTTTGGTGGATTTGCTGGAAATCTCCCCACTGCACACTGCAAATGCATAGAAGATATTGGATCATGATGATTGTACTTCCTTATGTATACTTTTGACATAAAGTGAGTGACAAGGGAAAACGACTCTTTAGAAAAGAAGACTCTTCTCCAGGCATTCAAAATATCAGCAAAACTTTGCCAATAATAAAACAGGTGAAATGTAACTTTCTGAATCTCAGATGTGTTTTTAAAGTAAGCACAGCTTCCTTGTCAGATAACTCCCTAGCCCTCCACAAGGAATGATCATAACAATAATAATTTTCCTTCGAACAATGAGGTAGAAAGAAATATTCTTAATACAGATAGAATGAAAATGCTTAGGTGCTTGGAAGAGCAATAGTGACATAATAAAGTTCTCCATCATGAACAAAACTCGAGAAACACTTTGATTTTTTAAAACTGCTATAGCTTCTCAGGTCTTGAATCTTCAATTTCAGAAAGTTGTACATTGATTGTTAGAAATTTACCACTAAAATTCTTAAGGTAGTTGTTAGACAACAATGTTTTCGGTCCTGCCCTGTGATCAGCAGGCACGACTGCAAAAAGTGTTATGGCAACGGTCAGCCATCTCCAAAAGCAGAGTATAATTACAACAAGCTTAGAAGAAACATAGATACTAAAAAATATGCATCTTCAACTGTATTATTAGGACAGGAACACTTTCCCATGGAAGTGTAGCACACTTACCTTACTGTAAGGAAGTCATCTGCCTCTGAAGGATGTAGTACATTATAACTTGAAGTTCCTAGTCCTCTCTGATCAGTTTCTTCTGTGAAAGTAAAACAAATTCTAAATTTGTCTACTTTTGATGAGTCTCATAAGACCAAGAAAGTGCATCTGCAAAGCACACAAATACAAGCTGATGTGTAACCCAGAACCACAATCTGTTTAACTGTCATCTTTGTGCCAAGGCTGAGTTTGAATAAGCTTAAAATATATAAAATAATTTGAGGCATTTTGACAGATCATGCAAGAACAAATATATGATATGTCGAGCTTTATTGCCTAGAAAATCAAGTCCCACAGTAATTATCACTCAAAACAAAACTAGAAATTAAAAAGTAATTAAAATGAAGTGTATCCAAATAATATTTTGTTACCAGCAAATATCCTAACTGTACATTAGCAGGTACCGATAACATTATCTTAATGCACATCCATAAGAAGTCATGCATTATTTTTCCTTATTCCAACAAATTATTCCAATAGCTATTCTAGCAAACCAGGGAGAAGAAAAAAAAAAAGTGACATGACCAGTGTGCAGATCTCTTACACAATATATAGAAGTGCTCTGATACTTGATCAGTGCTTATATATGCCACAAGTATGGTATACTATAACTAACTGGCTTCAGATGTCATTTAATTACAGAAAAACAATTTACAGTCACAGACCTACGTGTTAATTACTCAACATTTAGCCTCACAATGTATCAGTCTTAATTACAGAATATATCTCCTACTCACAGAAAGATCAGAGCAAATCAACATGGTATGAATGACAAGAAACATCTGCACTTAACTAGCTGAATAAGTGTGACACAATAAAGAATAAAATTTGCCACTATCACCAAGCAACGATGGATCAATGGAATATTAGGTTTTTACCTAGCTGTATAAACAGGACAGAGAAATTATTACTACTCACCTGTTTCACAGAGCACAGTAATTGCACACCCAATAACACACATGATTTTTTAAGGTCAATGAAAAAAACATTAGGAGACCTTCACAACATTGCTTTCTTTCTTAATGTAGACCAGGTGAGCACTGAGGACAAACACTGGCATTTTTCCATTCATCTGAACTGTAAGCTATGTTCCCATCCTTTACCTCCTAGTGTACTGACCATCACACCTCATTTGGTCCATCAGTCCTCTCTCGACCTGTCACCAGATGGCACTACCACCAAAATGCAGATGCACTCTGCCGCCTCATTACACCGGCAATTTGTCTGCTCCTATTTCGATGACACATGGCATAAATTGTTAAAAAAACTAAAAACAACTTTATAGACAAATCATACGAAACTGGTGACTCAGTGTTCCCCACAAGGACAGATGTAGTGTTGCAACAGATACTAAAGGTAGGAGGAAGCCATGAATCCCTGGTACCTCACTGCACTTCCCTTTAGAGAATTCTATCTAAATACTTGGCAAGTCCCAAGATTTCATCTGTAAATCTAACAAAAACTGTAGGTGTAGCAAAGGGAGAGAAAGTAGTTTTACTGTTTAATGGTGAAAACAAACAGCTAAGTTAAAAGTACTTTGATACCACACACTTTTGGAGTTGACAGCAAAGCACTCTGCACAGTTCAACAGTGCCCAGGTGCAAAGAAATCTCAGGGGCAGCCCTCCAGTCAATGGACTCAGTAAGGCACCGATACAGACAAGACCAGCAGTTTTTAACATGGGGCTACAAACAACACTGCCACTAGATGGAGAAGTTTTCCCCTTCTTGGCTTAACGAGTGCTGCTGCAGCTGAACACCACACCGCCTTTTTTAACCTCCTGCAGCTCTGCAGCAATTTCTCAGCTGTCACAAGGCAACACCATAAATTCCATAAAATCAGGATCTCATCAACGTCAGGAATAAGATTTCATACTTCACCCTGCACCAGCAGTTCAAAGGAAACAAAACATCCTGTACTGGACTACAGATAGCTACCAACAACTGAGAAACAGTAAGAATGCAGAAATTTGTCCAGGCTAAAGTTCTAGACATTAATACAATCACCTCCAAACATGAAGCAGCAGCACAACTAAAATACTATTTTCTAGTGTTCCTTAAAAACCTTCCTTGAGCCAGCTAGAATTGAGGTACAAAAGAGATCTACATCAAAGCTATAAGAAAATTGCTCCAACTGTAATATCCTCAGCCTTCCTGCAGCACCTTGTTCCCTCAGTCCATGTCTCTGCTTGCTCATTACTCAAGTTGCCAGTTATGCTTTTTCTCTCCCATTCAGCCCACAAGCCAGTTCTAGTTGTCATATTATACCTTTGACTGGAAGGGCTGAAGACTTTTTCTGTGCCTTGGATTCCTTTGCTTCTCTAATTCTTGTACAGCTGGGTGCTGGCTGATTCCCTTCAAACAATTTTCTTTGCAGCAGTACTGTGTGTTTTACTCCACCTACCAGGAGAAGGAAATAAATAAATAAATAAATAAATACACTGATTTTTCTGCTTGTTCTGTTTGGGCCACTCAAGTTTTGAGCAATTATTTTCCCATGGCATATGGGAATGAAAAGCACCAGAATTACCTACAAGCCTGCTGAAGAATCCAGCATTAAATGGTCTCCTCAACAATGCATGCTTTAGGAAAACATTGGGGCAGGTGAGGCTTGTGAGAGCTCAAAGAATACTGGGCTTACCCACAAAGCAAACAGCCCTGACAGTGAAGTGAGTAGGACCTCTCCACACAGATGCCTGCAACAGTGCAGTTTCAGGAAGGAAAGCTTTTAATCCCCGTTGCTAAGCTTTACAGCAGCTGTTCACAAGAGAAAGAACTACTGACAAATTTCCATTCCTCAACAACAGCTACTGAGACGCTCAGTCTATCTTACAAACACAAACAGATGCAAAGCTCAGTTCTTCACAAAGCCCACCGTGTCTGAGCAAATACTTATTAATACTAGTTCAATCAAAAAGAAACCCAAGCCATACTAATTGGCATTTGAGATCGTGTAGCATCACCCAATAACTATCCATTAATACATAGAGAGAAAACAGTTACAGTATTCTACTGATAAAATTAACTGTACTATTCAAATGTGCTTAATTTAACAGTAGTTCCATATCTGCTGAATGAAGGATACCCTATTTCCTGTGCACTTCATCTCATGGTTGCCTCTCTGGTATGTATTTTTTCATACATGTCCATAAGAGCTCTAACAAGGTCTCTGTCCTCTAATTAAATTAATTCAACTAGTAAATCGACTAGTAAAAATTAGCAGAGTTGCACAACAGAAAGATGTTTTTGACACCTCTGACCTTCAACTCAGCATAGCCAGAACTTAGCCATAGACTGAAGTTACAAAGTTGTGGGAAGTAACAAGAGGAAGAGATGAAACAAAGATGCACAGCATAAAAACACAGCTGTACAAGTTCCACATCTTCTCAGGACAAAAAGAAAAACAAAGTGAGCATATTCACTGCTACTATTAGCATCCAATGGCCTAAAATAGCTCCTCAATTCACACAGGTTCAGATGACAGTCCCAGTTACATTTCTCTACCTTAAGAATTTTCAGAAACTAAAGCCTTCAGAGTACAAACAGCTAGAATTATTTTAATGGCAATGACAGGCAAGTATCAGATAATCTCATCAGTAACTTTGTAACAGGTGTAGTCACAGCTCCAAGATACATTTGATAACATACCTGTTTGCATTAGACTTACCAACTGACTCTGCATCTCTTTCTGTTGAGGAAGCATCTGGTTTACTAAGCCTTGCTTCTGAGAAAACCTTGTCCTTGGTGTCCCAAAGTTTTAAGGTTATTTTATGATCTCTTAATTTTATTAGAAATTCATTAGTGACATTGACATTTGTATTATGGTTCCACGAGATCCACATCTGGTCATTTTCAAGCCATGGCACAATAGTCTGTTAAAACAAAGATGAACTCCAATAAAGGCTTTCATCAGAACAGAAGTGGTTAAATTCACATGCTGACCACCATCACTACTACTCTCAAAGCGTGCCTTTCTTATGTCTCCAAATCATGCTACATCTTACATGAACCCCCTTGTTGTGTTAGCACACTTTGCTGGATTCAGACAAGCCATTCTTATCAAGCCAATGTCTGACATGAAGACCAGCAATTATGCTATTGCTCAGCAAGACACTGAGCACCAATAGCATAATGGAATACTACAAAAGCTAAAACAGACACTTTAAAAAAAAACAAGTATTAACAAAGGAAAACATGAGCACTACACTAAACAGCATTTCCTATGTCTCTTTTACAAGTCATTCATCTTTCAGCAACACTAGCTACATAGTTAACATAACTGTACTATGAATGGTAAACCTATATGTGTGCATCTAACAACCTGTACATTATACAGATTGTTCACATCCTATTCTTGTGGTATAGACAGGCTACAGACTAAGCTCATTTACACTGTAGCCTACCCACACTATTGTTTGGCTTGTTACATAAGTATGCTTACATGCTACATACTTAAAAGTCAGGTACAGTTGGCAAGGGAAAGATGTGACCATGTTACCTATCATACCTTCAGTACTAGGAATGGTACAGAATTCTTAGGTTGTTCTCTTTGCTGATCAATGAGAGGCAAGGGAGGAGAAAGACTGGGTAGTCAAAAGTACAAGAGATTTTGAACAGCAAATACTTTTTATTTAATTGTTTCACTCTTTCCTACAGGGTATTACTGAACTTGTTCCAGAAAGTTGTTCTACAAAACTGTGCTTTTGCATTAAAAGGTCTGTGAATAAAAAAAAAATCTGGACTTAAGTTCAGTCTTCTCTTCTTATGTAACTTGAGGCATAATTATAGCTCTATATGAATTAACGGACTAATAACAGAACCACCAGTTCTGAATTCTTCCTACTTGCAGGATTTTCACCAAAAAGTGAAAATATGGTAAAAGACAGCTATAGTTTTGTTACTTAATATTAACGAGAACAATGCAACAAGCTTTCAAATGAATAATTGGTCACTGTGACTTAGGTAAACAGAATTAACTCGAGTCACATAAGCTATCTTTACTAGGATTATCCAGATACAGGCTGAGAATGATACACAGTACTTTAAAAGCAACAGTCTCCCACTTCTTTCAGATTATTTCTAAAAAGTCAGTGCTGAAATCATTTCTCAACAAACTAAAATGAATTCAGAACAACACATCCAACATTTAGATTGATGGATTTGAACACAAAGGGTTTATCCAGATGTGTCTAAGCAAGACATCTGCAACATTCTTCAAGTATCTTAAAAAAAAAGAAAAAAAAAAATTATCTTCCTCTCAACAAAGATCAGAAGCATAATTCTCATTCTTTCCCCATCTTTTAATGGAATGTGCACTTGCTTTCAAATTACTACCTTTGAAGTACAAACATACAATTCCAATAATCTACACAAATGTAATTTTATAATTAATATTATAAAAACACTCTAAAAGACAACAACCTCTGATTACAAACCTGGTGATGTAGATTAGGAGCATACATTTCTAATCCTCAATACTTATTTCCAAACCTATGTGTGCAAGTAGGGGCTAAGCAGTTGTTGGAACATACAACTAGAACAATTCGCTCTGGAAAACATCCTCCTGCACCCCATGCATGATGCGTGGGATTACCCAGTCTTACCATATCCCTTACCTTGGAATCAGACTCTGCAAATAGCTTTGCTACCGTCCCAAACACCATCAAATCCATTTTTCTAGGCACGAGATCATCTGGTAAAAGGAAGTACTCAATGTGATAGCAACGCTTCGTTCTTAGTTCATCAGTTGGAGCTCCCTTTCCTCGCCTATTAGGACTGGTTGTCATCTGCTTTTGCTCTGGAGAAAATATGAGAATCATCCAGAAGCGTCAAGTGTGATCAAACATGATAGTTTCATGGGAAACACTGTGCATTGATTAAATAGCAACAGGAGTTAAAAAGTGACAACAGAAAAATGATGACCACAGCTGCAGAACACGAAACCCTTATCCCAGAGCTCAACCAACCACGCAGCCCTTATTTGGGTTTAACTGCCATAAGGGCCCACAAAACGCCAGGAACTGCTCCTTCCACCCTGAAGCATGACCCCATGCCTGCAGCTCCCAAAGCACATGCGTCCTGCCACCCAGACAACAGGCATAAAGCAGAGCTGCCCAGAGGAAAAACCCAAAACCTCCATGCTGCAGGAGATCCATGCCTCATCTGAAAAGCTGCTCCCTTCAGCTAACATGACACTCCTACCCTTAACTACCTAAACTGAGCACATGTGTCAAAAACATCTTTATTTTCACCATTAGACAGTGACTGATAAATAACAGCTAACACTTGAGTAACAGGCTGCTGAGACATTTTCAGGCACCGGTTGCAATGATCCCAGATCACACAGTCTCCTTAACAACCTACCCAGAAAATTCCAAATCAGCTAGCACCTTTTCTAACACTACCTCCTTAAACCACTGAAGACGAGTTTATAGAGCAATAAATAAAGGGTTCACTGGGCCAAGTACTTACTGGCGGCCAAGGCAGGGATAGCGAGCGATACGGTGAGCACGCACGGCACGTGCCGGGTGCCGCTGGGCTGCCTCGCGCCTCCCGCCGGGCTGCTGCCCCGCTCCGAGCTCGCGCAGCTGCTCCCAGCGCCCAGCTCCGCCAACTCCTCTCCACCGCCCTCCTCCATCTCCTCCTCACCCGCTCACTTCTCTAATCCTTACGCTCCTGCTCCGCCGTTGCGCGGCCAGGCAGCCGGTTCACAGCGGGCAGTCCGCAGCCCTCGCTCCCTCGTCCTGCCGGCACCTGCCTGCGAGCCGCCCCCGCTGAGGGCGGAGGAGGACGGGCGGCGCGCTTCGGCCGTCGCCTCGTTACCGCGGCTTGGGTCCGAGCGGCGCTTCGTCGCCAGGAGCCGCCCCGCCTCGCCTGCAGAACGGCCGGGCCTGCTTCGCAGGGCTCCGGTCCACCGCGCTCAGCCCCGGGCGATCGCTGCTGTTTGCAGCGCGAGGTGTGAGAGCAGCCGCTGGCGTTAGCAGATCACTAAGACGCGTGTTTGCTTCCTGCTAATGTGAGGAGCGTAACCATCGCACGGGCTCTGAAATACGGACAAACCTGAGAGATACGATTAGAGATGTATTTAACCCCGTGCTACTGTCGCAGGAAAAGCAGGGCGAGCTCTGAAGCAGGAACCCAGCAGGCGAGGTTTGGCGCTGAGCTGCTCTCAGCTCGCCCACAGCACAGCACAGCCAACCAACCCCCAGGTGTTGCTCAGAGCAGCAAAACCACTACGGGTCAGCTTAACAGTTACAAACCAACTCCAAACTGGACATCTGGGCTTCCTCCACAAACCACAACGCCCCGTTTTTGAGATGGGCTGCTCAATGTTTAAGGTCATTTGGCAGTATTTCATACAAACAAGCCAAAAAAAAAAAAAAAAAAAAGGAAGCAATTCAACTCACAGATCCCTATTCTGTGTTTTTCCACACGACCACATCCCACACCTGATTGCCTGATTGTTGAGCTGATGCCTGAGAAGCAGCAGCAGGGCAGAAACTAAAATGCTAAGGCAATAAAACATAATTGTAATGGAACACCTTCCTAACAGACAAGATCTTCAATGTTTTGGGGAGCATTCCATGGGAAAGAAAGAGTGTATGGATTACTGTACACCATTCCTGTACCTGCCACTGCCTCCACACACGGGTTTTTGCCAATCTCTTTCAGACAGATCCAACAGCAGCACCTGATTTTTTCATACAGAACTGAAAATAACAAAAGACACACCCACAAAAAAGAACTATACTGCAACAGAAAGCACATCAACAATAGTGGTATAGCAAAGTCCTAAGAAGCAATAAGCAAAGATAAGCCCAAATGCAACAGCCAGAGAAAGAAAGAAAAGAATCTGCTTACCTTTAGAAGGCCACAGGTAGGTAGGAATGTCAAGTGAGATACTTCTTGCCTCTTGCCTCCACTGCCAACCCTTAAATGAGGAAGAGGTGGATCCTGGCTCACCCCTCCTGGTCACTCAGGTGCATTGTATTGTATGCACCTGAGCTCCCCTGGATTAGCCCTGCCTTCCCATCAGGGGCTCCATCACTGTTTCATGCTGTGACTTCGCTTTTCTGCTACAGGATCCAACTCTTAAAATAAGTTTGGTTCTCCTTTCACACCTATTCTAGATCAAAGTCCAATTCCTAGATACCAGCCTTCCATTCCAGTCCTCAGAGCCATTTTGCAGCCGTTTTAGGAGGAAAATACTTTTCTGAAGTAATTTAGATACATACTCTGAACAGGACTCACAACCTCGTGGCAGAGGCTCAGATCACGTCTCTGTTACCTGCAGCCTCCACGAGAACTGCAGACCGACTCACTAGCTGCAGGAGCACAAAGCCAGCAGTGCTTCAGCACCGTGAGCCATGCTCTGGTCTCAGTCATGCTATAGGAAATTATTGTGATTTTCCCCCTCCATTTACTCTGAAATAAAATAGAACCATCTCATGAATACCACTGAATAAAAGTTGAAAGCAGCAGACTTCTTTTTCTTTAATTAATGTAGAAGATCCTTAAAACTGCTCCAGATGCTGAATAGCTAAGAAATGTCAAACAACACATCTGGTTGTTCAGAGAGCTGCAGCTGTTTCCTCTGTAGACTACGTAATGTTGTTTCTTCCTCCAAGTGAATTACAGCAAGAGAGTGACCAGAATGTAATTAGCAATGGTATTATCTCAGGACAAAAAAGCAAACTGCAGGTACCTAAGATCTTTCATTAACCTCAGTGGTTTCCAATGAGCTCCACACAAGAGTCTTCAAACTTCTTCCCCATTTGTTGTATATACAGTTTTCTTATGTTCAGAAGCTCACTGAGGTTCCCTAAATTAGTGACACTCCTTCCTGTTTCCATGTAGCTGAACATACAGAACACCTTATTACACAGGTTAGAATTACTCACACTTGTATTAAATGAAAAAAATCTGCAAGCAGGAACAGACTTACATGACAGATAGGGACATTCCATTATGTTTCCCTTCTTTCTCTTACTGTGTTGTGCACACAGGGCTGTTCCAAATACACTGCAAAACAAAAGAGATGACAACGCCTAAGATTTTAGGAATTAGAAGAAATTGAAAGAACATGCCAAGAACAACATCACATCACTAATATTATTTTAGCTCATCTCTGAAGTTCCTTGTAAAAACAACTGTTTCATAAGCACCAAACAATTAAAAAATGATCTATAGCATCACAGTATGACTTTGTTAGAATAGGTCAGAAAAAGCACTAAATTTTCACTTTTCTTCTTGTCAGGAGGAACTCTGGACAACAGAAAATAACTTTTACAGTAATGAAGAGATTTTTGCTGCAAGATGAGTGCCTTTCATGGCCAAACAGTTCTGGCTGTGTGCAGCACGACTCAATGACAGCCCACACAAGTGCTGGGCTTACTGATACCCTGGGGCATGAGACACAAAAGCAAACTGAGCTGATCCCTGGCCCCACCGCATATATAAACTGTGAAATGAAGCATGAGCACAGTTAAATTAAGTGCAAAACATTTTTCTCTGTAAACACAGTTTATATGCCTTTCCTAATCCCACTGTTACCTCATACAATTTAAAACAGCTTTTCATCAATGATGTCGGCAGACTTAAATCTGATTGTGGCACCTATAAATCTCTTAAAGTAAAAATCTCCAGTTAATTAATTCCAAACACAGTGTTTTAATATACTTCTAATTTTCAGCTACTATCACAACGCTGCAGAAACAGTCACTCCACCCAAACCATGCTTTGCCATCAGCTCTTATCTGCAGTTAGGACTCTTTTCACATCCTATCATGCTGAAGTGCGCAATCAGAACTAGAAACAGAAAGTCCTTGAGCACTGGGTAAAATGTTGACATCAGGGCAAGTTCAGAGAATAAGCGGGGGATCAAGCAAACCTTGCCAGGCTTGGGTAAAACCTGAGTCTTGCTGAAGTCAGCAGCAAATACAGCAGCTGTCATTACACTTAGAGTAAGCTTTTCTGTATGACTGGTATCAGTAATGGTGCACTGGAAAAAAGGCTGTGTAGGAATTCATGCTGTTGTTTTATGTTGTAGTTGGCTTTTTTTGTTGTCCATTTGTTTTGTTTTGTTTTGTTTTGTTTTGTTTTCTTGTTGCTGTTGTTTACTGGTTTGCTTATTTACTTTAAAAAAGTTGCAAAAAGAAAGTTCAGTTCTACTGAATCCAAACCCCTGGTTACAGGAAGGGCATTTCTCTGGCCCAGCTGCCTAGTGTTTAAATTATTGGCTTTGACTGTTAGTTTTTTCTTTTCAAAAACATGATGCAAAACAAAAGTGTCCAGCATCAGATTGTTTCTTGAAAAAGCAAATAAGATACAAAGACCAAATGCTTGGGGTTTTTTGCTATTATCTAATATCTGCTTGCTTTCAGAGGTGAAACTCTGTTGGCATCATTCTAACAAGCTCATTTTGCTGATGCAGTGGTAAAACAGAAAGCCAAAGATTCATTGTGCCATTTACACCCTTCGTTCTTTTGAAACAGAAGAATAGCAGATGGGCAATGGGAAATTCAATTAAGGCCCAAATGTTCCCCAGTGTTGCTAACAATGCCTCTCCTCTACCCAGAGATACCACCAAGAAACCCAACTGGCAACTGATGCTGAAGGAAAATTTATGCTGACATGTTTATAGCTTTGTAGGGAGTCTGTCAGACTTTAAAGCAATTATTTCAACCTGATAAATATTTTTACAATTGAAACTAGCTAGGCCAAAACAAGCTTAAATTACGGCGTTGTCTTGCTCCAGGGCCTTTATGCTTTAGGTGGTGTTTGGGATCAGCCCATTTGTTGTGTATGGATAACAGATGTGGATTTCCATAATATCTGCTAAAAGCATTCACAGTTTACGTTCTGTCTTTCCTGTCTCTTTCTTTCCAGCACTGAACATTTGGTGGACCTTAAATAGTGATAAAATAGTTATCAAACTAAGAAAAAGCTTTCTAGGCATACATATCTATGCTACTGAAAATGAATATGTACGTATATGTTAAACATGAAAAAACTTATCAGTTCATCCAGTCACTCCTCACACCAATCAAAAACCTAAGTTACTAATCATATATCAATTCCAACAAGGGGACAATGTCTTTGTATCTTTAAAGATACAAGAATACCCAGAACAAAAACAAACAAAACCAGAAGTGAATCCATAAACTGAACATTAGATTCCTAACTACTGTAAAATCAAAGGCCACACTACTGTTTTGAATCATAAACACACAGAAGATCATTGGTGGATAGAACTCAGCCCTTGGACACAGGAAGCCTGATTCTGTGGAACACTGACTTCCCTGGGAGGAACTCTGGGTCTTGCAACATAAAAACCAAAGTTGTTTCTTCATAGAAACAACTTTGTATGCTGCCAGTCTACCAAGTTAAATGATGAAAAATAGGATCTTTTGTAGAGGACAGTTAACAGACTTTCTTGTAAAAGATGCTTTTTCTCGATTATTCAGTCCGTGAAAGTGGATCACTGTTCTCATCCAACGGCGGGACGTGCAAGCAGTTTCAGAGCTCCCAGGGCACGGGCGGAGCGGGGCGGGGCGGGGCGGGGCGCAGCCGCCACAGCTGCCGGCGGGGCCGCGGCCGGGCAGGATGGTCGGCGGGCGCGATGGAGCCGCCTGAGGGCTGGGACCCGTACGGGCGGCCGGCCCGGCGCACGCAGTGGCTGGTCAGCGCCCTGGCTTACCACTACGGGCTGGACCGCGGCGTGGAGAACGAGATCGTCGTGCTGGCCACCGGGCTGGACCAGTACCTGCAGGAGATCTTCCACCACCTGGACTGCGCCGGGGAGGGCAGGATCCCCGGCGAGGACTTCCGCACGCTGTGCCAGGTGCTGGGGCTGGAGGAGGCGGCGGAGGCGGCGGCCGACCCCGAGGAGTGCGCGGCGCTGTGGGACGGCCTGTCGGCCGAGCTCACCTTCCGCCAGTTCCACGCGCGGCTGTGCGGCTACTTCAGCACCAAGGCGGGCAGCGCCGTGCCGCGCCTGCCGCTGGGCCGCGAGAGCGAGCACATCGAGACGCAGATCCGCCTGCGCAGCCCCCGCCGCCGCCGCCGGCGGGACGCGGCCGGGCCGGGCTCGGGGCGGCGCGGCGGGGAGGCGGCGGAACGGCGGGCGGCCGGGCCGTGCTCGCCGGAGTGCTACGAGGAGATCGTGGCTCTGGAGCGGGCCGAGGACCGCATCGCCAAGCTGGAGGAGGAGAACGGCAGCCTGCGGGAGCTGGTGGAGGACATGCGGGCCGCCCTGCAGAGCAGCGACGCGCGCTGCCTGGCGCTGCAGGTGAGGGTGCGAAGCCCTGCGGCGGCCCCGGGCTGCTGCCGCCCCGGCGACTCGGAGCGAAGCTTCGTTTGCGCTCCCCCTTGGCTCTTCGGGCAGAAATGCTGTAGGCTCACAGCTGTGGCAGCGTTACACATAGGCGACGCTCTGCAAACCGTCGTGCTAAAATTGCAGACGGGTTTAACGAAGCTGTATGCATAATGCTGCTTTTTCCAGTTGCGCAGCAGCCAGCCAGCTCAATAACATTTACACATCGCTGTTTTATAACTCATAGAAGCAGCTTTGGGAGCTTTATACCTGCATAAGCAGTTACTTGTTCATAAATGCTTGAACTCGGAAACATTAGAAGTGTATTTTCTTCAGAGCATGGACATCAGAGCCCAGGGCTGGAACCAGTTCTGCTGGGGACTGATGAACAGCCCCTGGCTCCTGTGCAGGGCCCCAGAAGTTGTGGCCTGTTCCTGCTGTACTGGCTTGAGTGAAACGAGCACATACTTAACAGCAGTTAAATTACTCTGGCGTGAAATAGCACAGAATAGACAGAGCACTCACGGGCTGTTTCCCATTCCTGGTGACTCAAATCAGGATGGATTTAATACTATCACAGCAGCCATGGAATGCTGCTCCATATCTGCCACTTGGCATTAGCTGGCTGGCCACCTTCATAGCGTCCAGTACAGAGGCAAAGGATAGTTTTACTGTTTTCAAATGGGAAGTCAGAGGCAGACATGAATCATAGAATCATAGAATAATTTGAGCTGGAAGGGACCTTCTTTAAAGGTCATGTAGTTCAACTGCCCTGCAATGCACAGGGACACAAATGAAGTCACTAGTCAGAGGTCCCAGGAGGAATCAGGAGCACAAAGGTGAGAGAGGGCTCCAGAACCACTAGCTGCTCTTGGTCTGCTTCTGCTGAGCACAGCTTAAAAAAAAAAAAAAAAAGAAACTTTTTTCCAGAATACTTGCCTTTTGAGCACACACCAACGTGGTGACATTAAAGCTACATAGAAACTGCTGCAAAAAATAATTTTCCTCTTGCATCATTCAAAAATTAAATTTGTAGATACATATTTTAAATCTTTCTTCCAGAGATTGTTTCCTTGTCTCTGTATTGTGCAAAGATAGGCAGTTTGTTACTCACTGATCACCTATATGTTATTGAAGAAAACAAACAAAGACCAATCAAGCCACTTTCAGTCTTGATTAAAATGGCAGTTGTTTTAAAATACATAAATTTGTCCCTGTTTTATGCTCCTGTTCAACATAGGTAGGACTGCGGAAAAGCCACGCTAACCATAAGGAAGAGGGAACCTGTTTTATAGGGAGTAAGAAACTGTTAACACAGAACCACTCCCAGACCAAGTGCCTTCAGAGTGTCCTGAAAGAAGTAGAACTCATCCGGAGCTCCAGGGATGGGCAAATCGAAGAAGCAATTAGATTCAATCAAGAACTAGAACGAGAGCTGAAGAGCTCTCAGGAAGCACTGGTCAGTCTGGAAGACTGCAACCGTAACCTGAAGAGGGAACAAGCAGAAATGAGGAAAAAGGTGGAAGAGGCGAGACAGGCAGTCCGTAACAGTCTTGGCAAAGTGAAGGAGCTAGAAGTGAAAGCTAACGAAGTGCCACGTTTGCAAGTTTACATTCAGCAGCTAGAATCTGAACTGCAGCACTATAGGTAAGTTTGAGTCTGTCAAAAAAGTGGCTATATATTCACAGTATGTAAACACAATTTAACTTGAAAATCACTGCTTCTAACTTAATGAATCCTCAAATACATCTTCTAAAATATAGGCAGAGGGAAATTAGGAGCTACTTAGCAAGGTAGGAATCTGAAAGTGAACCCAGAACATCATTAGAAAGTAAGCCAAAGTATGTCTGCTGATCTATGGAGAGCTGAAGTTACTCCTCACACACAGGGCACTAGCTCTCAATGGTCATACTCAAGAAAACATCAAAAGCAATTCTGAACAGTCTTTCAGTCTGTTTCTAAAACACTTGATTTTTCACCTTCACTAACTAGAATAAATTCAGTAATTTCCCGCTGGCTGTTACACATACAAAACCAGCTGTAATCAGCTTGCTGATGCTCCGCTTACTACTAAAGCTTTTCAACTTGTCACACGAATTGGAGAAAAATACACAGGGCCAACCTCTGGCCATTAAATTCTGTCAGTGAAAAAGTGATGAAGTTACAGCAGAATCTGGAATACTCAAGAAGGGAGAAGTTAAAACACTTCCATTAAAACCACATTATAAAACAGTGAGAGTCTCAAACAAAAAATACATCATCTAACTAGAAAACAGTTTTTGATAGCATAAATAAATATGTTTCCAAAACTAAGAAAGTTGGTCACAAACTTAATGGTGCACTGGTTTTGTTGCTTTTTATCTCAGATAAAACCTGGTTAGTTAAAACTTGGATGGTTTTTTGTTGCTAGCCAGGTAATTCTGCCTGAGCTTCAAATGACCTGTTGAATGAAATGTTTATATTTTTATTGATCTGAAGTAAAGCTAATGCTAGTACTAAGAGTACTAAAACTAGCATTATCATATGTTATCTATTCTGAACTCCTTGTCTCTTCCTAAACTGATACTTCCTCTGTTTGCTTGTGAGAAGAGTTCATAGTGAGTTATTTGTAGCATCATAGCTATTGTGCTGCCTTATGAAGTAAGGAAATTCTAAAAATAATGATTTTATCCGGTGTCTATAAGCATTGTGTACATTAATATCTCTGTGTTTGCGGAAGATAAAAACATTTATTTTAAAGCCTATAGGATTTTAAAAACACCACTGGGTCACGTAATGTCCAGATGACTGTCATTTACAGGAATGTCTGGATGAATGAACCCTTGCTTCTGAAGTAGATGACACTACTTTCTAATCTATCAAGTTCTCCCTGGCATGAGCAGAACAGACTTAAGATGAGTTCTTGTGCTGCAGAATTAATTCTCCAAAGTACGATGAATCATTAAAAACCACCATCAAATAGATGGAGATGAACTACTTAAGGAAAGTAAGAAACTCTAACTGGGACTTGCAGAGCTGGAACTTCTATGGGTTACATCAAAACAAATAGTGGGAGTTACAAAATCCAAATTATATCTTCTTTGTAAGATATTTTCATCTCTAGTAATTTATTTTAAAATTGCATGCTAATTTAAAGTGAATATAAGGTTCAGGAAAGATGCTGGATTGACCATGCAGCTTATTGACCCTAGGACCAGGGCAGCATCCACATGCAAGACCTTTTAGTGGGTCTTGATTCCATGTTAGCCATAAAGCATTTTCATCTCTATGTAATATAGCTCTTGGCATAAACAGCCTAACACTTAATGATGGTTATGACTTCCATGCCTGTGGTCACAGTCTACAATATGTGGAATGCTGCAGTTCCACATATTCCATACAGTGGTACAGAGATGCCCAAAGAACTAGAAAAACAGTAAATAAAGCAATGCAGAGCTGTCTTACTGTGATGATAGAGCTTAACACCAGTGTGTTGTCTACCCTATGCAGCCATTGACATCATAGCTTTTCCCACTCAACTTGCTTGCTTGCAGGTGTGGTGCAGATGTCAGAAACTAATTTTGCTCACAGAAACCAATATTCTGTTGTGCAGAAACCCAAAACCCTTGGGCATAGCTTAGTAGAGATGCAAGGAAGCTTATGCTGAGGGAAAGACAATAAGTTGGCCAAAGCGTGGAGATGGAGAAACAGCTGCTATATCCTACAGGTTTCTCAGACCAGGCAGTTGATTGTAATTTCATTGAAATTGGTAGGTATTTAAGTGTGTTACTACTCCAGTGGGCAGTTCTCTGTGTCCACGTGCCACAAAGTTTGTAAGCATATGAGTGGGATCTAGGTTTGGCAAGAGCTAATGCTGCAGGGTAGTAGCAGAGAGAAGTGAGTGGGGATTTAGTATACTACAGAAAGCATTAAGGCTGCAGATTTGTCTCCTGAGAATTTACCTCAACTGGCTTCATATGACCACTATTTTAGCTCAGGAAAAGTCCAATTTCCTTCAGAGAGGACCATATTCAATAATGAGACTAGTCTATGAGTTTCTTCTGCTCTCCTCTTTATACTTTAATATTTCCAAGGTAAAGAAGAAAATGATTTCTTCTTTAGGTTCCAGTTTTCAAAGCTCTGTAAGTGCTTAGATCCCGCATCTATAGCTTCACTTTAGATTATCTGGCCATCAGTTAGTCCTGGAATCACAATGACCTGAAATTATAAACCCTAAAAGCATTTAAGTACCTGCAAGTGATTAAATATTTTTCTGACTTGGAGTACCTATAAACAATCACCTTTTCTGCCCAGAGATTCACGTGTCTGTAGATCGCATGACAAAAGTTTCTATCAAGGTCTGTTAAATATTTGCTAACTGATGGCTGTATGAATTAAAAACAAGTTGGTCATTTTACAGTTTGCTGCATCAGGGTTTGAAATTTCCCAGTCACGTTGCTAGATTCCTAAACCAACGTAGACCAAAGACTTTCCTTACCCTAAGATGCACACTGTATTCTTCCATGCATGTGTCAGGTTTTAGTCCCCTGTTTTCTCCACTGTTAGAAATTTCTATTAATCTTTAATTATTGTTTAATCCCTACCAATTTAATGAGTCAGCTGAGACAATTCAAAGGTAAATTTTGAGAAAATTCCTTGCTGAAAAGCATGAGTTAAATTCATTTTAGAGCACAAAGACATGTCACAAGAAATTGTATGTCTTATCATGTGGTATTGTAATAAAAATATGTAATTTATTACATCACTATACAGGAAAGTTTAAGAGATTATGCAGGCTACATATTTATGCAGGTCTTCACAGAATCCTATTTTGAACTGGTACACTTGATTCCATTTTCCTAGGTATAAGGCTTGTCATTTGTTATTACTGAAACTCAGCTTCCAGAATGCTGCCATTCCCTCCCAGTTTGGTGTCAGTTGTATATTTGCAAGTTGGAAGCATGAAAGAACATACTGAATGTGGTGCCAGGACAGGCTCTGGCTACCTCTGCTTGATTGATTCTCTTAATCTGAGTGCAAATCACCAACAGCTATTCCTTGAAATCTTTTTTTTTTCCCCACAGTAAATTTTATTCCAGCTCAAGGTGACACCACCCATATATTCTGATATAGCCCTATGGTGCATACCATAGGAATGTCACACAAAAATGCTAGCTACTACTCCTAGTTTTCCATTCAGCCATTTCCCCTGTCAGAGAAGGAAATAAGATTGGTATGACATGAATTGTTCTTGCCAGATACAAATTGGCTCTGTTTTCTATACGACATTGTAGGTGGCTGAAAAATTGATCACTTAATAAAATTTACCATTTTTTTCTCCTTAATAGCATTGGAGGGAATAATAGGATTTAACAGCCTTTTTTTTTTTTTTTCATCCTAGTGTAAGAAGTAAAAGGAAGGGTCATTTTGGATTTACACAGACTTCATAATGGAGATGTTCACAGAAGTTTTATGTTGCTGTGCTAGCCAGCAGGACAGTAATTATATAGGTCAGTGAAAGGGGCCATAAAATACCAAAAATGCTTCCCATATGCATGGTCTGTCTCCCAAATTACTTAATTATCCATCAGCATTTCTATGTGTTAATGAGTAGGAATCTTTTTTACCTGGAATGCAGTGTGGCTTGTTTCTTTTCCTCCCTCTTATCAACGTGAAGATGGAGGCCTCTATAGCATCATCTCCCCCATCTTCCTCTCTAACGAAGTTGTCAGTGTTAATCTTTCTAAATAGTTACACTTTATATTATCCCTATAACAGAAGTCGTTCAATTTTTTCTTTTCTTTTAGCAGACAGTGTCCTGATATTTTCTCTAACTCCCCTGATTATCCTTATCTCTAAACATAGCAAGATGGACCAAACAGACCCAAATCAATAATCCAAGAAAAAGAAAGGAATATGGAAATATTCCTAACCAGTACAGAATCAGTTCTTTTAATTGAATAAAGAAAAGAAAGATCTAGGAAGGAAACCCTATCCACAAAATAAGGTGTAAATAGTAGGTTATGTCCAGTCTGAATGATAATGTACATTTTGCAGTTAGCCATTCTGTTCTTTTATTTAGAAAATTAGACCTTGAATAAAAAGAATCTGGACAACTTTCTACTTGAGTAGCGTCATCAATATCAGCTACTTGCTGATTGTAAGCTGATGTGCATTTTGGGAGTTTATCAGATGGCTCAATTTAAATGGAGCCTGTGAGTGTATACTTGTTGGACTACACAAAAGACTGCATAGAACCACAACTGATAAGTACATCCTTGGACTAGAGCGGTGACAGTCAGGGAACAATGGTGACAGTCAGTAAGAACAATGACAGGAAGCTGAACTCATGAAGATCAGAGACATTAAACAGGCTTTCTTTATAGAGTCCTCATCTCTAAGAACATTCAGACTTCATATGAATTCATGATATTTTACTTTCTAATTTTGCTTATATCTAATATTTTCTTCTACCTAAGACTGTGAGAAGTTATGTATTAAATAGAAGTCTGCCAAAAATGTCAGAATTTCCAACGTTTTTCAAGAAGTTAACAGTAGCAGTTGAAGACGTTCCCGTCATATGAGCCTTAGGCTATTTGCATGTCTCTAGCAACAGGGGAATCATAAGCTAAACAATCAAATCAGATCACTACTCTCATTAGGAACAACTTAAAGAAAATGTGTGATTTTATAAAACGGGATACTGGAATGTATTTTTATATATAGGAGAAATAATTGTACAGAGAAGAAAATGCATAGCATCCTTGTATGGAAGGATTAGTTTTATTTTAAATGCAAGAACTGTTTTTTAAATATATTTAAATTATATTTACTTCCCATAATAATAACAAAACCTTTACTTTAAAACATTAAAACTTACGCAAGTCCGTTTATCCATAAGGAAGCATGCATGTTAATTCTGACATATGACATGTAGTCAGTTTTCTGCCTTCTTCAGCGCTGCAATGATAATTACATGGGGAAGGCTTTCCCTGGTTCCTCACTAAACCCACCTTCTTATCTGGCTGCCCTTGTTTGCTGTGTTTGGAGTCATTCACTGTGAGCACAATAGCAGACACACATCTATGGCACCGACCGCTCACTGGGCTGGACATGCTTTCACCGGATCCAGGGCTTCTCTGCAGCTGTGAGGAGGAGCCGTTTGTGGAATGGGCTGAAGCCGTCACCCAGCAGCCCTCATTGTACAGCCCTTCCTAGCAATTGGGATGTTAAAGTGTGCAGCCTTGCTGTAGTCAACAGCAACAAAAAGGCAGTCTGAGCCAAAGGAATTAACTTTGTCTCTTTGTCACCTGCAGTATCACACAGCTGCCTTTTAAAGCCATTCTCTGCACTTCTGTGCATCGTGTGAATCATTCTAACCCCTCCTGCCACACTTGTTGCCAAGGAGTGTGCAGGTGGCATTACTGCAGTGCCCGACCAACTCTGGGACAGCCCTGCACTGCTCCCCCTCTGCTGGCTGCCCAGACATGCACCCTGGGCTTTTACAGTCCTTCACCCAGAAAAAAGATGCCTTCTACTGCCAAAACTTTCCAGGTGCTGCTATGTGTTATCCAATGGGGATTATGCCAGCAAAATGCAGAGATCAATTTCACACACTAAGGTAACTCCTTAACTAAAACAAACTGCTCTCTGATGTACACCTTTCACATGATTTTGTAAAAATGCAATCCCTGCTGGAGGCTGTGCTCATCGCTTGGAACAGTCACCTCCACAGTTACTGCCAGAACAAAAATTCAAATGAAAGGCACACATCATAAATAGTTCTCAACTGCACTGCAGTTAAATGAAGTGCTGCCTGACCCCTCCTCTATTAAACATGGGTGGTGTGCCACTGAGTGCCACAGGGCTTCCTGGGTGCATTCTGTCTGAGGGCCCAGCTGGGCAGTGACAGTCCCAGCTCTAGTGACAGTCACCAAGTGCACTGCTGGTGTGCTGAACTTACAGACCTCAGAACTGCATTAAGCTTGATATGATTGGGCTTGCAGTACTGATGCATCAGACCCCTCTGCATACAGATACAGGCAAAGAAAACTAAAGCTTGCGTCATGGTTATTCTGGGAATGGAGTTGTCAGTTTGACAAGACTGGGATTTATGCATCTTTCTTGACCTGTAAACCAACTAACATCAGTGTATGAGAGCTGTGCAAAAAGAACAATTGTATGTTACCAAGCAGAATGCATTAGTGAGCCAGGAGCATGAAGCCTCCTGTCACAGAGTGTCGTAGCTCATTAGGAGCCTCATGATCCAGCTACAAGGACTGCTAGTGGTGCCTGCAGTCGCCTGTTTGCCTCTATCTTGCTTCTTACACAAACCTGCCACGTTCTAACCACTTTTATGCAAAAGAGCATCTGCAGATAGGGAAGTTTGCCTAAGCATTTCAGTTTTCCCTGTCTCACTAACACAACTCTGCCTGACTGGGCCACACTGTGTTTCTTGTGGCTGATATGGTCAGACCTGTTGGATTCACTGGGGGCATTCCTCTGCTTGTAGGACTAACAAGACCATAACCAAGAGATAAATCAGTTACAGATTGAAAGTCTTCCAAATCTTCCTGAAAGATGCTTTATTAAGGAGCCAGCCATAGTTTAAAACCTTGCTTTTTCTTCAGGTTCCATTTCTTCAGTTTAGTGAGACAAAGTAATACTATATCTTAAAGTAGTTGTTCATGTTCAACTTGAATCTTTTAAGTCTGTCTCCCTAGACATCAAAGACTGACAAAAATCTGAAGTGAAAATACCAGAGTCTAGATGCTGAGAGGACCAGGCTGCTGACAGTGCTGTAGGCAGGCACTCAAACATACGTGTAGCATCAAGTGCTTAGTGACTCCACATAGCCCCTCCAGAGGCTGGACTAAAGCAAACATGCCAGCCCTGTTTCAAGTGGTTTTAGTGCATGTCAGTTCTGCTGTTAATTCACATAAATTACTTTGAAAATCAAACAGTGCTGATAATCTATCTCAGGAACAACCAAAGAACTCTGCATTTCTTTAAGCCTTGCACTCCACTGGAGGTACAAAAGGGAAGAAAATTGTAATTTTTTTTTCTACATAAAACCTGAAAATTACTTCATTAATTAGAAGCAATTATTTATTCTTTGCTCCTCATCTCTCTTTCAGGATATATAAGATAATTTGTAAACAGATACTGATCACCTAAGTTTTCAAACAAATCAAACTGATTCATTCTGCCAAACTATTCTCAGAATATGGAAGGTTAATAGCCTGCAGGGGAGGAGGCATCATCTTGAATACATCCCAAAAATGACAATGATCTGATGAGATATGAAGTCACATGGAATAGTTCAAGGAAGATTTGCACATAAAAGTCAAAAACGAAATTTTTTTTTCATTTATGTGCCAGGAAAAAGCACAGAATCCTGAAAATTGGAAACGCTAGAGGAAAAAACAACTCAAACTCCTCTGACTTGTAAGAAGCAGCTTGCAATGACATAAGACAGTTATTTAGCAGTACTGCAAATATTTGCTGGCGTGCCATGTTCTGTTTGTCCATCTTCTCACTGTAGCCATAATTTCTGTTGGACCATTGGCTATGTTTACTCTGCTACTCTCTTCCCTTCATTTTCATGCACATTTTTTTTCAGCTTTATCATCATCTTGTCTGCATGCCATGCAGGTGATTAAAATCTAGACTAGTATTGCCTTTCTAGTGCTTGACCAAAGGTCTTTTCTTTGTGAAATCTACTCAGCATACTTGCCAGATTTGCCAGGCAGTCTGTATCTCAGCTATTCAGAACTGTAACCACTGATGCAACCTAAACAAAACTGCTGCCCTTAAACTAGAAAAGAGCTAGGGAAGAATGTCCTGCACGGTCATGAAAACTTGGATTGAGCAGTCTCCACATCTGATTTTAAAGCTTCACATTCCCAAACTGTAAAAGCAGGACACAAACTAGAATTTCTATCTTGCATTTTCAAGGGGAGGAAGGAAAGAAATAGAGATAGGTGATCAGCTGTTTGAAGTATTGATTCAGTCTGTTCTAAAGAGGAGATATTTCCACAATTCCAGATGTCTAATTATCTATATGCTCAACTCCAGCAACATGGAAGTTGTGAGAAATATTAGATATTATTTTATATTTTATAATTTATATATTATATTATATATAGAGGATCACAAAGTTTTGGGTCAACTTCAAAGACATGTAAACTGAAAGCATGAAATGAAGCTTGTTCATTATTGCAGATCCCTTTTATCACAGGATAATGACTGAATTCTGTTCACAAATGTCATTTCAATCAGTACATGGGAACATACTTCATGAAATAACAGATTGGATAATAAATGTCAAATGTAAACCTTGAGCATGGCACATCTTTAAAATGTGGATTTGTTCCTCTGTAGAACAAATAACTACAGCCTTCATAGCATAAAACCCCTCAAAAAATACAGCACAGAGGCTCTGATTGACTGTGTGTTGCAGACCCTCCACCTTTGTGCAAAAAAGTTCTCTCAAGAGTGAGCGCCTGAGTTTCAAGTTGCTAATTGCAATCACATTACACATCATCCATTTCAAGAAAAGAGGTGCCAAGTATTAGGAAATGGATTATGCTGGAAAGCTCTCAAACCTTTCAATAGATGCATAGAATAAAGTCAGGCCCTGTGTTTTGTTTCTTTTCATAGCATAGTGCTTCAGTATAGGTTCATGATGTCACATTACTCATAACACTGAAAAATCTGGTACACAGAACACATCTGCTCTGCTTCTATTCTCTGTACTTGACCCCATCTCATGTCCTTGGCATTAGTTCATGTAATGTAAAAGTCTTTGGTACTGCATATGGTGAGGTCAGCCAAGTTGAAAGCACAACTTGGTCAGGTTTAAGCAGAGCTCTGAACGTGGTACGTTCACACTGCTGGAGCTACTGTGCCTAATCAGAACTCTGATTAGCAGAAAATTACACAAGGCTGAAAAATGAGCAATCAAAGCTAGTGCTTGTGAAAACTGCAGAGCAGCAGGTTATTTGTGTCAGCAAATATCCAAAGGTGGGATGTCCAGCAGTACGCGTGCAACTGGAGTTACACCTATATTTTGTGATGCATCAAGGTGTTGACACCCACTGCATCTCCTCCAGAGCTGAGTGCACCAAAGCAGCATCAGCACAACGTTCTCAGCGCCTCAAAGCTGCATGCCATAAACACTCAAACACCAGCTCTCTGCAATTAGTTCATGTGATTTTTAGACCGTACAACATAGTCTCTTCCCTAAAAGCCCAATTCCAGTGGGTACTCTGTACTGCAGAGCAAAGGGAAAACAAGGGAGGTGTTTGTAGTGGTTTGACTTGGTGACAGATCTGGCACAAGGCAATAACTGGACCTCTCTGACAGTGACTGTGCCCACTGAGCTCAGAGCCAGTACTGCCAGAGCCCTGGTTGTGATCAGCCTGGCTTTGCAATAGGGAAAGTCCTCTGGCTGTGAAATATTACCACCACTGAGGTAATATTCCTGGTGAATGCACCACCTTTGAACCAAAGACCTTTCAGTGTAGCCAGAGGGCTCAGACCTGTCAGAACAGTTATGATTGATCTCCGTACAGCAGAATTGTATACTTGCTCTATTCTGGGGCTGCAAGTCTTGCACTTGCCACTTTGTCCCTTGTTAAAACAAACAAGCTCTATAGTAGTGTCCTTCCTATCATTTGTGTGCTGTGTTCTCCTGTCTCCCTTTTATTACATCTCAGCTACAGTCTGATTTTTCATTTTTTGCTCATTATCGTTTTGAGTTTCCAAGTGGTTACAAATGCATTTTAAATAAAGTACATAAACTTAAAGCTGTTTAGATAAATCTTAGACAGTATATGAATTATTCAGTGGGCAACTACATGATGCTTTGATTAGAAAAGTCATTTTAAGTTTGACGTTCTGCAACAGAAATCATGTTTGTTAGCTATCAATTATGGAACCTGTCAAGCACTTTCTTTGGTCAGTCATATAACACACGACAAAGTGTTCTGCCTGGTTAGAACCAAATTATGAGAAGATACAAGGAGCCATGGGCCTTGGTGCTCCACCTACTCAAGTCTAATTCTATTAATCTGCATTTACCTGTGATTACATACAGGAAACACAGAAAATAGCCCCTGAACAAAGCAGTGACTGTATAGACAGAGCTCACAAAAGCCACATGGATCCCTCCAGTTTATCTAGTCAGTCCATGGAAGGCAGATCTCAACTGGCAATTTCTCCCTTCGTGTGGCTCTATAAAGAAAAGGCCATGAAGAGCAGGAGCAGGGGAAGAAAAAGCACTTTTGCTCATTATCGTGAAAAAGGAGCTGTCAAAATGTCACCTTCTTTCATCCTTCCTTCTTTGCCAGCCTTTTCTTGACCCAAGGGATGGAAGCTTAAATCAAACAGTCAGAATGAATGATGAAAGTGCATGGTTTGTACTAAACAAAAAAGGAGGCTGTGGAGAGTGGTAAAAAAGGGGGCCCATCCAAAGCAGATAGACAACACTCAGCTGTTTGTTTCCTCAATTTCATTATGACAGAGGCCGGTGTTTGAACAGCCCTGGTGGGAAGATGAACCCCCCTTCATTTTCTGACTGTAAGCACAGTGTGTATGGCTCCTGCATGCATAAAATACACTGCGAGGCTTAGATACCTATTTTGTGGTCAGAGGGAACAGGATTAGTGGGAAGAACAAAGTAACAAAGATGAGATTGATCTCAGAAATGGCCGGAGCGCTGGCTCAAAATAAAACTTCAATAACAAAACATGGCTGACTTCACCAAAGTTCTGCATTGCAAGGAGGATGATGTAACAGTTCACAAGAGGCCAGATGAACATAAGTGGGAGAGCTGCTGAAACATGGAAAGGTATCTACGTATTGCTTTTAAAATCAGTTTCACAAATTATCTTCCAATTCAGGATGCAGAAAGCCTAATTCAGTTTCAGGTTTCTATTATTTTGGTGAAGTTAAGGAAACTGATTCTTTTTAATGTTTGCTTTGTGTTTTAACCAACCTTAAAATAAGCACTTTTTTAAAGACAGTAATCCTCCCAAGACTGTGGGAACATATGCTCCTTTGCCATGATTACACACATGATAGATATTGTATATATATAAAGCCCTTTATAAATGAATCTATAAAAATCCAGTCTGGCTCAGAATATAGCATACAAAGTTCTAGGTCAGAAGTGAGTGCTATAAAACAGCTGTCATGTTTACATGGCCCTGATTGTATATCCTTAATTTAAATGACCTTTCTTCCTCCCTCAATTAAGCAAATTCACACTGCATACATCATTAATATACTTCAGAGATGGTAGGCATTATAAGTTTTATACTTTAAAAAGATAAACCTGTGCTAGAAGGTGCTCTGTAGCACATTAGCAAACACGACCTGTCAAGATGTTTGTATCTTATTAAAAACACTGCAGAAGACTCTGTGGTTCAGAGTTGAGGGTGAATTCACCTCTGGAATTGAATGCAGTGAAGTTCTGCCTCAGAGCAGTTTTCACTAAAAGTGCATTTGAATCACTATCTTGATGCTAATTGTGACTGGGAGCCTTGATTAGTACCTGAAAATGTTTTTTGCTTGGACTTTATTTTAGCTGGAGAAACACAGTGCTTTCTATCGCCTGGCAAAATAACAGTAAAAATAGTTATTTTTATTTTTAGAGAAAGTGGGAGTAAAAAATTACTTGGAATTCTTAAAAACAAGGGTCAACTGAAGAACTGCAGAATGATCTTAGGGTATTGAGCGACTGGATGATAAAAATGGCAGGTGACGTGGTGTTAATTAAAAGAGGCACTCTGGAAAAAAACAGGTCTTCACAGATACAGTGATGACTGAGCTGATTATAACTGCTCAGAAATGAGATCTTAGGGTTTTGTCACTGTAGGAGTGTGTCAGTTCAGTTGCTGAGTTGCAATGAGGGAATCAAAGACTATTAAAATTTATTAGGAAAGCAATAGGGAAGAAAACAAAACAATCAGTTTCGCAAGCCACCTACGTCAGACACAAGATATTGGGATTCTTCCATCTAATACAGATAGAATAAAACTGGAAAAGCCATAGAAAATGCATTTACAAGAGATGTGGAAACTCTTAGCCACTTGTAGATATCAGTCTGTGGGGACTTGTGAGAAACGTCGATCAAATTTCCACTGACATCAAGATGGATAGGGAATAATTGTTCAGTCTATGCCAAAAGAACTGTGGGTTATCACGTGAAAGCAGGAGGCACATTCAGAACACACAGAAAAAGGCAGTTCTTATACAGCAGGTGAAGGGAAGTGTGGAATTCCTCCCTGTAAGATCCTTAGTTTGATGAAAGATTACATGGATTTTTAGAAGTAAATAAAATACAGATTTTTAGAAAAGTGTTCCAGAAGCAGCAAATATCTGAGTCACCAAGCAAGTCAGTCTACACACATTCTTCCAGGGAAAGAATAAGGATACAACACAGTAAGTAGTTATTTGAGAAAAATATATAGAAGTGTTATATTTGAAATGTTAATACACATAAAATGACAAAATTAAGGGTGCCTTATCTTAATCTAGAGGAATCTGAGAAACCTCTGGTTTATCTCATGTACCTCCAAACTCAGGAGCATCCAAGCTCTAAGCGTAGTAAGAGTCACTGAAATTATTCTCACATCATTTTTCTCATCTAAAAAGGTAAGATTACAATAAGCACAGACATAGGCTGCTATTGCCCACAGAATTTAATGCTTCTAAAATTACCTTTAGCATGGAAAAGATGAACTATAAATTTACAGATGCCCTTTATAATTCTTTGTGTAACTAAATGAGAGGTGGTTTCAAGGATATATTTGAAGTACTGTTGCTACAAAGTATGACCAATACCTGGAGATTACTGGAATTTAAAATGGACAAACTATTACTCCAGTACAAAGAACTTCCAAGTTGTAGTGATAAATATTGGCTAGATTTTAAGAACAATCTCCAACCCCTCTATTTCACTATGTTCACTTTCCCCTAACACCCTATCACAGGATGCCTTGCACACTTCTCATAAGCAGCTGCTCATGGGACATAATGAATAGGATGTAGGATTAGGTAGCTGAAGAGCCTAACCAAAATTGAATATGACAAGACCCAGCAGAAGTCCCTGCCTTCGAGTCATGCTTTCACATCCTAGACTCAGCTTGACAGATGTCTATTGTCCAGGTTCAGATTACTTAATTCATTTCCATTCAAATCCAGAAGTCCCCTGCCAAGCTGGAAACGAGCATACACTATTCAGTGTAGTTGTCAGTTTTTGTGTGAAAGACAACCATACCAATATTGCAAAGATCCTTTTGATCCATTCATGCATACAGCAAAATTTAGTCTGAAAATCAAGGCTTAGAGTTTCTGACTTGCTGGCACAGCAAATATTTCCTACGTGCAGCCAAATAACTGAAGAAGATCATTTGTATAAATGTTGGGCCGATGATTAACATCATAGGTTATGATGTGGTGGCAAGCAGATAATTTTAAATATACTGTATGTTTATCAGAAATAAAATACGTACTGGAGCATTTATATTTACTTGGCTTTCATGCTGTTTGCAGCTGCCTGTCATTGACATATTGGTATTACTCCACTCACATTTCCTCATTTCAATCTTAGCTGCTTATTACATGCATATGCATGTGGTATTAATGGTTCCATTTGATCATTTAAAGGACTTTTACGATACGTCACATTCACAGTGCATTTTCAAGTGTCTGTACCTGCCCCAAAATGCATATCTAAATTAGTTTCTCACATGTTACCAGAGAACGTCAGGGAGCAAAAATGGTGTTCCATAGCCCTGGAAGAGAGCTTTTCCCCATTTCTAGTCCAAGTAGTCCCGAAATAAGAAATATACAATATTATAACATATAATTGAAAAAAAGAATGAAGAGGTTCTAAAAATGCATTAAAAGAATCTTCACTCCCTTAAGAGTCCCTACAAGGGTAATAAAAGCAGCCTGACTACACAAATGGAAGAGAATCAGACAGAAGTAGCTGTCCCATAGAATAGAAAGCTTAATTAGAATTAATGATACAAATTATTAAAGAACACATTCAGACCACCTGCATAATTTACTTATGTCTTGAATATTCTTTAGGGAATTAATCATTCCAAGCTGTGACCAGTAGTGCTACTTAAGAATACAATTAATTTGATTTTAAATAGTGCTGCTTCTCCTGTACTATTAGACTTTTATTAATAATTATATGGAGACCACTCAAACTGTACTATTCAACTCCTTTCAACCACTGAAATAATTCACATCACCAGAATAATAACTCCATTGTAAACAGCAGTATGAGAAAGTAGGTTTGTGTAATAGACCTTACTACTTTGTTCTGTGCAAAGCTGGTCAAGGACCTATGGGCATTTTGAACTGGGATTAGAACACTGGCTATTTCAAAAATCTATTATTGCAGAAGTTACTGTGTACTTGCTAGAACAGAAGATACAAAATACAAGCCATACATGGGAAGGATGCAGCTTTGTATGGAGCATGCCAAAATTATCTGTTTAGATTAATACAGGAAAATCTAATCTAGCGTCTACTCCTGTCAGTGAATGCCTTGGAAAAAGACTGCATGTCCTGAATTCTAGGTAACTAACATCATGAGTTTCAAAATTTAAACACTTTCAAAAGTAAAGATAGTTAAGAAGAGTTCTAAGGAGAATTCATCAGTATTCCAAGTACTGAACTGTAGTTTTCCCCTGGATTACAGAGGTGGATTCTATGATTCAGAAATGTTTTCAGTAGTTACAGGTTCTGTGCTGACAGATAATTGCAAATGCCTAACAGCAGACATTGCTTTAAAAAACTCATTTCTAATAGATTTTATATATGATGCTAAAATTGAACTCCAAAGCACTTTGCAATTGGCCATATGTGCACAGGAAAAGAAAAAGCATGTAACTATGAAATGAACCCACGCACGAGGTGAGATTGATTTAATAGCAGTTTGAGATCTGCATTAGCATTACATTCAAAGTTTTTATGTGTCCTGTAGAAGAAATAAATATATTGCCTCAAAATGCTGTTGCTTTGACTTCAGCATTTCTTATACAGGATTAGGGAATCTCAAGAACATCAGGTATTATTTGGAGAGGTGCTAATTGCCCTGAGTTCCTGCTGGTAGCTGCAGGAGTTTTTAAGGAGTAAGAAGTGAGTACCTTTCAGGCTGGCGTCTCATTAACGTGTTAAGATTTATCAGCTTATGTTTTTTCTGAAATAATGTAGTGACATGAGAATTCAATAACAGGAAGAGCACTGAACAGGGCAGCACTGTAACTACAGCTCAAAATCCAATTTTCCTAATGGAAACTGTCAAAACCCATCAACTAATTCCACCCTTAGGGATTAAAAAAAGGCTATTCTGCAAGCAAAACTTTGATGAGATGCAGCCTTTAAAATTCAGCGGGATGACAGAAATAAACAGAGCTTGAAAAGAGTAAATGTGATTTTTTTCTTAAGTCCTCTGTGAGACCTTTGAAGCCTTCCAATCCACTGTACATAAGCACAGCCTGGTTTTATTGCACTGCAAGAAGTGGTCTGTCTGCTCAGCAGGAATTATTGTCCTGTGTGTGTCTACTGCTGCAAAGTACCTTAAAGTAATAGGCTCTAACCCATGCTTGGCTCATTCTTACTGTGCAAAGAGAGCCAGCATTCAGAGAGAAAGGGCACTCCATGCTATTTAACCAACCAGTGTCCTTCCCAATGGAGAGGAATAAATGTGGTCAAAATTAATGATATGGTTCTGGGGAACTGTGAAGCTGTTTAAATACCTAAATAAGCTTTTACATATCACTAAGGATACGTTTTCTATGTGTCATTTAAAACACCACTGCAGTCCATATGCACATTAGATTTGTGGAAATTTCAGAATGCTCACTATTGGAAGTGGGAAAAAACATTGCTCTAAATTTTCTCTGTGTGTGTGTTTCTTTTTTGAAGCTTCCACTGTAAATCCCTATCAGAGACAGGACAGTAGACGTGTTGAAACTCTAAACCTAGCATGGTAGTTCTCAAGTTCTTATATATAGTCTCGTATTCATTTAAAAAAAGAATTCTTGTAAAGCTGTGCACTTCACCTGGATTTCAGTTACTTATATTAAATGATGATGTAACATCATTACTTAGTCATGCTCCAAGTGGCTTAAGCTGAACCACAAAAATACAATGTTTGTGATATGAAATTTGGATTCTATATTATGAAGCTCCCAATTTTGGGGCTTATTTCTATTCAAGAAAGCATGGAAATTAGATTGCCATTATTGTTCAATAGCAGCCAATAATCCCAGTGCTAACTGGGTCTTTAATCAACTTTATAAACCACCTCTGCTTCAAGTAACTTCTAAAATTCAACTCAGTCCCACACAAAATGATTTTTCTTTATAAGCCTTCAATAGAAAATTGACCAAGACAAATGTTACATAATTCTAGTGCTCTCTGTAAACATTTTATCACAGAATTTAACCTGCGCACAAGCTTATGTCTGCCTAGCATGTAGCATGGTGAGCAGACAGCTTTGCTGTGAATATGTGTACAAATACTCTGAAATACAGGTTTAGGGAACAGATAATCACAGAAGTAACTCTGGCTTTAGAATTGTAACAGGGGAATCCTTGGTCCTTCCACAGCAAAGGCTACCATTTTGTACATAGGTGATACAAAGTAGGATTAACAGGTAAGAGATGAGACCTTATTTGATCTTAGGCTTTAAGCCAAAACAACAATAATAGCAGAATCCAATTACAATTTCCTAAGCATAAAGACTTAAGAAAAACTTAATCAAAGGTTCCCCCTTTGATTGATCAAGGAATTCACCCTAATGCTAGCATGAATAGGTCATGTAAATCCTGCCCACAACAGTGGTGGAAGTCTCAGACAGTGACTTGCTGGCACGCCTGTTACTTCATGAGTCCCTGTGGACTTCTGCCCTAGTACAGAAAATAAATACGGTTAGCTGCAGTAATAACACATCCCAAAACTTGAAATCAGTTGGGTTTGGCTCTGCTAAGTTACCATATGTGTACTGGAAGAGTAAGATAAATTGAAGAGCACTCCAGTTGTCTCCATCTCTAAACACAGCATGCAATGAGCAGTGCAACACGCACAAAGCAGATGCATTAAATATGATCTAGTTTCAACAGCAGTTATATTATTGTAGCCCTCATATTGTAGGCACCATTTGCAACAGGAAAGTTATACAATCAAGTGAATAAAACTAGAGTGACAATGTCAGGTTATCCAGGACCAGAACAAGACAGACAAACAAAAAAAACCCCACAACAGTATTTCCTAGAATCCTGCAGTTTAGTTTAGAAAAAAACACTTCCATAGAATCAAACCTGAACCTGATTAAAAGGCTGCATACAAGAATCTCCTTTGAAATGAATGCAGGCATTTAAGTTCTGCCATTTGTCAAGATGTTGCTAAACCCCTTGCTGAACAGTAACAATACACTCTCAAGTAACCTTTGATGCAGCCTGGCCTAAGAACCAAAGTAAGCAGTGGTCTTAAGGGATGCTGGGAGCTTGTATGTCTGCCACTGTGTCTTTCCCACACTGCTACGAACCCAAGAACCTAGATTTCTATTATTTTGATGAGGATATCTAAACAACATTTTTAAAACAGCTGCCAGAGTTTTCACCATAAGGTATTAATCAGAATAGGCGCCTAAAGGTTGCGTGAGTCTGTCATGATGTGATTTGAAGTCCTCTGAAATGGATTTGAGAGTGGTATATCCTTTCTTTCTGTTTTTAACATTGTGCATAGATTATAACTAGAGATCTGGAAATGAAGGGCTTGGCTTTTCACTTTTAAGCAAAACACTTCTGCTAGAAATTGAATTTATATTTTATTTTTTAAACAACCAGCCTAGACTATTCATCAAATCTGGAGCCTCTCTCTTCTCAAAAAAGCATTAGTAGTGGCCCTTACATCTGAAACCTCAAGTCATTCCTATTTCCAGTGGGACAGAAACTTGAAAACAAGCAATAATTATCCTAAATGTTCCAGTTCTGGCCAGGATTAATACAATTCAGTGAGCCCTTGGTAATGCAATCCAGACTTCTTCATGCTCATGGGATGTGGTCATTAATCCCTTGAGGGCATAACTGCACAGCTGCCTTTGTTTACTGCTAGTATCTTTATTGTTGTTTTAAATGACCTATCAGCTATTTGATGTTTGGGTACTCATGCCCTGTTTCAAGGAATTTATAACCAGATGTCCAGGACAAGCAGTTAAATTCCATCTTTAGCTGTTATCACTGACCTAATCACTACAGTGCATAAAAATCCACTGTTGGAGGATTATTAGCATCTCTCAGTTACTGAACAAAATGGCACACTGTACAGCAACGAAACATCATAAAATGACCGATTGTTGCATGTTCCTTCAAGTAATAAGCACATCAAGATCATTTTAATAACTGGAACTGATGCTTTGGAATGAGAAGGGGTCTCTACTTGAACATTTCAGGCTGAATGATACACATGTTACACATGCATTATAATCATTTTTTCCCCCAGTTGGTTGTTTAAAGCATCCACAGAAAACAAAAATAAGAAAACATCTACGTTATTACTGCTTTGTTATAGCTCATCTCTAATCAAACAACATCTATACGCTCTGCATGAGATGTATAGGCAAACACCAGTACACACAGTAGTTTTAATGCACATAAATAAAAACCAGCAGGCTTTATTGAGGGACTAAGCTGAAAGAAACTGCAAAACACTGCGGCACATCAAGCCTGTTTCTGCTTTGGTTTCAATGGGACTGCTTCAGATCTGCAAAGCCTCTTTCACTCAGCCTAATGAAATTTCAGAAGTACAATACGCCAAGCCTGAAATGTTCTCATGAAGTTCTATTATGTAGGTAGTACAGCTATAAAATTCAAAATAGCAGCATTGCCAGCCAAATGTTGTGGGTAAAAGTTGTTTTCTGTGTAGGCTTTCTTGTTTGCTTAGTTTTTGTTTGTTTTTTTTTGTTGAGGCTTGAAGGTTTATTAGATGCATTTGCACTGTGATAACGTCTAACTTCTTTTAACCCACTTCTGTATTAAATGAGAACGGGATATATTATCCCTAATATTCTCAAATACAAACACACTGTAAAGGCCAAACCCATGTTCTCCTGGAGTTTGGTTTTATTAAATATACAAAATGAAAGTAAGATGAAGCTCCAATTTCTCCTCAAGGATTTACAAACATAAGAGTTTCATCCTCAAATCTACATAGGCTAATAAGTCCCCTTTGCAGCCAGCAGTTTCCTTATGTGACCACACTTGTTTTTAAGGTTGAGAGTTACAGACAACCTTTCACATCCTTTCTCAGTGCTTACAGCAAAAGTTAAAATAACTTCTCCAAGGCAGTTAGTGCTTCACGGGACTCTGAGAATAACAGATGGGTAAAGGGCTTCAATGTGAAATCAGTAGAGGATTTAGTTTAGCAAGTTTTTCTGCATGTCAGATTCTATGCTTTTTTTTTTAGGATTTGAAATTTTTATTGTAGAACACAGAGCTGAGGGAAAATATTAAGTCTCAGATGCAAGAGGGATGGATCAGCTTTAGGAAGTTTGGGATCTCATCCAAGGCTGAAGCATATGAGAAATTTTCCAGAAGACTTGTCCAGAGTAAGAAATCAGAAATGGAAAATATGGCTTAAAATCTGGCTGCAGCTGTATAGATATTAGCCACCTACTATGAACTAAATTGAAGGGCTAAATATATTTTTATAAATACCTTTTTATTTTTAATTTTTACTTTAGTTCTGTGATGTTAAATTTAATCATTGTTTTTGCAGTAGGATAATACAAGTAGTATCACCTACAGTTTCAAACAACCACATTTATTTTAAGTCTTCCTCCTAGTGCTCTGTTACAGTTTTCTGCTTCTGAGAACTGTTTCCTGTTTTTCATACAGATTTCCCTCTTTTCCTGGGGAAATCTATTGAGGAAGCTCTATGAAAACAAAAGGAAGCATCTGCTTCCAAATACCTGTAAGACTGTTCAAAAGAACCATCTTTGCCACTCCGAGGCTCCTGTTGCTGTAAGCAGCACCATGTCTCACAGAGGCAGCTGTGAGCCCATGTGAGCAGACTGCATCTCACTGACGCAGTGGGGCCACTGCATGGCAGGAGGTCCAATAACTGCAGGGTTTTCCCTTTTTAAGTATTGTCAGCTTAAAAAAAAAATTAAAAAGAAAAGAAAAAGAGGGGGAGGAAAAAAAAAAGTGAGAAGCCAAAACCTTTTGTCAAAAATAATCTAAATTAATGTTGATTGGGAAAAGTGAATCCTGGTTATCCGACCTTCCTGTGAAGAATTTTCCTTGTAACAATTTCCACCTGCCCCCCTTCATCACACTTGTTAGCTCTCTCACTTGAGAAGGGCTGCAGGGCTGCTCTGGATTCTGCTGTCCACCCATAACCAGCCATTTCTCAGTGAGTGAGGCTGTGTAGCACTGAGTCACGTATGATTAAAGGTCCTACCTAAATAATGCACCTTAGTGAAAATAAAATGTCATTAAACTCTTTTGTGGCAATGAGGCTACGCTTAGCAAAAATTACACACCTTCTCAAGTACTTCGCTCTTGTAGGAAAAGATATCTTGTATGCTTGACAAACTCATTGGAACTGAGGTTCATCAGATGAAGCAGAAGACCTGTCAGTTGAAGTACTGCTGAGGTAAGCAGAGATCCACCAACGGGGAGGCCAGAGAAGGCTTAGCACACAGCATCAGAAATCTTTCATGAGAAGGAGCACCTATATATGGTTGTTACATTTTTGTCATCAGCATTTCTTCCTCCTAATTACATTTCTTATTCAGCTATAAAAGCAACACACGGCTAAACAGAAGCTGCTATAGTTGCTGTCAAAGTCTACCTAATAATAGGCAAACTTTTCAGATCTCTATGAACTGGTAAATAAGTTATGAGGAAGGAAATTAATTATTTGGGGATTACTGTAAAGGCACTGTTGTGTTTTGCAAATCACCTACCAGAATGTAAAACTTGAAAACAACGGACGTGCTGCTTTCAGGAAACTTAAAACTACTTCAAAACAAACACTGGAATAGTAGGCACAGAGCTTAAATATAGAGGAGCTTGGAGAATTGAACAGTATCTAATAATTAAATAGCCTTCTTTAAAGATCTGAGGGTGTTTTACAAACATTAGTGGAATAGAAAACAAAACATGATGAGGTAATTGTTATCGTTGTTTCCTGATACAGGATCTGAGGAACATGGAAGCTGTAAACTCCCCACGTTCACAACAGAAAGTTGCTGGCAACAACACCTCAGGCTCAGGTCTCAAAGCAGTCCTACACTCTTTCACTTTGAGCTCCCAGGCTCATCTTTCACAGCAGGAAAGCTCTCCTGGAGGAACACTTGGGCACTTACATGACTTTCCTGGGAGAACTCAAGTACTTGACTTAGGGCATTGATGGCTACTGCCTCCTTTGCTAACATCAGTACCCTATCTTCCAAAATACCTAATAAAGACTACTCAGAAATAACTCACACACAGTTTAACCTTCCTTCTCTGCCTCTGCGAATTTATTAGGCTCTGTGTGAAGCTCTGAGATAAGTACGGAAGGAACTTGCATGACATTAACTATGAACTTTCAGTTTCTGCTATGTTAAGTGATACATACAGATTTCCCTGCATGCAAACAGAACTGAGAAACAATGTCTTATCAAATGCTTTGAGCTCTATGAGCTAAGTTCAGTAGGATCTCTATCCCACTGCCCCTACCCGTTAGAAGAACACTTCTCTTTACCTAGGCAATGAAAAGATTTCAATGACATACACTGTAGTGTACAGGAAGTAAGAGAAAGATTCATAGGAATTAAACAGCACATGGCTACACAAATTGAATATATAAGGTCTTTTTTCCTTTATAAATACAAGCAGTGGCAGAAGAAAACTATCTACAGCACTACAGCTCTGTTGCACTTGTCTGCCACATGTCAATTATCTTCCTCATATACACCCCTGTGGTTTAAAATTTTGTGGTATTTTAGTTATTTTTATTGGTCGTAGGCTTTACAGAACCCACTGACATTCATCAACACTTGCTGAGTGTTGATAGAGACCAAACGGTTGTGAGCACAGTGAAGCAGTTGGCTTTCTGGAAGTAGTGACAGTTGGTCACCTCCTCTGGTGCAGCTCATTACAAGCATGGCATGCAGACTCTTGTTCATCACCAGCAAAAATGCAAAGCTAGTGGTGGTGACTGTGTTGGAAAACAATGTTTTGTAGCTGAGAATTTGCTCTATGGAATGGTGCTACTGTGCTCTTTGTATCTGTTGTCATTTCCACAGAAATAAGTAGGACACATTATTTTCAGAGCAATCTGTGTAAATTAAAATAATTGTTCCAGTGCAGAAGGAAGGGAAAGACACAGCAGTATAAAAGATAAGAAAAAAGGAGTAATGGAATGACTGCCGTTTCCGTGCCTTGTAGGAAGGTTGAACCCAGGGTTTTCACCAAGAAAGTGAAAACACTTTCAAGAAATTTTGTTCAAGCTTTAATAAATATCTTCTGAGCTAGTGGTTAAACCAAGAACAAGTGATATATATTTTTCTAGCTTTAATTAAATCTGAATTGCATGCATGCAAGCTCTAGAAATTCAGATAATAAGGGTGTGGCAATAGATTTTCATTCCAGTAGAGCAACATCTGGAAATTATTTCCTTTATTTTGTTACAAAACAATTCCTTAATGGTGCAGAAATATCTGAGTGACATAATTCCAAAGTGATGCATACTTCTCCTAGATAAATCAGTGGCTACTGAACACAAAATACCCCACATAGAGCAGTTTCATTCATCTCATATATACTCAGAACTACCACCATGCAGTATAATCCCTCACTAAGTATAGGATTTATAAAAGCATTGTAATTACTTCCTCTGTTTAGCCTAATTATCTTCCATCTTCCATTAAGCAGTCCAAGTGACTAACAGTTTATTAATGGTAAATTAAAGTTTCAAAGACGAACAAGTTTAGGAAAGCATCAAATAGCAGTGCTTAGATCTTGAGCTGCATTTCAGAGCTCATAGCCATGCATTCTGCAAATCACAGGAAAAACCTGGCCACGCCATTTCAGTTTAGCTTTCTTTCTCATATATTTGTAACAAATTTAACTGCATGAGTGTGTGTACCCATGCATAAAGGCATCTAGATGGTTCTTACTTAATATAATGAAAGTGGCCGTATGTGTTAGTCTGAATATAAATGATTAGTTCATCTCACATTATAACATAATAGACAAGAAAGGCTACCATCAAAATCTGCTAGCCATTTCAGGTGCTCACCCTGACTTACAATAACATTCACAGTACCTAGTATTTTAGAGCAAAACACAAATTATAGCTTTTGTGATTTCATGCTTCAAATGCATTTCTCATACCCAAAGACTCAAATCCCACACAAAATCAGGACCCAGTTATTAACTGTACATAGGTAACAATAATTACCTATGAAAGCTTAACAAGAGTAATTCACCTAGCAGTATGCAGGGACTCCACAGAGACAGGAGCCCACTTCCACAAGAGTATTTCTCTGGCTTAACAATAACATCCTTCCTCACCTGACTGGATACTAGCAGCTTCTGCAACAGTCAATAAGGAACCTTCTCAGGAATGGCGCAAGGGTCAAATAGGAAAAATAAACGGCGATCTTACAAATAACTCTAATGTGATGTATGTGCTCCAAGACTTAAAGCAACCTTATGACATTGTGTAAGCTGAGAGCCTTGGGAAAAAACAATCTGCTTAAAGCATAAGTATTTCTGTCAGGTAGCACCACCGTGACATCTGTTTTCTACCAACAGGGTCAGATTCTCTACATTCTCTTCACAGATTTCTGCTCTAAGTGAACAGCTAACAGCACAGTAAATTATCATCTTCCATGTGGATTGCAGAGGGAGGGGAAGAGAAGCTAATTTGTGGCTGCTTTTTCCCAAACATTTACTGATAGAAGAATGGCAAGATGACAAGAGTTTGGATACCATATGAAATTTCATTAGGGAGTGTGCTTGGCCCTTACAACTCACTCAGCTGTCTGTTTCCTGATTGAAAGGTCTGTCTCCCAGCTTTGCTCTCCTGCCAAAGCCCTGCATTTTTGCATTCCCTGGAAAATGCAATGCTTGGGGCTATGCACTGATCCAAATGTTAATATTTTCTCCAAAAATCAAAAGATGGAAAGTGTTGGTATTGTCTCAAAACTGCTTGAAATCATCATAGACAGAGCTGTATGAAACAAATCATAACTCTGGTATGCATGATGGTACCATTGCAAGGTTTGCCTGTTTCTATACAATAGATGGAAAGATTCAGCCAGACAACACGTTGCCATCAGCATGATGACTTCTGCTGGGCAATGGTGATTTTGGCAAGAAAATTGAAGTGATCAGCTAGTAACAGGAGATCTCCCCAAACTGTAACCAGTATTACTGAAGCTCTTATGATACAATTTTGCCCTTATTTCAGTTTAAAAGCAGGATATTTACTCATCCTTTTATAAGAAAAATCGTGCCTTCAGAAATTTCTGTTTAATGCCTTATAGATTGAGCAATTTAAAATCTAAGTTGTTCATGGAATATTCATTCAGTCTGATTTCTGTTGCAGAGGTGTGCACAGCTTAAAGCATCAACCAAAGGCAAATTTATTCTCTTAGCTCTAGAGTGAAAACGGATTTCATCTGTATGATAAGTGAAAAGCCAAAAATGAGACAAAATATGCACACACTGTGAGCTCTGCCATTCCCTGTTGGAGACAAGTCCAAACCAAAACCATTTCAAGTTCCCTGAATTCTTATAGTTTGGGTGAAAGTAGCACAAAAATAAATCACACCATTTTAGTTAAAAACACAAAACAAAGCTTAGCTTACCAGACTGCTTACCAGTCTGTCTAACTGGTCCTCTGGGCCACGTACTTGCCCACACAGTTGTTTGATCTGCTTTAAGTAAGCCTCTAAAAGGGAACAGTTAAGGGTCTATGAACGTGAAGGTAAATAACTCCTTAGAGTTATCTTATGATTAGTGAGGAATTATTTAAGTCAGACTTGTTTAGCACCAGAAGCAGGTGCAGTTTTGCCGCACTTAGAAGTTTCCATAACAATAAGCGCAGTGCCAATTAAAAGCCAATTAGTCATGGATATTACTTTAAGGTCCAGTTCTTTCCAGCTCTCTGCTCTTCAATTTCCCTTCTCTGGAGCTGCCCATTATTCTCACTACAAAGACTCAACATTCATGGGCACTGTGTGCCTGTCACCAGGGAGACCTCACTGCACCCAACACAAACGCTTCCCAGGCACCTCCAGAACTACTTGCCCCTCTGATCTTTGCCCTAAACAAACGTGCTGTTTATTCATATTGCTTCTCATTTATGAAGACCCACTAGATGCTGCATGCATACTAATGATAAAAGAATTTAATCAACGCTTAAGAATGAGTGGAGATTCCTCTTTTATGCACTTACCATGACAGAGAATGCAGACTGCTTGGCCTGTTTCATTATGCTTGTTCTTTAACTCTTGGGATCCCCCCTCAGTTTAAAATGTAGTGTCTGGATCTCACTCTAAGCTTTACTGAACAATAAAAAGCTCTAAAGTAAGAAAAAATAATGTAGTGGTTAAATCATATGATGAGAAATCAGGAGATCATGGTGTTTCCACCACCACAAACAACATCACCGCGCCTCCATTCATGCCTCCATCACCTCACTTTGGGATATGAAATACTGTGTATTCCAATAGCGTGGAGCATGAAACAAAATGCTGCTGGTTTGTTTAAGTCTACTTTTAAGCTCAGAAGAATTGAGAAAATCCAGCCACAAATTTACTGCCTTCTTGAATATTGAAATATTCAACGTGGAGTTCTATTTTCATGTAAAATAAACAGTCCCTTTCTTCCAGTAGACAGTAAAGATTCGTTGCTTAAGTAAATCTACTCTTCTAATTCTGTGCTCAAACTCAGATGAGAATCCATCTCACATTCAGTGTCTAGCAATGGGAATGCCCAACTTTTCCTTGCAGCAATGTGAGGAGCAGCAGTTCCCTTTCCCCCTACCCCCAGTTTTCCATACAGTCAAACAGACTTCTGGCTCCGCCTCTCTGATCTTTGGCTCTGAACTTGTCAGACTTGTCTTAAAATGTTTTGGATTACAGGAATGAGAAACAATTGTTTAATACATCCCTTCCTTAAAACTCCATTGCACAGGACATTTCCCATCCCTGCACCTCCTCCCTTCACGGCCATCAGTCCTTTCCTTTTACCTTCCCCACTCACTGCTATGATAAAAACTGCAGCCAACATCACATTCTGGATGCCTGGCAAGGCACACCATGGCAATTTATCTCCAGCGCAGTTATTTCCAACAGATCCTTGACATTTTATTCTAGCTCATCAAATAGAAAGTCTCTTGGGTATTTTGTTTGTTTTCTATTAAAAATATCCATATTTACTCATTTGCCCTCCCATATTTTCTTCATTATTTATCTGGAACAGAAAAGCTCTGAAATTCCAGCTTGTCCAGCCATGTGTTCCTTCACACATTTAAATTTATTCCATTCCCAAGCTCCTTGAAATAGTCACACTTGTTATGCTTAGTTTTAGTAATCTCTGCCCTTTATCTAGGGCATAAGAAATTCTAGCTTTGCTATATTTCTGTTGGAGAAACTAAGGCATAAGTATTCCTTAGTATAAGAATAAGAATAAGTAGAATTCTTTTTCTATAAGAAAAAGAATAAGAATAGTATAAGTATAAGAAACTCAGGCATAAGAGCCTGAGCCAGATCTAAATATTGATTCTGAAGCACCCGGCTCTGAAGGCTCTTGCTCAAAGGGCTCCCCTTTCTAGCTGCCCAGATGAGTATCTCCAGAGGAGAATAATATGAGTGTCTTTTATCGTGCATTGAGCAGGAAGATGTAACACACCATCTGTACGGCTCTCTTTCTTTCTCAACATTTAAAGAGAGCTGATGACAACATCTCAGGAGAATTACTACAGGGATTGTACTTTGTATTTCATCAGATAGTTTTAAGTTCCTTTGTAAGAATTGTGGAGAGGTGAAAGGTGTTATTTATGTCTATGCTGAAACTGGCCAGAGTGGATGTAGTCTAAGTCCTCATAAAGGCACTGAATCTTATGGGAAGAGTTTTTAAAATGTGGGGTTTTTTTTGCTTTTTTTTTTTTTTTTTAAATGAAAAAAATAATCAGAACTTCTCAATGTTCTTTGCATTGTAAGCTAAGTTGAAACAAGGTTGCCATAAGTAATACATTATTACCATCAACAGTTCTCCCATTAAACATCACAGCACTTACCACTTTAGTGTAAAAGATTTTCAAAATACTTCAATATTCTTTTGAGTTTCTTATGGGTTAAACATTTTAACCAGCTTTGACACTGCAGTTAGTAGTCCATGAGATCTCAGTATCTCCAAAAATCTCCAAACATACGTAAATTACACTGTAGTTCAAAATTAAAAGAACCACCCACAAATACCAGACAGCCATCAGAAGACTATCAATGATCCCTTGTTCAGGCATCTCTTGAATATCAGACCTCAACTTATTTTTCTTTAGAAACAAAGGAAATAAGCATAATTCAGAAAAATGAAGTGTAACATCCTTGTCAAAGGAAATATTTTGCTCTATTTCACAGTCACTAACTACAACACTAAACTCACAGCAAAACCCTGTAGTGATGATCCCAGGAGCCTCCATTTTGAATTCCCAGCCTTGCTATTTGCAGGCTACTTAATGATTTCCCTCCTTCTTCCCACTCCCTGAACTGATGAAAGCTAAATGACCAGCCAGGCTTCGTTCTGGAGGCTGCTGTTTCCCTTGACTTTGCAGGAAGTGTGATTGTTGCTAAGTTAATACCATAAGCTGTAAACAAAACACATCGTTAATTTTCATGCAGTTGGCTCTATTGGAGGGAGTGAAAAAGAAGCAACGTTTTCTAACATGGTTTGCCTCAAGTTTTTAGCCTAAAGATTTTTGAAATAGACTTTCTGTTTTGTTAAAGTCACGACTGTATTCACCCAGTGCACGTACACCCACAGACACCATGAGATCCAGTACTGCTGTGGTTCTTCAGAAACCAATGGCAGCTGTGGTATTTTAAACAAAAGCTCCCAGCAATACTTATCTCTAACTTGGCACCAGTTTTCATCTTACTACATGTCCTGTCTTTTTCTGAGCAGTAGTTGAACTTACTGGCAGGAAATACTTGTAAGATTTCCACAGAAATATTGTGTTCTGTAACTCGCTTCAGCAGAATTTTCCAGGAGTTTTAACTCTCAGTTTTTGCTGATGAATATTTAGTGTGTTAAATGCAGGGAATAATTAGCATTCATCAAACCAAAACTAATCCTAGGAAGTGTTTAGAGGGAACTTATTTACTGTAGATCTGAATTTGTTTTGCTATCTACACGCAGAAGAAAATTTATGAACTATGTGATGGCTCCTACTGGGAAAACAATGTGATGGTGCTGTTTGTGTGGTGTAAATGGGAAAGTATACTGGTGTTCAGTTTTGAAAGTCAATTGTTCTCCAAGTTGTAGAAAAGGAAACAATAGAAAAGTACTCTAATGAAGTATATTACATTTCATTGCATACCCAGCACACACGTGTAATGTATACAACCTTGTAATGAGCTGTCTCTGTTCATTGAGCTTCATATCCAAAAGGCTGCTTATTCCTACCTCTGTAAATACTTGATACAAAGTTTATGAACAGACTGATTTTGCATTTATCTGATACGACTATGTATTTATTACAAATAACTGGTCTTAGAATTCCATCATAACTCTAATTGCACTAACCATTTGTGGAATTGAGTTACTAATATACAGTGAAAAGAACTGGACTGCTGAAATAAATTCAGTACTGTAAGGTGTCTCAGTTTCATGAACTGCATTTCTACTATTTTGGATGTAAATAGGATCATCTGGATTCACTTCCTTTGTCACCAATATTGCACACTGCCATTGTATTTTGTCTAAAGTAACAACAGTGATAACTACACTGTCTTTCAGTGTATCCATTAGAGCATTTTAATCTCAACTGCATGAAAATTAATTCTGTATTATTACTCCTACTTTGAATTTCCTTAAAGGTACTGCCTCAACTCTGTCCATTGTGCTAACTATGATTTCCTCAGTTCAAATAATCATTATTTTCTCATAAATGCAGCTACATTAAAAAAAAAAAAAAACAAAAAAAAAAACAACAGATTTTGTTGACAAGTTTAAGGACTTGCATTCATCAGGTACACTTTTTTTAATCCATAAGCAATGCTACTTGTGTCTAATGTAGCTGATAATCAGGGTATTTCCCAGTCTTAAAAAAGACAGGAGTAGCATGCTTTGAAAAATCGTTTTCTTTAAGAGAGATTTAGGATTGCTAGCAGTTCAGAAGAGCAGTGATCCCATTTGCAGGTGTGTGACTGTGTTCACGTGTCATTCCTTTTGATTTTCCAATCTCTTCATCCCCTGTACTCAGGAAACTTAGATCTGAACTGCCTAAAAGGCACCTTAGTGATGTCTTCTGTTATTTATAACTGAGCACAGAATTAGAAGGCAGAAGTACTTCATACTAATCTTAACTTTGCTTTTGAATTAAGTGCATAGTATCATTAAAAGCTCCTGCAAACAAAACTCAAATCTCAGTGTCAGCGAAACAAATGGAAACAAGTTTTGTATGTCTTTATGAAATGCAGACCACAAAATACGTATTTTTACGCATAAGGTATACTGAAATGTCTGACAAGGGCAGTATGAAAACCAATTGTTGAGTACATATGAAGTGTTTGAACCTGAGAAATACAACCCTGCTGGCTGCTACTGCTATCCACGTAGCACCTCGTTCCCTGCAATTTGATTTGAGGGACTCACAAAAAGCCTTTAAGATCAGCATTAAGGAAGATGATATTCTTGCAGAGCTGCTTTCTATTGCTGGTCTTTAGGCTGAGCTGAGTCTTGGTCCAGTGCTGTAGCCTGACATTTGTAAGCCTGGATACCATTCTAAGTGACTGGATGTAAGACTTGCTACCCTAGCTATAAGTGTGTTCATGTTAAAAATGAAGCATGTGCTCTATCACTGCCAGTGGAGAAGGGAGACTTTATGGCCAGAGTAGACTGTTTCCATATATATTTTCCAGAAGCCCTTGACATGAACTAAAAGCTACAGGCAATATTTAGTTCTTACTATCTAAATATAAGAATAGTTGAAATGCACCTTCCTTTGATTCCAGCAAAAAAGGACTCAGTGCAGTCCCTGGCACTTTGATTTCACAGGCATTGAAGGATGATGACCCTTTCTTTGTTTGAACAGTGTATTTTTCATTCATCGTTCATATGTCACACTGTGGACATTCATTGTGTTTTCTCCAAATTTCCTACAAGTTCACCTTACTTTGTCTTTTTTTTTTCCAGATCAGAAATGGTGAAATTTCAGCTTGCTTCCAGAAGCAGCCCAGAGCAGAAAGATGCAGCAGCGCTGTCAGATGGAAGATGCTGCTTCTCTGTTGTGCAACAAGATCGAACATCTCCCATGGGCAGAGCTGGGATTTCTGAAAACGGTATCAAGCCCAGTACTAAACTCCCTCACCTATTTTTAAAGATCCTCCGCAGAAAACTGATTAGATATTAATCCACCAAAGCCACAAATAAGCCTCAATGTAGCTTGAAACCCTAGATTTAAATGAAAGGTAATATCGCAGCTTTCTACTTCTCCCTCCCAACATAGTTTTGCTTCATGCAAGACTGAACATCTCACTTAGTGTTATGACTTAAAGTAACTGTTTTTCCCTCATTATTTGCCTTACCAAAGCAGCCTTCCTTTCTTAGAAGTATGAAGTTTCTATTTATTTAATTCAACACTAAAAACCTCAGAACACCAGCTAAAATTATTTACAAGAAAACAGTTTAATCACAATACCTGGAAACATTCTGGCTGCTTCAGCAGCTCTGAGAAGATCCAACTTATTTAGCACATGTAGCCCTAACCACTGTCATAGCACCACTCACTTAAGATTCCTCATGGGACTCAATGAAGCATTCTTTGAAAGTCTTCTAAGATCCTCAGGTTTGCTCAGACCGGCTCTTGCTGAAACTGACCTAGACTAGGATTTAGGGCTTTTAAAGAGATGACAACTTCTGGTGGATCATTTAACTGCCGTGATCGTTAGAGACATTTATCACAACGCCAAACTTCTCCCAGCCTCCTGCTCAATGCCAAGTAGACAGCAACAGCAAAGCAAATCCAGCTGCAATTCAATTCAGTGATTTTTGACACATCTAATTCAAAGATGTGAAAAACAGCTACCTGAGATCAACTGCAAGTAATAACACATCTTTACCACAGACTAAGAGATCTATTTGTAATGCGTAAAATTAGGCTTGGGGTATGTAATGGAGTTGGCAAGCAGCTGCTCAGGGATGCAAAAAAACAATAAACATAAGCACAGCATTACAGCATGTTCTCCATTTGGCTAGGCTTACAAAATGAACCTGCATACACAAACGTTATTAAATCAGGCACTTATCCAGCTCAAAGATAGATTCTACATCTGATATATGTCACAGTTCAAGTTCAGAGAGCTCTCTAGCAAAAGTTTCTCAAATAAGTTTGCCAGAGAAGAAAAATGAGTCAGAACAGAACTGTAAAGTTGAACAAATAAAAAAAAAAAAAAGCCTGGATGTCTGGGATAAACCCAGATACAACAGGTGTGTGAATCCAGATGTTTTCAGAAATCTTTAGTTACACTTCAACAAATAGTAATTTCTCACAGCAGAAGAGCACTTGGATCAATGGAATTGTGCAAATTTTTCTGCATTAACTGTTACAAATTACTGCTTAAGTGTCATGATAACAAAGTGCTCTGTGATTTTATGAATGGAAGTGTTTTGTTAAAATACTGCCTTTACATAAAGAGAGATACTTAAGAACTTTGGCTTTCTCCTTTCTAGCTTCCAAACTTGCTAATCATAACCTACATGAGGGATGCCTAAAATAGCCTTTCCTACATGCATTTTCAAACAGAGCAGAGGAAATTATCACATAGGAAAGGGAAAGTATTGGGAATTCTTCAGATACGTGTGAGAATACTTTGAGGTTCATACACTTTTTGTTTATTTTTAAAAATCTAACCCGAGTATCAGCTAGCAAAAAAAAATAACCAGGTGCAAAAGGAATGCAGTGGATTACACGTACCAGTTTGAAGTTCTGAAGTGGCTGCATAGTGCTGTGTTCACTGTGTTTGTGAACTCTGATCATTATCCCTTTAAATGCCTATAAAGAAAAAAAAAAAACATAAGGAATTAGTTCCCGAATAATGTTTATTCGTGTTCAGCCAGTAACTTATTGAACGCTACTGGAACCGAAAAGTCATTAACACACACGTGCCGAGCTGACCGAAGGCAAAGCAGGCAGCAGGGGCCGCCCGCCCTCAGCCGGCAGCGCCCGAAGGCCACGTGCTGCCGGGCTCGATGGCGGAGCGCGGCTGCCCCCCGGAGGGGCTCCTGCCAGCAGCACGGCGCGGTGCTGGGCTCTCCAACGGCACGCAATGGAGCGCTGCGTCCGCTCCAGCAGCGCGAGCCTCCCGGGATCCAGCAAATACCTTCTTGGAGTAGAAGCAAGAGATAAATACAACGGCTTTTCTAACGTACAGCTTAAAAAGTATTGAAATATTTCTGAAGCGGTACATGTATGCATACACACGTTATGGGCACATCATTAATAACATACTTGGCACATGAGGAGGCATTAAGTTTACATTACAGAGATGCACCTAAGGTTGGTACCTACAGGTCAAACGTAAATCACCCTCCCCATAAAAAACAATAAGACAACAAATCAGAGAAAAATTAATTCAAACTCTTGCACTCTAGATACACGCTTGGAAGGTGAAAAACAAACAAAAAAAAAGCCCACCCTAACAAATACAACAGTTTCATACCTGCTGAAGATCATATATTCAATTTCATGCGTGAAAGGCAACTGTGCTCCTTAATAATACATCATCTATTCACACTTAAATGAAAGTAAAGAAACCTTTACTTTACCCTGCAAGAGGGTGCTGAAGTGCTCAGCGTTCCTAAAATAATAATCTCTACCAAGATGACATTGCCCCGAGCTCTAAGCCTCTTTTCACAGTTGAGGAAAGACCCAGTACTGTGCCTTACTCAAGCAATTTAAACCTCTGTCTCACGAGTGTTAGTTGTCACAGCTGTGGTACATTGGGGTTGTTTTGCAGCTGAGCAGCTTTGATTTCTCAGCAGATGAGCAGCTGTTCCGGGCAGTGGAGGGCCAGGCGGCCTCTGATGAAGAGGAGGAGAAGTGGGCAGGAGACCAGCAGCCCCAGGCAGCCTATGTAAAGGAAATAGTGGCCAAGCTCCCTTGCTGTGGCAGCGGGTATGTTCCTGAGATTTGTTTTACTTGAGCCCTTTGAGAATGTTCCCTCGTGATCTGTGGGCACTGTGGCTTCAGTAAGAGGCAGTAATCTTGTAGAACCAAAATCAGCAGGCCCATGTTCAGCATGGGGCAAACAGTGACCTAAATGCTCACACCTAATCCTAATCAGCATCAGCTGGGACCTATTCATTGCCTGCTCTGCCAAAAGATCTGGGGGAAGGTTGGTTTGGGGTTTTTTTGTGTGTGTTTTTGGTGTTGTTTTATATATATTTTTAAAACACAGATCATCATGAGTTTTCATTCACTTTTTTCTTCATATATATACTCATAGATGTGATGAAAAAAAACGGAAAAAGTTCATGACGTACTTGGAGACCAGCAGTGCTGATGGCTATGAAGCTGCTGAGGAGCTAGAGGAGCGAATCAGCCAGCTCTGTGAGCAGCTGGAGCTTAAGGGGCACGAGGTGAAGAAACTGGAAACAGATATGGAGGAGGTAACAGGTGCCAAGCATATGCTGAAGCAGTTGTTTCTGTACCTTTAAGTGGCTACGCCTGTATCCATATGAATTTTATTCTAACCCTTCCACTTTCTCTCCCTGGCATTTCTCCCTGTGCTACTCTTTTGCAAAACTATGTCATGCTTTCCCGTGCCACCTGCATTTTCAGCATGGCTCCAACCTGAACCTCCATTTGTTTGGAGGATGAAATGTGCACCAGCTGCAGTCAAACCCAAGCTCTTCAAATACCATTCTTTACTGAACTGGCCTAAGATGTTCACTGATAGTGTGTTTAGGACAGGTGCTGCTATAGGCCAAAGGGCAACGCGCTAACAACAGGGTTACCATAGGCAGCTGTCAGTGGTCCCTCAGCTCTGGATGATGCACACTTTGTGTCCTCCTACTCCTCTGGGAGCACAACAACTTCTCAAGAAATCCCTCCAGCTGACTGAGATGCAGATATTCACCATTCTTCTGTCCTTAAAAGAAAATCATTTAGCTTCGTCTGGCCAGCTCTGAGACTTAAAACTAGCATATTTGTAAATCAAAAAATAGTTCTCAGGTTTAGCAGCATGCTCATCTTTGCTTTAACAGAAGTTGTAACCATAGTAGTTCAAAGCCTCAGTGCAGCATCCTGATAGTCCTGTGTGATGTAACTTTAAATCCTGCAAATGGCAGCCAATGAAAGACATAGATTTAAATACTATCAATCTTTCTATGAAACAAAATAAGACAGATTGCTGACTCATTGCAATGTAAATTTAAAATCAGAAGGATTAGTCATTTTGAGCCTGGTAGAAATGTATTCTTAAGGTCCTTTACATTTACTTACCCAGTATTGTATCTCGTGCACAGCTTTTGGTATTTTTTGTTGCTGCAATACAAGCAGAAGAGTAGTAAGTAATTTCTGTCAAGATGTTTACCATCCTTGTAATCAGTACCACATGAACTGGAAGACTGAGAAATGCTCTCTCAGATCTGATTTGCAAATAAATATATTTGGTGGTTTAATAAACAAACCACCAAAACACTTTTTCTGACCTGAAAAAAATACTTTATGTGTTGCTCTATGTACTTCTGTTTGGACTTGCTCCAGGCTAAAAGAATAGAGAAATAACAGCAAAGCTAACAAGGAAACTCGGCAGGCAAGTGCAAAGCAACACTCTCAAACACTGATTAATAACTGATCCAATCTAACACTGTAAAACCAGGGTGAATTTTTTTCATGTCTTGAAAGTTCTTCTTTCTAACAACTGAACTATTAAAAAAAAAGTACTGAAGACCTGGGAGGAAGATGTCAGGACAGGGGCACAACGGGTGGAGAAAATATGACCAAATTCTAAAAATGCAGAGAGATGCTGCCAGGTGTTGTGTTGTAAAGAAATGCCAATGGTTTTCTCTAAAAGATCCCTTTAAAACTGTCAGTCTAATTAGAAGACAGTAATTAATGATCTGTCATACAGGTTCAAATGAAAAGTTCATTCTAACATCACATGCTTGATGGCAACAAGCAGTGGTTATTTAGAGAAAAGGAATGAAAAACAGTACAGAGAATTTTCCTCTTGGTATTAGTCACCTGGTTTCCAATGAACAGGGAACAGACGCACCTTCAACCAGACAATGCACTGACAGCTTCACGTTTAATGGCCAGTTTTGGAGCTATTTAACATCTACTTTCTCTACATCCTCTTTCTTTCGCTGTCAATGCATTTGGTATCTCCCAGCTAGGAGTCACACAAATTAGTTACAAAGAGACAAGCTTTGAGGACTTGTTTTTGTTCACTTTAAATCCGTTGCTGAATCATCCACTCTTACTTAGTTCTTTTCCTTGGGAAAAATAGCTTATAGTCTTTTGCAGTGAGTGTAACCAACTACTCCTAGCCTGCTTCAGCTCTCTTTGTATAGAAACCATTCCTTCCCTTATTCTATTTTATTTTTCAATGTACCTTTCAAGCTCTATTACCCTTTTTTTGAATGAGAAGAGCTGAATACAAGTCCATCACAGCATAATTATTGTTTCTGTTCTGTTCCCACTTCCTATTCTAATAGCTCCCAGCAAATATCCTTTTGATCTCTGGTGACCACAGAGCTATTCCCAGGAGATTACAGCTCTCCTAGATCCCCTTGAATTGTAGTAATCATTACTGCATGTTTATGACATGGCGTACCTTTCCTATATGCCTTATTTTGCTATATTGGCATTGAACTTCTTCTGCTCTTTTATTGCAGTTATTCAGCTTCATGCAATCCAGCAGTAATTCTTTGCAGGCAGCTTTGATTACATCCTTCCTCCCACCCCCTCAAAATGTATCAGTAGCAAACAAACACTTTGATGTTCACTCCTCCTCGAAATAATTAATGAAAATGCTCAGGTCTTAAATCAGATCTTTGTGAGATCCTTGCTAGTGAATGCTGACCCTCCAGTCTGGGTCTGCCGTTCTGTGCTCAACCCCCATCTTTTAATCACTGTGAGTCCACAGCAGGAGCTACCTGCACTACTGTCCTATGGCAGTTACATTTTGGCTATGTATCTTCTCAAAACTTTTATTTTGAGAAGAACTTTTATTTACTTTTTCAAAATACACTCATCTGAATTAACATTATTCATACACGCTCTCAAATATATCTAATGGATTCCTTCTTTATGTTTGTCTACATATTCACCAAGTCCCTTGTGCATTACAGTTCCTGACAATTTGCCAGACAGCATAACTGATACTCCCAAGGCGATGTGTTGCTCCTCAAATCATCTCTGCAGCATCTCTTAAAAACTGGTGCTACATTGGCCACCCTCCATTCCTTTGAGGGTGAATTGATTTAAAAGATAGTTTGCACAGCACAGTTCATCACTTCATTCTGGAGTTTTGTTGCTGTTTTCTTCCTGTTCTGGGAAACTTTTCTCAGCTTCATTGCTGGCAAACATGAGACTAATATGACAGCCTCCTTAACTTCAGTAGAAAATACAATGCAGTCCTTCAGGGACTTCTGCAGACTAATTAATCATAGAATCATAGAATGGCCTGGGTTGAAAAGGACCACAGTGGTCACCTGTTCCAACCCCCTGCTATGTGCAGGTCACCAACCAGCAGACCAGGCTGCGCAGAGCCACATCCAGCCTGGCCTTGAATGCCTCCAGGGATGGGGCATCCACAGCCTCCTTGGGCAACCTGTGCCAGTGCCTCACCGCCCTCTGTGTGAAAAACTTCCTCCTAATATCTAACCTAAACCTCCCCTGTCTCAGTTTAAAACCATTCCCCATTGTCCTATCACTGTCCACCCTCACAAACAGCTGTTCCCCCTCTTGTTTATACGCTCCCTCCAAGTACTGCAAGTCCACACTGAGGTCTCCCCGGAGCCTTCTGTTCTTCAAGCTGAACAAGCCCAGTTTCCTCAACCTTTCCTCACAGAAGAAGTGCTCCAGCTCTCAGATCATCTTAGTGGCCATCCTCTGGATCCTCTCCAAGAGCTCCACATCTTTCTTATTCATTATCCTTCTTATTCATTATTCTAGCTTTATTTGCGTGCTGTACTCCAGAGCTCAGGTTTTTCCTGTAGCATTCTCTCCCTTTTTTAAGCGTACCACCTACCAGCAAACGGCTTATTCTCAAAACTGACATTTGGCAAGGTAGTATTTCCATTTCACAACCAAGGCGCAGATCCAAAATCGGGCTGTGCTAAGGGACTTGGGTAGAACCCAGCACACAGCCCACTGCTCTGAACCCTGCAACCCAATTATTATTCACCACTCCTCCTCATTATCTAAGTTTTAAAAATAGCTCTACAATCATCATTTTCTTGTTTGCAAATGTGTTATCAGCAGCTGTTAGATGTAACCTATCTAGGGAAAGCAGTCAGAATGTTTTAACACTACATTGAGCTACTGTCTGAAAGCACATAAGATGAGAGAAAAAACCCAACATACACATACATACAAATGTATGTAAATATAACAGTATCCAGAAACTAGCATGCTTACGTAGGACAAGAAGACCGTTATACTAAAACAGCTAAGAAAAAAGGTTCACTACAAGCCAACACGACTAAAGCAGCAGCTGAAAGCAGTGGCAACATGATGGTATGGGCACAGGGACCTGGCAGGGTGTACCAGGATAGATGGGCACCCGTTATCAATTTCCATGAGCATCTGTTTGACTGCGTTTTTGGAAAGTCCATTTCCCACATAAAAATAATGACATTTCTTCCTTTTGTGTAACTTTGTATGACTGTTTCTGCTCTACAGGGAAATATAACCACTTCCTGTGTTTAGTGAACATCTGTGGCAGGTGGCATTTACAATGCAGAGGCTTTCTGCAATGTAATAGAGGAAACCTTCTGTTTAACTCACTGAAAGCCTCACATAGCCTCTAGAGCATCCCAGTCAGACTGCTGCCACGTTAGGGTAACAAAGTTGGCTCAACATACAGGAAAATGTTAGTTTCTTCGTCTAAAAGGGTGTTCAGACAGTGATGTTGAAATCACTGTTTGCAGATGGGCCAGGTTAAGTGATTCAAGCTTCTGTAGCTGTTCTGAGATGTATAGCTCAGATGAGCTGGAAAGCCTCACACAGCAAAGCACACAGAGAGTTAATGTAACAGGGAAATTTGCATCTGATGGAGCAATAAGTGCCAACTAACAGCCAACTTTTAGCACTGTCAGAAACTAAAACCTTCTGCAAGGCTCATTGTGAATCAGGGACTAATTTATTTTTTTACTCTAATGACATTTATGTGTTAGGGAACTGAAATTCTTTCCCATTTATTAAAAATCCATTAGGATAGAAATCTCCACAAATAAAATCTATTAAGCACTGCATATATTGAGGTCTGCAGCCCTTCTGGTTCTCTGTAAATACTCCTAAAACTGCAATAAAGATAAAAGATGACAAACAAATGCCAGCAAGCTTAGCATTTACCTCACATGATTTTGGTTTTCAGTGTAATGTTAATAAACAGATTTAGATTCTATTTGCAACAAGAAATTTCATAAACTGGTAATTTCAGAATGCTGGGTTCAGCAACGAGTGGGAAATGAAGTTCATAAAACTGAAATCTGTCAGTGCTCTCAAAGGTCCAGAATTGACATGTAAGTGTCATACTTTCCAGAGGATGCTTTCCAGGCTGAATTTAGCAATGCATCTGCAGTGGGTGTGGGTCTGTGGCAAACAAAGATATTCACTTTTTCAAAAGGTGCAGTGGCATTCTAGTACAGTATTAGTCACTTAAGTTCTGCATTAAAAAGTAATGTTCAAATCCTAAACATTTTTTTTCACAGGCAGGTTTAGAAAACTAACAGATTGGATCAGCTTTGGTAGGTCCAGATCTAAGAAGACCACTCCTGTGCAGAATTTCTGTAGATCATTCTAAAGTCTTGCTGAATCTGGACCTTTACGTGCTTGGTTGCAAAGCGTGCCAGTGTTTTGCAGAACCAGAATCTTGGAAGTCATTCTGTAGGACTTTTCTTTTTTTCCCTCAGCCAAAATACTTTGAAGAAATTGGGTAATTACCTTCCTGTTTCAGTGATAGATAACTGACTTGGAGAAGCTGCAAGACCAAAACACAACGACATTGGTGAGGGAACACAAATCAGTTATGTCTTATAGAGGACCACAGGAATGCAAAGCGTTAGAAAGCTAAAGTAGGAAAGCCAGTACTTACAACTTACAAGATCTAGAATGATCTGCTAGCACCCAATCTTGAATGAATTGCCATTATGTGCAAGTGTGAAACATGCATTTCCTAGAAACTATTAATTCTTTATGTAGTACACTAAAGAAATGTATTTTTCAAGATAATCTTCTCAAGAGAACTAACATTTACCAGATAAAGGGGATAACTCAGCTTTGCAATTGTTAGGCAAGAAAGTTAAAAGCTCCAGTGCTTTAATTCCTGTGTCATTATCCAGATGAAAGGCCCATTGCTAACTGAACTGCAGCAAAAGGTGGAGGAAACGGAAATGTTGAAGATGGAGCTACAGATGTTGGAGACTGAGAGAGTTAGGCTGTCACTGGTGGAAGAAAAGCTCATGGATGTTTTACAGCTTCTTCAACAGCTGCGAGACTTGGTATGGCAAGAAAGTAGTCCAGTAACTTAAAGCTCTTTATGATAGTGTTCTTTTCAAACCAAGAAATGATATTCATACATTCCATTCAGCACAAAATCCTTTACACCAAGAAACATTTTTACATGCATTTGCCTTTGGAACTGCCTAGTGATTTCAAAAAACTTTTAAAGTACTCAGGATGACTTTCAAAAAGAGTCCTAGAGGTCTCCTTGGATGTGGGTCCTCAGGTTCTCATTATTTAGAGGAAACAAGATAAACTTCCTTTGAAATTACATATCAGCATGGACTACACGGAGGTGTGGTAAAATGCAGCAACAACACAATCCCCTTCAGTACATTACATGACATTATGGTGAAGGAAGTGAAAATATTTGTCAAGTACTTAGGTAAGTAGAAAGTGGCTTTCCAGGCTAGAATTTGGCTAAAACACTCTAATCTCTTTTTTCACAAACCTTTTTATGTCTCAGTCTCAAGTCACAAGTTGTAGAAAGCTAGGAAGTGAGCACTCCATGACAGCTTGTCCAGGAGCACCAGCAACACTGTGCTCAGGCTCAGGCTCTACCTGCTGTACAGCACCCATGCACAGTGGCATCTTCTGCCTTGCCATTGCAGCTGATCAGAGGGATCCTGCCTTTGCAAAGCACGGGCTCATGGCACCAATGGAGGCCAAGGCCTGAGCCTGAACCTGAGGCCAGTGTTCTGTAGGTGAGTAAGAGTCCAGCTTCTCCTCAGCAGTTTAGGAAGCCTGCAGCAAAACTTTTTTTTAAAAAAAAAAAAAAGAAAAAGCTGGGAGCCTTTTTTAAACTGCATCCTACAATAGCATTGATTCAGTATTAAAGCAAAAATATCCCTTCTCATATACCAATATTGTATTTTTCTGTGAGAAGTGTCTTATCTGATTAATAATCCAAGCATGGATTTATAAGGGCGGATACAAGAACATCACAGAAGTACACAGCCAGGGTGGTAAGCCTTTAGAAAAAAAATCTCAGTCTCTTTCTTGGGGACTGATAATGGCCAGCCAAAAGACAAGCAAATTGGGTAATCTGCAGAACATGGGGTATGTTGGGAGCCATACTATACTGCTGGGAGCTAATATCTTTGATAATGATTCAGAATTCTCCTCAATTTTCAGCAAAGCTTTACTTAATCTGTGCGAGATGAGAATGCTTCCTCAGATGAGCACTGTGCTCTGGTAGGAGCATGTTCATGTTCCACTGATGACTCCAGGGAACAAGCGCAATATCTCATAATGTGGTAACTTATTCTAAACTTGACAAGGAAATTCTCCTTTCATATTGTTAGTCTGACATATGCATCAATAACAATCCAGTGGAGGATTAAACTAGTAACAATTATGAGTGGCAGCCTGCATAATAACCTCCTGTGTCAAGACTTCAACATGCCATTCACTGGTCACTTATATTATTGCAAATCATTTCTGCTTAGGAGACAATCCATCTCCCAGTGTGCCATGTCTTGGTGATAATAGCACTTAATGCTAATCTTTGCTAGAAATAAGCCATCGCATGCTGCCAGCTTCCATAGCACAAGTAGGGACAATGATATTGTCAATGAACAAAGAGATTTACAGCATTCCCAGTGGAATTGAGCAAGGATCCCCTAAATCTCTGATGGGTTACAATTCAAGCAAAAGAAAACTTATTCATCAGTAACTATAGTTTTAAATGCCTTTTTTTTTTTTATTTTTATTACATATTCCTTCATATTACAAACATCCCAGTATCTCATTTGCAACAGAATCTACTAGAGAGCAATGACTTTCCAAAGGCAAACACACTTTGTCAGGAGTATTAAAAGCTCACAATGTGTTGCAGAGATCCTGCGTAATCCCAGCCTGCCACGAATGTCTCCTTTTCTGGAGATATTCAAAACCTATCTGGACACTTTCCTGTGGAATCTACTATAGGGAACCTGCTTTAGCAGCGGGGTTGGACTTCACGATCCCTAAACATCCCTTCCAACCCCTAAGATTCTGTGATTCTGTTATTTTTGATTCTGTGAACCTGTTTTTTCACCGTGCACCAGCCCCACTGGGGCAGATAGGCAGAAGGCAGATGACCGACTTTAGAAAGCAGTGGCAATGTTGCCTGAGCTGCTGGTAGGTGCATCATCTTTCCTCCAGAACAGCTTTCATCTAATTTCAGTTTGCAAAGTTTTAACAAGAACAATCTGTCCCTGCAGACATAGAGGCTCTAAGTGTTAATTAAAATAATTGCAAGACCATTTCCCATAAAGCATGCATTAGTGTCTAGATAGCAAAATTAAGAGAGTTTGCTTTCCAGATTATTATGAACGTCACAACAAATTTCTAATATAAAACTATTAGTAAAGCAGACTGTCCAAATCCTATGTAGTTTTTACAGTCCTCTTTTGCTAATGATTATTACATCTCAATCTCAAGGTAATAGCAGGCCTGCCACATGGCATAAACAATCTCTGATTTGTCTACACCTAAAATAGTCCCCAGTAAATCTTAGAACAGATGGGGCTGAGAAGCTCCTTCCGAGATAACACTACAATATTTGACCATTTCTTTTTCAACACAGGCTTAGCAGAGGCCTGAACATTTATTATGCACCTGCTGCTTACACTGCTTGCCATCTAGATTTGTTCACACACAAGACTCAGAAAACAACACTGACTGACTACAGATTCTCTTTTTACATCCACATTAAGGGACTGGGGACAAACTGCTGTTACTTGAGCAGTATCTAAGTTAAAATGCATGAAAATAAAGCCAGTACCAGGTCTTGCATCATCAGGATTCAGTTTTGTTTTGATTTTTCAAATGCAAACACATTGTGCATAGATTTTACTGCCTACATTTAAAGTGGTGAAGAACATAATTGTGCCATAATATTATCTTGTTTTTTCAAAGAACATATCTAAGCGAGCCTTGGGGAAAATCTTGCTGAGCACTTTGGAATCCTGTCATGACCCCCAACATGGTAAGAAAGTAAATCATGCATGAAGACCAAGAAGGATGAAAATAGTCCTTTTAGGAACAACACTGGATAATGAAAAAACGAGTGTGAAAAAAATATTCCAAATGCTGGGGGAGAGGGTGGGGAGAAAGAAATACTATCCAGGAAGATTACGAGGAGACAATGATGCTTTCTAGTCTACTACACTTCAGAAACAGAAAAGCATCCATGGCATTTTTTAGCTAGATTGTAATTGGAGTTTGGCAGTAGGGGAACAGTTCAGTACTCCACTAATGTCATTAGGGCCTCATTCAAAAACATGATGCTGAATATGTAAGCCAGCTATTTATTAGGTTCCTCTCTGGGTGCATGTCGTATTCTTGTTCTGCAGCAACAACAAGGGATTAAAAAAATATTTTCATAAACTGCTTCAACCTTGAACTCCTCTAATAATCTTTCATTTTCCCCTTATGAAAATTCAGCTTGCAATATCCTCTCCCTGGACAATGGTCCAGTGTACCAGAGCTGTCTTTGTAGGAACTATACAGGGATCACAGCCCAGAGGTTTAGACTTGATTACTTTGTTCCTATTAGCAGAGCATTTGTACTTACCTTCAAAGAAGGAACATTCTGTACCAAGTTTCAGAACATGGTTTGTGGGGATTTTTAACAGGGAGATGGTAATCAAAGACAAGATTATAGAAGAGTAGATGTGGCCCAAAGGTTTGGTTTTAGAGAATATTAGTAACAGTGATTTAGAAAGAACGAATACAAAGCATCCTGGGTTTTTCTGTTCCAAAGCCTTGCTGTTACTACTGTGCAGCAACTGGCTCCAAGACACCCATACAGAAGGAAACTGTATCTGACCTATAGATCAGGTATTGCCTTGTCAAACACAAGAGGAGACTGGGAGAATCCACACTACACATGTCCAAAGGCACTACTCATGCTGCAGGGGAGTGGTGACTCTGAATGATGCTGCTGAAACAAACTACCTCCCTCTGTAACTGCAGCACAGTTCAGCTTTCTAAAATGAGTTAAATATTGAAGTAGCCTTGTGAAGCTCTCTGTACATTCTGTATCACCATTGCCATAAGCTCTTCACCTTCTCTGCTTTCCATTTTCTGACTGTGCACTTAATGTGACTTAAGCAGCTTTCCTAAGTCTCTGAATCAAACATTTCCTACATGTTTGACAAGACTAAGTAAGTGGATGGTTGGATGAGCAACTTTTTACTGTGATACAAAATAGTAATTTTTATACAAGTACATGAGAACTCAACAAGCAGTGAGTAAAGCAAGAGAAATAGTAAAGAAAGCAGACCCTTTTTTTGTAGAAATGTGAATTCATCATTTGATCTCAGAATGTAGATATTGTTTGTTAACTACTTGCACTGGTACCTGTAAAGAAGACAGCTTGAGTTACGATAGCTTAAGTGCAAATTTCTGTCTTTGTTCAAATGATAATGTTTGCCATTTTCTTTTTAAAGGAAAAGCCCACCTGTTTGAAGTCCTAGATACTCTTTACCATGAGTTGACAGCCTGTGAAATCTTACAAAGCCAGCCTCTGGAGAAGGCTCAGAGTCGCCAGTCCTTGTCTAACCCACTGGTCATCTCCTGCTGAGCAGCAGTGCCAGCTACAGCCACACGACCAGCTGAGCAACAGCTCTCATTCATTCAAAGATGGGATGAATGAATAAGATTTGTCAAATTCAAAGTAGCTCAGTAATGGAGAAGAGCAACAGAATAATAAAGCCATGATATCAAACGTCTGCCATTTCTGGGAAGAGCATTGGTTTGTCAGCTAACATCACGTCCTCCCTTAAGTTAAAGAGCATTACCTTACTTAGCAGCTTAGCCACGCTTGCACAATGGACCTGGAACTGAACTGGTTAACCAAATAAAAAGAATTCCAAATACATCAACCTGACCCATTTAGATTTACAGCCCTGGTTATGCGCTGCCTGAGCACAAATTCTAGCTTTTGTCATAACTCAGTTCAAAAGCAAAAGTCTGCCTATGTATTCAGTGGCAAGTAAAGTGCTTCTGTAACATACAAGTAACCAAATGACTATATTAAAAACATACACTCAAGTGTATGCCAGTAGTGCAAGTCTTAAGGACTCATGTATAAAATATATTTGTGTGCGTCTGTATATGTGATTCAGTTATTCATTTTATTTAATGCTAAAGATACATTTGCTATCGCTATGCTGAATTTCATATTTGCAATTACACAGATGCCTACAATAGCCCTTCCTGACAAAAGGCTTAGATTTTATATTAAAATTTGCATTTTACTTCTTGGAAAAGGTATAATACAACATTGCTCCCCAGCCCAAGGGGAAGGACTGAAACATTCACTTTGCAGCAGCTGCCATTGTTGCACAAGCAAAAGCCACGTGCAGTACCTGACCTTGTTCTCTCATTTAATTTCTCTCAGTGCAAGTGGACTTACACAAAGATGGACCCCACTAGCAAACAAATTAAAGTAAAATGCTGAGCCTAACCATGGTGTCATTTTAATCAGCAACCAAATAATTCCTGGGGGCAGAATTGGAAGAAAAATACATATTGCTTCCATAATAGTTTCACTGTTTTATTCAACTCTCAAACATAGGAATTAAGAAGCAAAGTCCCTAAACCATTCAGTTGAACTTACGTTATTTAGAAAATGCGCTGGAGATCTTCTAAGAATATGAATTTATTTGCCTGAGATAGTGCCAGCGATGAAATAAGGCCATTCAATTCAGAACTGTGCATATATGAATTTTTTTTTCCATGAAAATTGATTTCATATGAAAAAAAAGATCCATGCCACAATCCAATTTGGGGATTAAGAGGATTTCTATTTCTTTTTGTTCATAATGCACTCTATAGCTTATATATGCCTAGGACTTTCCCAGAAAGAGAGAAAATGTCATGAAATTATTAGATAAGCATGATCTGTGTGTATATTTGGCAGTAGGAGCATTTCAGAAATAGGTTTGTAATACACGTACATGCCTGATTACGGCTACCTTAATGTATTGCAGGATTCTGTCAGCATCCAAATTAGTAACATTTACTGTATCCACTCTAGATATACATATGCATGTGTACTTGTATTATATATACTTAACAATGCCTTAATAGTGCTACGTTAATTGTATACTTTTTGTATCTTTTTCACCAAGTTTCTACTTAACCTTCTCATGTATTTCTCTAGATGTAAGCAGACTGATGTGCTAATAACAAAAGAGGGGAGGAGCAATACAGTCTGAGTGCTGCCCAGCTCAGCCAAGCAGCAGTTGAGCCGTAAACAGAAATTGGAAAATGCCACTTATCTCCTAAGCTGGTGTTAAGGAAATAGCAAACAGCTGAGATAAATGGAAGATTTTCTGAATAAACAGACACCATTTAACTGACATAGGAAACACCTAAATCATATCTTGTTAAGTTAGCTTCAAATAACAACATCTTTATTTCCTTAGAAATGGCTATATCAAAATGATTTTTGATACATCAGCATATCCTGATTAATCTTTAGAGTTGGACTTCCCTCTGTTATTTTCAGTGTAGCTGGAGAGAATGTTTCATTGCTGCAGCAATTCAGGTGCATATAAAAAAGGCTGATTATTTTAACTTCAAAAGGCAATTTGTGTGGAGCAAGTCAAACTTACAGTATTTCCTAAGAAGAATCTTCTTCAGGATGGATCAAGAGGCAGCCCTCATATCCTGTAAATCAGAGGCAGAATAAGGCATTGTGCTTTTTAAAGACCTTCTTTATTGACCTTAAAATTGATTATTTTCTGAAATACTTTTACCTCAATGTTTTATACTAAGTTTGTCAACCTCAGTGTTACTGGGGCTGATTAATATTTAATACGAAGCTGTATAAATCTCTGATTTTAGATCAATGTAACTGAGAAATTTCTAGCTCTGCCTCAAAAGCAGGTAGGCTTCCACAGCTTAATTTATTATTTGGAATTCATTCAAGAGAGACTGTATAGCAATCCTGAGAAGCAAACCCAGCACCCTAGGTTTTCTGGAGACCTCCTTCAGTCCAATTACCTCAGCAGATTTCAGCTTCTTTTTATTAAAAAAAAAAAAAAAAAAAAATCTTGCCTTTTGTAGTGTTTGAATTTTTACCAAATAAACAGAAATACCTGATCCTGTCTCATTATTATCTTCACACCATTTCAAACATTTATGTGGGAGCAGTTATGACCCGCACTGTTGGCTGCATAACAAATGCCTCCTTTGAGTGGCCCTTGCTGTGTGATTTCTCATTAGCATGTGGATCTTAGATTTTCAGAGATGAGTGCTTCACATTGCAGGGAACAGATCACCTTTTGTAAAAAAAATTGTCCTCATGACAAAAACTGAAAAGATAACAGAGCACATTCAAGAGCCTCCCATTTAAAAAGTACAACTTCAAACCCCTATCACAGATCTCTGCAAACTCTTTTCTTTTATGTTTAGCACACGGTAATAAAATGGCCATTTGCCTCCATGTTTACTTGTCAGTTAAAAAAAATTCACAGCACGTGTGCTGCAAACATAGCACGTGTAATTGCCCATCTAAAACTTTGCATACGTAGTCAAAAGCCCTCAGAACATACCTTCCCAGCATTTCTTTGTTCAGTAGGAAGAACAGTATGGAAGAGCACACATGGCATGCTACCAGATGAGACCAGAGCTCTGCTGCACAGGTTCCAGCTGGTAAAAGGTCACTTAGGTCTTGGCTGTAGAAGATAACTGATCTATTGTCTTTGTTTAAAAAGCCAACGGGCATCTATAAACGGGCTAAAAAGACTACAAGGGCTAAATAGTTATGCTGGATTTGAGACACTGTAGTTGAGCTCCGGCCTTATATCATGCTTGATTTCATTCTGCCATCAGCATGCTCATTCCAAAATCTACACTATTTTTTTTTTTTCCCAGATAGTAATTCCATTCTTACAGAAAACAGAAAATTTCCTTTGATTTATGTCTGCTGGAACTCCCTAATATAATTAATTTCCCACAGAGAATTCCTTCCTCACCACTGACTACAGAGCAGTAAGTCCTCAGGCTCTCAGATATTACGCTTTAACACTAATGTCCACCCTTTCCCCAAAGAGCTGCCTGGAATGGTCCAGCACTTCTAACCTCACCCCTACAAGTCTCCTCCATTTTTTACTTACTACAAGTTATGAACTACTAGTGTTTTAAACTCCATCTGATATATAAAATTATATAATGATTAAACCATTTGTTTTCATTGAACTTCTCTCTGAAACAGCTGAAAGTGACCTCTTGTCACCTATGGGATTTACAGAATTTTAGCACCAAATGAATGTGGAAGTCTCCAGCCAGAGCTGCTCTAAAAGGCTCAAAACTGGTGTTTGCATACACTTTGGGAAGAAAAAAATCCCTGGCATTGGCATGTATGTTTGCTGAATTTGCTGACATTGAATTTCCTCTCCTTTATGATACAGTCAATTAATTTACTAGATGGTGCATTTCATGATAAAAGACTGTTTAGACTTCAGTCTTTGTATTCACTTTACTGCTAAGAACACTATTAAACAGTGCTGCATAAAATGGAATTGCTAGGTATGATAGAATGACAATACATATTCCCAGCATGTGTGTCTTATCACATTACCAGCCGAAGGGTTTCTCATAGATTTATAATTTAATGGAATTTAAAGACATTCAATCCTTTTATATTTACATTATCTTATTTGTTTAATAATTTTATTCATAATTCTGCATAATGCAAAAGCACCAGAGTGTGTTTCTTAGTGTGCAATTCAGTTGTGCTCCAAACTACACTCAGATACTCTATTCTGTGTGGGTTTTTTTGTATGAATGGCACTCTTGAGAGCATGACACAATTACCCTACAAATTACTATTTTATGATTCTGCCTCAAAGAACTATGAGCTAACTTATCTTTGTCAAGGAGTAAGCAAAGACTGTAGGATGACATTGAAAAATATCACCATTCAAGTGGTTTTACCCACATCCTCACTGCAAAGCAAAAAGGTCATAAGATCTAAGTGTCTGTAGTTGAAAATAATTTTAGTTCTTGAAGAAAGTTTCATTGTTCTGGCTGTGCTGACTCTTTAGTATTGATTTTTTTTTTTTTTTTTTTTCCAAGTACGATTGGAAAAAATTACTCTGATAAAGTAAATGTTCAGTACATTATCAGGAATTTTCTGTCTGGATGATGGCAAAAAAAAAAAAAAAAAAAAAAACTGAAGAAAAAAAAAACACAAGAAAAAAAGCAAAACCAGAAAATACATGGAGGGTCACATGAAAGCTGAAAATACAAGGAGACAACTTGCCCTAACCATATTTAGACATCCCTCCCCTTCCTCCCCCCCCAAAAAAAAAGAGCAATAGCAAGGGAAGGTCATTTTGTTTTTAAACTGATTATACATTCACAGTGCTAGTCCAGCACTGTGTACTGCTTGCTTTCTTGTCAAGCACTGTAGCTCTAACCAGCAGGGATCAGCTCTGAGGACACCCAAAGAAGTCAGTGCTGCTGCTAATTGCTCATGAACAAACATCTGTCATATGCTGGGCTGAGACACCACTGCCTCATCCACTGAAAGACTGATAGTCACCCAAAAACGTCACTGGGTTTTGAGAGTCATTTGAAAGACTCTTGAATGTGCTCAGATTTTAAACACAACAGCCTCCCAGGGCCCCTCTGAGAGCTGCCATTGAGAGTGTGTAGCACATGCTACTGCCATGGAAACCATTTCTAGGTCACCTTTACATAACAGCACAGAGAAAACATCACCAGCTCCACCATTACAGCACACTTCTTTCCAATGAAGAATGCAGTAAACAGCTTAACTGTTACTGTAATTGCACATAATATGCCACAAATAACAAGGTATACTCTCCTCAGTATAAAAATGGGAATGTACAGACTATGTGTGAAGTGTTCTCTCAGACTCTGCTGTTACATTTCTAGTCTTGTAGGGAGGGAAGCAAAATGCCTGATCCCATGCATCCATTTTGTAACTCCAGATGTACGACAACTTGTGTTAAAGTAATGCTTTAGAGAAAATCATTAATGCTAGAGAGAATCTATCAAGAAGGAAAACACAACTGGAGCTGCTTTTATGCATCTGGCTGAAGCTACATATAAATAAAAGTGACAGAACTAATAATTTGAGTCACAAAATCAGATTTAAGGAGTCACTGAACCAAACAACAGTCTAGGGAGTAGAGACAGAAAAGAAATGGGAAACATTTCAAATCCTGAAACAGAAATATTTCAGGACATGAGAAATAAGAAATAATTGCATATCAGATGCTTTTCTACTCAGAGAGCACCAAAGGTTTGCTGATCCAGATGGGAGAATCTGAGTTTTTTGCATTGAACACTCTAACCTAATTATTTGAAGTATGGAATCAAGATGTCACATCTATGAAGGAAGTGTCTTTAGCATGGAATTTGGAAAGCAAACTTATTAATGAACATAAATAAGGTTTTTGTATTATACTGATAAATGTGAACATTTTATTTCTGTGGTGATATTTTTAACAAAAATGTGTTGCTCTCACTTACACTACGAGATTTTTAGCTTATGCATGTAGCCCTCCATTTCAACAGCTATAAAGCCTCAAGAAAGACATTAATATTTATAACTATTGTTTGGTTTCTTTTTTCTAACTTTTTTTTCCAAAGAGAGAAGAATTGCTCATCTAGAAACCATTATTTCATAAAAAGGCAGTTGTTGCAAGTCATTGAGTGTTGACCTCAATCTATACTATTCTATTGAATGTACAAATCATCTCCAAACTCTTTCATGTCCTTTTTCTATCTCCCATATGAACAGGATGGCAGCAGATGTAGAACTGAAGCAACACTGGCAAAGTAGAACTGCTGCTTTTGTATGTGGCATTTAAAATGTTACCACTAATATTTTAAAAATTTTGAATGTGAAGAACTTCATGGCAAGTTAGGATAAAAACCTTCCTTTTTTGAGGAACGTTTCTGAAGGTACATTAGCAGAACTTGGATTAGTCTTTGAAAAAGTCTGTAAAATTAGGGAGAATATAATTCAGTATAATTTAATATAAGCTTAAATATAGATTACTGACTAGTAAATCATATGAGAAATAACTAAACATCATGCTTGTTTGTACTATAAGACCACATAGGTCTAAGAGATCAAATATTTGATCAACCCACATAAGTACAAATAATTAAATATTCAATAGCCTATTGATAGAACGACATCATCAGAGAGGAACTAAGAATACAGAGGTACAGGGTTTTGCCCCAGAATGGTACTACATTCAAACTGCAGCACTGCAACAGGATTACACCCACCTTCACACAAAAAGTCTGAACAGTACAGTAGCTAGAGTAGCCATCTGGGAAAAGTGGAGTGGAAATTCAGGTTTGTGCACCGGATCAGGAAGGACTTAAATCACAGTGTCTTCCAACCTAGATGAAGGCCAATGGAATCCTGGGCTGCAGGTTAGAGATTGATCCTTTCTTTCTGCTCAGCACTGTATCTGTAGTGCTGAGTGCAGCGCTTCCTTCTGGTACGAGAGTCCTTTCCCGAATTACCAAAGGGAGCCTAGTGAGTGGCCACAGAGATGATCGACAGACTGGAGAAGCTGACAGAGAGGCTGAGAAAGAGGCTGAGAAAGCTAGGGCTGCTCAGCCTGGGCAAGACGGGCCTTCTCCCCTAATAGGCAGGAACAGAATTAGTAACAAAAATCAACATATAGGCCCAAGTGCTACTAAAAAATAGAAAGAACCAAATCCAGCTATTTGTACATATTCTTTGGAAATTCCTTGTTACAGACTGCAGATTCAATTCACTTCTGTGCAGATAAATAAACTCTGTAAATAATTTTGAAGTTGGACCTGCTATTGAATGATAACATTTTGGAGACCTGGTTAGAACTTCTGCTGAAAATTAACAGTTGGAGATCTTTGGAAGATAGTGGAAGTGTAGTTTGACTGGCTCATAAATTGTCAGACAAATAAATAGCAAATACAATTCACATTTTCCCTTATTTTTTCACTGTCACTCCTTTTCCAGCCAATATTACATAAAAATTTCAATGCAAAGTACTGCAGCTACAGACCAAGGAGTGCTGACAAGTCCCTTTGTGGCCTACAGTGGCTATGTTACCTCGCAAGTGTGTTCAGCAGACCCCCAGAAAGGTCTTTGGAAAGATTTTTCACCGTGATAAGGAGAAAAATGAACTATAATTGAAAAGTCATTCAGATTTGAGCTTATTTCCTTGAAATAAGTTATAAGAATGTTCAGAAAATACCTTCAGCAATCACTGTGCTGTTTGCACACTACCTCATCCTAACTAAACACAATGTAATTTTGCTACTCAAACAATTTGTGCATTCCATGTTTGCTTTGTTTAATCAGCAATGACAATGAAATGATAAATTGCTATTCAGCTACATCTGGAGCACTTAGCCAATCACTGAAATCCAACCTTCCCCAGTTTCAGATCTTCCGGTATTCACTGTTTCCTCTGACCCTAGATTTTGTCTCAGAAGAATAAATGGTCCTTTGTCTGGCAGAAAGCAGATAAGAGATATTTCCCAACAACCAGCTTCTACACTGTCTGGTCAAGGACAACTACTTGTGTCAGTGCTTTATATTCCCTGCTCATTTCTAACAATTCTCATTTGTCTTTGTGCTCTAAAACACATGTATTATTTATTATGAACCAGCCCACACAACTCCCACCAACTTCACAATGTTATGTGGAAAACTCTCCTTAGGAGGGAAATATCCATAATTATTGTTTCATCAGTTGATATTCACATATTTCTCTGAACAAAATAAATATTGGATACGCAAGAATAAGGAAATATTTCTCTTCATACCATGAGCAGAAACTGTAAGCATAACAGTCAAAAATGCTTGCATTTGAAAAGCAAGAGAAAGGCAGCAAGCACATGCCTTCTTTATTTTGTTTGCTTCTCAGACAGATAATATTATTCCCACCCATCCTCTATGCACTTTTTTCAGCAGTCTGAGACAGCCTGGTGGCCAAAATCTCAAAAGCCAAAAGATTTGCATCTACTTCAAAAACCTAGTGCAAGGCATTCTCATACTCAGAGCTGTGATGAAGTTGCATTAGTAGAAGATCATTCAATGCCTTGTTTCTTACACCCACTTATCTCTAACATGAAAATAGCAGCAAATGGTCTTTAGCTTACAGTCCGGACAAGCAGAAGTTTTTAAGGAAAACTACCACATAAAAAGTACTAAATCTCAAGATGTGATATATTATGATTCTTATACAATAATAGGCTGAGTGCAACTTTGTTGATTAAGAGTTGGAATATAGTCCTAACAACAGAATTTCAGCAGGGCTCTAAACCTAGGCTGGTTTTGGGCAGCTTTCATGCATGCACATATACTCGCAGTCATTCTGAATGTTTGAAAGAATGAAACTACATAAAGACAAATGACCTGTTCTAGAACAAGTAGGCCTGAACCAGGTTATGAATTACTACAAACTATGCCTCTTCTCCTCAGGACAACAGCTGCAGGATAAATCTGCATATTGCATACATCTCTGTTGAAAATAATGGAGTTGTAATAGCTGGAACAGATGGAAGGATGAAAGAGAAAAACTAAGTGGTGAAGAATATACATCTGTCTCTGGTAGCATCATAATGCTGAAATAAGAATCTGGAGTAGACAGAAAGAAGTGCTTTTAGAGAGAGAAATTGAAAAAGGTATATTAGCTATTCAATTTCTTTTTCTTCCCTATTAAAGATAAGTTGTGCTGATTGGTAAATTGTAACTATTACTGTGTTTGGATATTATTTTGGAATAATATGCCCTTCTCTTCTTCAGTTTTGACAAATGTTTTTGGATTAAAGAAAAGGAAACAGTTTCTGCAGCATGCGTCCACAAAGAATTCATCAAGAGTAGCTGTTTTTGAAGAGGCTGCTGAGCAAATGAGACCTCCACGATCCATGTCTACTCTGGTTCTCTAAAGAGGAAATATATATCCCTACTATCACTATCATTCTTAATTCGCTTAAGGCTTTACATGGAGTTTGAGTGATTCCTTGGCTTTCTGCATGTGATGAACATCATGATGCATCGCCAAGGCTGTCTTGTAAAGAATGTAGTGACAGCTGTTCGTTTGCAGGTCCTCTTTTTCACACTGCCAAGGATGACCACAAAAGCCTTTGTCATGGTCAGATTGCACAAGCAGATTTATACACTTGTCTGCTTTTCCGCAGCGGCTGTGCAATGATATTGCTGTTATTTTTGTACTGTATCAGGTAGCACCCAGGCTGTTCATTGTATTTTAAGCATTCTGCCCTTGGGGCTTTTCCACACATAAATGAAAAATGCTGTTAGCAACTCTGGACTCATGAAAATTCCCATCACGCCAGCAACTTTAAAACCTCTCAGAGATGAATATCAGGAGCGTTTGTTCAGAGTCACAAGTATTTTCACCCTCTTCAAGACATTGGTTTATGTGCTGACTCTGAGGAAAAAAGACAGGTATTGAATATCAGTTTACAGACTTCCCTGGAAATAATAGAAGCCTAAAAATAAGGTGGCATCTGCACTGTGCATTAGTTGTATCCAGTATCCTGCAGGCTGAGAAAATCTCAGTCTTCGCTGAATTGAGAATTAGTTCCTCTGTTTCTTTTCTCAGATGTTCAATTTACATCCACTAAGAACTTTGCCCCAAGTAAAATTGCTGACTGCTCTGTATGTTCTTTTATTTCCACCATTAATCACAGCCAGAACAAGATGCTTCTTGAACAAGCATTTTCAAGCTCAGGGTTTTGATGGTGATGCTTGACAAGGCCGGAAAAAGAAAAAGAAAAAAAAAGTAATTTTAGAACTCTGGAAATTAAGAGATTCACATTTTTCTCTTCCCACATGAAACAGATTTTTTTTCACCCACAACATACACCTATTTACTGATCATATAAACGAAAGTCCTGGCCTCAAGCCCTAGGTCCTAGCCCTAGAAGTTAGTTTTTTTCTCTTCCAAAAATGCCTCTTTCAGCCAGGTGCTGACACACATTAAGATAAAAAAAAAAAAAGCTTATGTATAGGCACTGTTTTCTACAATGAAATTATAGGCTCTTAATTCACTACCTTGAGTAGCAATTTCATCATTTCCATTTCCATGTATACATCTACCATTGCTTCCTTATCATACACCTGGCTGTGGAGTGGTGAAATAGTTGTCTCCCACCTTATTGATTTAGATTTATCAGAAATGCCCCTGTGTAAAGAGAGGAAGAAAAGGGAAAATAACAGGGGTCAGTAGGGAAGTATTAAAACACCCCAAATAGTGCAGAAGATAAGTAATAGCAAAAAGCAAAACATGGAAGTAAAACATCAGACAAAGTGCTCTGATCTCACCAACACGCTCTAGGATCATAATGAAAGGCCCCCCCCTTTAAAAGAGGGAAAACTATCATGTATTTCTGAAGGAAGCTGATCACAGGGATTCAATGGTAAAGGGAGGGAAGCAAAATCTCATGGATTTCATTTTTTCATCCTTTTATCTGAAAAAAAAAACAACCCTAGGATTTCAGAATAATTCACAGAAGTTGTTGGCATTAAAAAAAAATGAAAGACAAAATAATCATTTTTGCATTCACAAAACCTGAACAATGTTCTTTAGCTTCTGTAAACTAAGCTAGGCCTTCAGAAAGAAGCCAGCAAGGTATGAGATAAATACCAGTTGATTTCACGTGTATAATCAGCACAAGCTGTTGACTAAAGAAGATAGAAAACTTTTCTCTCTCAGAGTTCTGTTTTTCCCTGTTAGATGCTGAGATACTGCCGGTCCTTCTCTGCCTGCCAGCACAGAGAGAACTACGCTGTGTCACTGCAGGACAACATCATACCACCAACATTCATCAAAATTGATGTGGAAATGAATTATAAATAACCTCCAACTAGCTCCATTAGGAAATTTCACTGCAGTACAGCCATCAACACTGTGTTTGAGCTAGAAGGAGCAAATGAGGGCAAAGAAAGAATTAGATTATGTGGGAAGAGACTTACAGCATCTTTAAATGAATTTCCAAACCTCCTCAGAGGAACATTGCTTATTTGTTCCCCACTATATGTGGTCACATCATTAATTCATCTGTCAGCTTGATAAAACTGACTCTCCAAGCTGCTAAGTATATTAGGATTCAGTAACAGAAAAAAACAGGATTAGCATAGCAGCATTTCTGCTCTTACGATTTTATCATGGATCACATTATATGAAGATTTCCTTCGGAACCTAACACTTGAAGTCAGGTTATGATAGATGAAGCTCTGGTTTTACTAATAATACTAATGACTGTGAGCAGAACTTGAAAAAAATGTAAGCTTTAATGACCACAATCTTAAATATAAAAAAAAAAAAAAAAAGAAAAAAAGAAAAGAAAAGAAAAATAAATCAATATATTTATGCTATTAGGGATGCAGTGCAAGAATTGGAAAACTGGGATTGACAGTAAAGTTAACTCCCATACTAAAGCAAATACTGTATGGTAATACATTTTTGGGAGCATTGTTCATGACTATCTTCCCAGCCACATGAAAACTGCAGTTTTGTCAGCACCTTCTAAATAGGCTAAGTGTGTTAGCTAGAGAGTGCATTCTTAGCAATTCATCTGCTTTGCAGCAGAGTTCAAAGGCAGCAGAGCCCAATCTGTTCAGTGACTTTCTGTCCATGATCAGAAGTCCAGGCAGAATTTTCTGCAGGTCCCTGTGGCACAAAGAACTGCAGATAAGTCTGCAAATTTGCAAGATTGAGCAGTGCTGATCTAGTACTTGATCTAGTGGTTGGCAACACTGCCTGCTGCAGGGGGGTTGGTAATTGATGATCCTTAAGGTGCCTTCCAACCCAAGCCATTCTCTGATTCTACGAATACAAACAGTACATAAATACAACACTAGTACGGAAAAAAATAATGTGACTGCAGCTGGTCACACCAGGAGAAAATATCTCATCATTGAAAACATATCCAAAATCAAATGCTTTATTTAATATATATATATATATATATATATATATATATATATATATATGTAGTCACAGCTTTATAAAGGGTAATGTAAAAACTCAGTTCTAATTAATTATGAACAGTGACTTAAATTCTACAATTAATTACCACAGGAAACTCATTGTTTAGGCTTTTCCAATACAGTCTTTTAAATCAGATACTAATTAATTTCTAATTGATCTTTCCAAGATCTAACTGTTCAGTGTGACCATGAAGTTCAATGTCCTGCCTTCAACATTTTCTAACTCTTCAAGCAGAAAACAGCAGGACCTTAGCTAATGGCACTGAAGACTGATTTTGTTTATTATCAAACTTCTTAAACAAGGAGCTCATCACAACACTCAGCAATGCTCACTCTCATGAATAAGCTCACCACATTTACTACTCTGTAACTTGGTAAGAACACTTGGGTATCTTTGGCAGGCTTGACTACATTGTTACCAGGGAATTGACTGGCATTCTGACATGGTTCAATTGCGGAGAGTTCTTTGGCTGTCACTCTGGCTACATCCATATACACAAACTGGATCTGGGCAGTGAAACGATCTGGAACTGAAGATATCTCATCCAACCATACATACCTGGAGGGAAGATGTTATTTTGGACTATCTTTGGTCTGGCCCCTACTACTGAACTTCCATTAGCACCTGGAGCAGGCCAGATGCATTTCCAGAGTGTCTATCACAATTTAGGCACACACAGAAAATGCAGAAGATTGTGAGATTCGTTCTGAAAGCTCAATCCTGATCCCCAGAAAAATATTAAAATAAATGGTGCTTTGTGTTGTAACACTTCAAGTGGAACTCAGCGTTGCTTTTTGAAAATGGTGACTGCGGCTAAAGAGCTGGAAAACTGATTATTTTAAATTAGAGCAAAATCCTAAATTAAACAAAGCAGCAAGGCAGAGAGGGGTGCAGCTGACTGTTTTACCAAGCCCAGCGCTTCCCATCGAGGCAGCAACCTTCAGCTAATGAGATGCATGATAGAAACACTGACAGCACTGACTGCAGTGAGGATTACCGGGCTCCCTGCTGCCTGTTCAGAGCTGATTAATTGAACTGTGTGCAGGGAACTGCCAAGGCATGATGACCCTGTTGTGGGGAGTACTGTCTTGATGGTGCTTTTTAAAGATGAGGCTCTTAGAGATCCTCTCTCTAGAAATTCCCTACGTGCACTCCAACATTGCTACAACTTAGCATACATGATAGCAGTATATTCCTAAGGACATTTTGAATTCAAACCATCTACTAGTATTTTCTTTCATTAGCAGTCTCAAAGCCTAAAACTTTTGTCTTGGATGTGATGGAGAAGTCAGAATTTCAAATGAGTATTTCAGTCTTTCTGTGACATAATGACAATTATTATGAATTGATAAACTCCATTAAAAGGCTGATTCGATGTAGGTGCAACATTTAACAAAAGAATAACATGAATGACACCTAGTGGAAAGACGAGCAATAGCTGAGAGTTACACAGTAAGCGTGCAGTTTTGCTCAGTGAAAACAAGGAGAGATTTTTTTTATGAGAATGGGCAGAGAAAGGAATGAATTATTTGATGAAATTGGTGGAGTATAATTTAGGAGAAGAATTTCCTAAGTAATCAGAGCTTACCTGCCTGTAGTAAATTGGGTATTTAGTTTGACACTGGCAAAATTAAATTAAGCTAACTGCAGTTTGAAAGAACACAATAAGTAGAATATGTACTGGATGAAATTTAGAGCAAAAATATAAGCAAACTCCTATTTCCCTTTAAAAAAAAAATCACTTTAATCTGGTCTCTTGCTATCTGAATGCATTGCCACCACAACTGACACCTGTCATCTGAAAATTCTAATCTCTGCTGAAGGTGCTTCAACTTCATAAAGACTGACAAATCAGAAATTGGTTATCCCACATATATCCATCCTTTTATGAAACGACCCCTAAGACAGAAGGATTTTCCCATTATCAGCAGTTCACTCATGGGTCCAACTGCTGGACATCTGAGAGGCAGGAGGACTATTCATTTCTCAGTGGAGGAATTACTTCCCCCATCTTATAGAAAAATAAAATTCAAAACAGGTTTGAAGTAGTTTTGCTTTCTCTCTTCACAGCTGTATTAAAAAGTACCTTTAAGTATCATTTAAAGAAGAGCAGAAAGACACAGAAATACATTTTCTTATGGAAGCTCCTAACAAACTTCAGGCTATGGTAACTGATTTGGACTCAAAGAATACAAGTATTTAAAAATAAACAAGAATTAAACAATAGTAATCACTATCCAAATAATCTTACATGTAAGACATTTTCCTACCTGCAAGAACAGCATGTTACAAAGAAACAAGAGTTTAGAAGCAGGTCTGTGCAGCACATCTGCAAGACAGGAAACTCACCTGAGTTTCATTCCAAAGCACAGAACAAGCTCAAAGCCTTTCTCCAAAACAACACACTATCCAAGGACTGGGCAACTTTTTCACCCCTATGTCAACATAATGCCATTAATGCTTCCCTATCCCCTAACGATCTCATCTGACTAAAACACATTATCTTGGTGTTATGGCGTTTCTTTAATCCTACAAATTTTGCTTTTCACTGAAATGCTTGCATGTACCAAGGTGAAGCTGAAGCTAACTTATATACTTGCATACAGATTACTACAGCAAGGCAGAAATTTATCAGATGAGTTATTTTAAATTTGTATGAAATTAAAATGTTCAGGTTTACAGTAAAAAACAGATATATATTGGCAATAAAAGTAACTGAGAAGTATTTCCTCTTGTCTGTAACAGACAAAACACGTCTCAAGCACTATATGCCATGACAGATGTCAACCGTTTGACAAGACAATTTCCACTGAGAGTGGTTTCCTATTTGTGCGCAGAAAAAAGCTCATCAACTTTATCCTGTTTCCTTACTGACTCTTTAAAAAGCCAGTTCTGGTTGCTATATGCACTCCAGCTCTTAGCCAAGAAGAGGAAAGGAAGCAAGAGGTGAAAAATAAAGGTAAGTGTCAGCATCTGCCTTCTCATCAGCTCTTCCTTTCTGCATTTTTGCCAGTTCTTAATTTTACCTGATGTGAAGTATCTCATGCTTAAATACTAAACCTGAAGAGATTCTTATTTTTATAAGATACTACTTTTCAGTTATATCTGAGGACATTGATCTGTCCTTTTAAAATGTCTACTTAAAAAAAAAAAAAGTCTAATAGAATTTCAAAAAATATTGGATAAGGATGTAGGTTCAGACCAAAAATATCCAGGCCAACTACATGCTAACAGAGCACACAAGGTCAAGATTAATATTTCAGCTACTCTGTTATTGAAGTTTGTACTTTTATGTAGCATTAATTCCATTTAAAATATAGAAATGTAGCATTTAGAACAGGAATCTAAAGTTGTCTAACTTTGAGAAGCTAACTACATAAACAAAACTAATTTAAAACAAAATCAATCCTTTTCCCCCACATACAATTTTAGCCTTTATTAAATGAAACGTCCTTGACAAACAAAAAATCAGTGACAAGCTATTGTAAACCTGAGAAAAAAAAAAATCATTTTTAGTTCTAAAATTTTCTCCACTTTATAACACTGAATTGAAAACTTTTTTTTTAAAATCCCATTCTGCATAAGTAAAATGTAAGCTCTGTATCACCTTAGGTAAGTAAAAAACTCTTTCACTCTGTGTTTGTTGCTGTTTATAGGACAGTCACATCTGCCTGATATTTTTAAGGCTTGATCAGTCTAACTGTAAATCACATCCAGAGTTCTTCTAAGGTGTGCCTGCAAACAAAATGATTCGCCTGTTTTCACCATCTTCATTGAAGAAGGAGGTTTTCTAAGTGTGCAGTGATACAAAAAACATCATTTTTACATCACCTGTTACTCTCCAAGTAGGAACCAAGGCAATGCACAGTCAGATACTTGTATCTCAATACTTACTTATTCCAAGCGAATTGGAAAGGAAAAAAAAGTGTATTCACTAGATCAGGTATTAAATTCAAAGAAATGTGGTTCCAAGATCAAAACTTATCCAAGTAAGGGGGTTTGTATTTACATCAAAATAATAATAACAACAAAGGCAGAATAGCAAACATGTTAGGAGGCTTTAAATTGGAAAAAAAAAAAAAAGCAAAAAAAAAAAAAAAAGCACTACGGTGGACGTCCAGTGGGAGCCCCTCTATATAACTTAATCCCTAAAAGGTAAGCAGTAATAAATATGCAAAATTTCCATTTATCCAGATCTTACTGTCTCTTGTCAGACACGATGAAATGAAGCTACAGGACAGGGGAAAAAAACAAACTTTTTACCACAAAATCCTCTCTTCTGGTTATAAGTCCCAGAAAGAACATTATTTAGTTTACAGTTATTCAATCTTTTAAACTTAATTTTGAAATCTGACTTTAACACATAACTTTAACACTATGTAAGTACAGAAACTGAATCAAAATCTTTGCTTAAAACTAATCTAGTTTTTACCATCATCTGCTGGCATTCTGTTCCAGAACTTTAAACAATGACAAATTTTGCACACTTATAAAGGAAAAACAGTAAATTAGAGGCAAAAAATGGAACCTCTGTGCTCTCTCTCAGTTGTATTTACTGTACTTAGGGGTTGGCCTCGATAGTCCTTGTAGGTCCTTTCCAACTCTGGTTATTCTACCATTCTGAGATACTTAGTATGAGAAAGAATGGCTCATAGGAAATAAAGAAAGGTAAAGACTGTCCTCCAAAAACCGAAGCCTCACAAGCCATCCTGAGAAAGAAACAATTGTGTTCTAGTTCTGCAATTAGACGTAACTAATTAATTAATCATACTAATTGCTACTATTGTTATTGTTCTCTGGGTAGCTAAAGCATGAACAAGGCAGAATTCATCACTGCTGCAGGATTTGCCATATCATTGCTGCTGCACGTGATCCAAACTGAAGTCTGTCCTCCTTCCTGCAATTGTAAGCCCCTGGAGGAAATGAAGGGCTTGCAGATAGACTGCAGTTCAAGGAAGCTGAAGGAAGTGCCCTCCTTACCCATTAACACCAAGAGGCTTTATCTGCAGAATAACAGCCTGACCACGGTTTCTCCTGGTGCCTTTGACAGCTTGCTCAGCCTGGAGGAAATAAAAATATTTGACAATCCATGGAACTGTGACTGTCATATTCTGTATTTAAAACTCTGGCTGGAAGATATCTCTGAATCCTCTCTTGCAAACATCAGATGTGCAACGCCTGCCTCTGTGAGGATGAAGCCCTTGAATCAGCTGACTGGGAATGAGCTGGGGGTCTGCAAAAGGCTTCTCCCAATAAAGAGCCTCGAGTTCTTTTGGAGAGACCTCATTTTAATTGCCGCAGCAATCTTTACCCTTATTTTACTAGGATGGGCTCTGAGATCCTCAAAAAAGCTGGTGTGCCAAATAGAACTAAGTCAATACACTTCTAGGCGTTCGCATTTGCGGAGACATATCTCCAAAAGCTACAAGCTGCAATGAGCTCTTCACTAGCTTGAGCAGAATCATCAAACCATTCGACCACAGAAAACATGCATGCACAGGCAATGCTAGCTGCAACAGTAAGACGCTACTGAGGGATCCCAGGACACAAAGTCTGGGTCCTCAGATAAGCAAGTTTAATTTCCTTTCAAAAACAAGATTGGTGATACGTTGAATGACAAATTTCAATCTGCCACTACCTACTCATACAGAAAGTAGTTTCTATGTTTTCTAAAAAATCCTTTAATTTTGCATTTTTCCAGTGAATTCTCTGCCCTACCAAAACCTATACTTTTTAATATGTGGATATGAGCACTGATCATGGTATTTTAGCAATTCTTTACTTATTTTGTGTGAGTTTCTGCTTCCCCTTCAGAGTCCCAGTGGCCTGTAGGATCATACATGTGTGCAGACAAATTCAGTTCTCTTCCTCAGGTTCGGAAGTTTCCTATCAGTAGAACCACTAACATATTATAGATCAGCCACTGAATGTATCCCATAATACGTCTAAGACAGATAATGAGAAAATAATCAGTAAAAATTATTTTAAATATCATTGAATTTCCCAGAATAAAAAAAATAAAAGTAAAAATGTACGTGAAATTAAAATAAAGGATGCTTATTGAACATTCATACTCACTTCAGTCTGATCTCTCACAGTTCTACAGATTTCTGACTAAACTGCCAAGAAATTTCCAGAGATTTTCTTCCAGTTTTACTACTGACATTTGATACACAGGATTTTATGCATGTTCCTCTTCTCAATTCTTGTGCTCCTCATGGGCATATCATTTTTTCTTTGCTGTGATTATTCATAAGACTCCATGAACACCATGTCATGCTGTGATCCCATCCAGTCAGTTGAAGCTATGCTGATCAGGTGGGAGATCTCCAAAGGCCTCCTACATTCACACAGCTGTTGGCAGTTCAAACTGAGACACACCCTGCCCCAACTTACCTTCCCTGCTGGTCCTCTCTTCCTCCTAGCACAGACAGGCCAACAGAGACATCACCACCTGCTAACCTAAACTGACACCTGTCCCTGCCTGGCATACAAGGGAAGGCCAAGTACAGATGAACTGCTGAGAGACACTTTCATGAGGGACGAATAGTTAGATTAAGGGAAAAAGCATGCACTGCAGGCAGAGGGTTCCACAGCTCAGTAACAAAGCGTAGGATGGGGCTTCAGGCTGAGACAAGGAAAGGAAGAGTCTGATGTTTCCTTTGTAAAATCATTACATAGCCGGGAGACAACATGCACTGTGGAATGTTAGTCTGCAGTGACACACAGTGGGGAACGAGGAGGAACAGATAAATGCAAAGAACAGTGGGTTACATGGAGTGCTGACCCAAAGCAAGGTCATGCATCTAGAAATAAAAAAGGGGTTGAGGACGGTTCGGAGAAGTCAAATAATGTGGTACTAATGACGTTTGCACTTGCCGTTTTAGGGTACTTTCTCTGCAGTGAACTTTTCAAGTCTTCAAAAGGCAACCACCAGTTTGTGATCATGCAGAATGGTACACAAGAAATGCACTCTACAATTGAGAGTTTCCTAAATGATATTTCTTGTTTCTCTGAAATAACTCATTAATACTAAAAGCTCCCTTGTGTCTACAAAGCTAGATAAGCATTTTTTGTCATAAAAACAAGCAATGAAACTAAATGAATTTGAATGAATATAGCCCTGGACCTACACCAAAACAACAATCAATGCAGGTGAATGGACGAAGTTATAACTGAAGTCATAAAGCACTGGAATCCAGTCAACTTGAAAGTTTGCTACTATAGATAAAAGAGTAACATGCCCTACTGTAGAGCTTTACTTGTATAAACATATCGAATGAGCACTTAGCAAACTTCTTTGCTTGCGTCAACACACAGGATACAGAAAAAAATGGCAGTTTGAGGAAATGTTTTTCAGGCCTCATAAGTTGAAAGAAGGGGGAATTTCTTCTTTGATGATTTCCTCTCTGACGATTTCACTTTCCACTATAACAGAATTGTGTTTATCACCTGTGAACCATTCGGCTTTTATCTGAAAAAAGTCTGAATAGAGGAAAGCTGGAACCACTAAGTAAAGGCTCACAAGCAACATTCATGTGTTTATCAGCAAGGCCACGGTATCCTGCTTAAGCCATGTACTCCACAAAATGGCTATAAATAATACTTCAGATGCTAACAATATGCAAAGACAAGAGAATACAATGTCAGCTACTTAAAAAAAAAAAAGCAGGAAGTATTCCCAAAGGAGTTTGTAAGGATCACAGAATCTACTGTGAAAGCATTAGTATATTATGCCTGCAAAAATGCAAACCAGTAATAAATGTTGCACATTCTCCTAGAACTTACAGCAAGTGCAGTGCTTTAAAAAGGTGGATGCAATCTTTGGTGGCACAGACGTGACTGTGGGGATTAATTGCACTTAAAAGGTTTTGGGTTTTTTGATGTTTAGCAAGACAAGTGGTCATGTGCAGAATTATGGAGCATGAATAACAAATATTTTTACACAGTTCACTGTAACATGCAGAGTAGATTTGTGCATACTGCAATTCAATTAACAGGGCACATATATGTGGGCTTCATTTATTAAAAAGAATGGCCAATTGGTCATAATTTTTCTTGAAATGCTTAATATTTTCTTAACATTGAAGAACGTTGCTGTTCAACCTGAACAACTTCTGTTTAGTTCAATGCATTATTTCTGTCTACCCTTAGGTTTGTTACAGATGAATTGCTGGAGTTCATGATCAGGAAATTTTGCTGCTGTTTGGATTTTGTTCAACAGTAATAAATGTTCAGCATATTTTGCAAAATAGCTGCTTATTTTTAAGTAAATAAATAGAAAGGGAAGCTTACAAACTAGATCCTTTTGTTCTGTCCTTACAATTGCATCCTGCACCCAAATTACTGCAAATGTTATTGAAGAGAATGGCAGACTTCCTATTTTATTTACTTTTTTCAACAGCTCATCCCACACATTGTCTTGAGTTGGTTTCTGATGCACTTATTTTGGTTGGATTTTTGTTCTTATTTTTCTTTTCCATAAATTCAGTAACTCAGATGTGCCCTACCTTCATGTTAGAGTTACACATGCATCACACAGTGTTATTCACTATTGCACTTAAGGCCTCAGTGTTATTAATGGAAGGCATTTATTTCAACAAATATGCTAACAGCCAGCATTGGAGCTCTGTAATGTAAAACAAAAAAGCTCACTCTCTACAAATGACATCTCAGCTCAGGGTATGCTGAAAGACACATGCACTGTGTCAATTACAGCTGCCTCTGTGCATTAATGGAGTCAAATTGTAATATCATTACACAGCTCTTTAGATTTGGCAGCTTTGCTTAGTGTCACTAACGCCTTCTTCTGAATGCAGCCACCCTGGATAGTGTATTCTGAAGTTAGCCACAAATGCTGTTTTCTTCACCAGAGGTAGCCTGGCACTTAAGAATTAAAGCATTTCTGCTAATTTACACGATTGCAAGCAACAAGGAAAGCAAAACAAAATTTTGACAGAATGTGACCAAAAAACCCCAAAAACCAACAACAGAAGTGCCATTTCCAGTTGGGCAGCAGTAGCCTGGCCAGGTCCTCAGCTCCTCAGGATAAACCGCAGGAAGTGCAGAGCAACCAGGGGAGTAAAAGCACAGCGTGCCCTGTACATGAAGGGAGGAACTAAAAAGGAAAATGAGTGGGGGTGGCAAACAGATAACTGCAACACCACAGCTACCAGCTGCAGTGTCAGGAAGGGCTGAGCATTTCTGGGCTCTGTATGTAACTACGTGGCTTTAAAACAGAGCAAGCTCATTTCTCTCTGCCTTGGCACAAGTGTCTGCTTTTAAAAAATCATTCCACTTGCTGTGGATTCAGTGTATTTGATCTTTTTACCCTTGTTTTCTAAGGATGCCAGTATTTTGAGAATATAAATTTATTGTTTCAAATACCGCCTTCTGCAAGTGAAAGTCTGATTTCATTTGTCAAATACTGATGCCACAACTGAGTCTGCAACTACACTTATACAGAACTCAACTTCCTTTTTTTACATCAACAGGAAAAACTGACTACACTGAAAAAATTAACAACGCCTGTCTAATTATTGCTTTAAGCTTATTGTATTGCTTTCTTCAGAGCACTACACAAAACAGTTTCAAAAGCCCTTAGTCTGTTGCTAAAATCCATGTAAATATTTTGCTATTCCATCAATACCAATTGCATTTAGATTACACTCAGTAACAAGAGCATGACAACAAATTGCTTTAGTTGCATAACAGCCATGTGGCTGCTTTTTGTGCCAAACTCCTTTCCTGGGGCAATCTGCTCCATGGCAGACCTCTCAGCATGCCTTCCCCTGGTTCTGGGTGCATCCAAGCAATGCCCATGGGCAGCAGCACTGATGTCACTTCAGCAGGTACATGGCTGCTCACTGACACAGCAAGCTCCTTTGAGGCAACAAATCTGAGCTACCTGACAGAAGTTCATTCAAATTTAATTTAGCTTTAGGTGTGAGTTTCCTGTTTGGCCATCAAGTATCCATAGCTGTTAAAGGTTGCTTGCACTGTTCTGTACAGGTACAATCTGTAGGAAAAGTGGATGGATACCTCTTTCCTCTCAAGACTATCTAATGCTAAGGAAATTCAGGGCTCATTTAGAGTTCATCTTAGACCAGAAACAAACAAACAAACAAACAAACAAACAATAAAAATTAAAAAATCACAAGTCCATCCTTTAATGGCCTTGGTATGAAAGAAGTCCTTTGGAGTCAAAAGTTTTTGTTTGTCTGTTTTTGCCTCTGATACTAAAAAGTCATCTAGGATTCCTATTTTGTGTCTGCTGACCACAGAGCAGGAGCACGGAATCTCCTGCTGACAGGTCTGCACAAAATGCCTCTTGCCACCCACTCAGGCCAGCAGCAGTACAAAGCAGCAGAAGATGTCAGCAATTACTCCCCACAGGCTGCCGTCAGCTCACTTAGAAGCAAGCGTTCGTTCTATTCTATTTCTATTCTATTGGAGCCCGAACAAAAAGAGCAATTGCTGTTTATGAATCACAAACCGAAGTCCTGAAGTGGTTCTTTTAACTTCCTAACAGCATGCTCAGACTCACGCGGCTCTGAAACTGGATCAACATCGCCACCCAATGGCTCCCTGGAGCTCCCCGCCCTTTCCTATCAGCATCTCAGTAGCGGGTTGATATAGAGTGATTTTCCAAACAAGCCACAAGCTGCTGTTTGCTCTTTCTAAAGCATTAATATAATTTCTGCAATGAAATTTCAGATGTTACAGAAAAAAAATTCCTTTTCTTGACAGAAACCTAAAGTTTGTATACTTTTGGATGTTGGGCAATACACATAAAAATTTATTTTACACACTTTGGTTAATAACTTTTAGGCCCACTTCAGGTTTTCTGCTACTACAACCCAAAGTCACAGCTCCATCTTTACATTAAAGCTTCCCACATTTTCTTTCTTCCATCCTCCAAAGTCTTGAAGAGCTTAAATGCAAATCATAATTTGAATAACCGCTTTACCATTGTAATATCATGCTATCAAAGTACAATAAAATAAAGAGGGAATAAATGTAGATTAAGTAAATAAAGCAAAGAAATTGAAGAAAACAGCATGTGGTGATTGGTGGAAAAATACCGACAGCACAGCTACTAAAACAGAGACACAAGACAAGCTGTCAGCCTGGGGCTGCAGCTGTGAGCCAGAAGCATGTTGGATTTGCTCAGGACAGCCTCAGCTTGCCCAGCAATCTGTACCAGGGAAGACAAAAGTTATCATCAAGAACTCCAACTCTTCTGACACGTCACAGACAGACATACAGATACTGCAAGAACACTGCTGTTAGGATGTCTGGTGAATTTACATGCACCACATTAATCTCGCCTAGAAGAATCAAAGTCAGTGAACCATGCAGATTTCCAGCTGTTTGTTTACTGAGCACATCAAGCAACATTTTGGGAATGTGCACACGTGGACCAACTGGTAGTGTCTATACATGTACACACTGCTGTTCCACGGGATTTGGGTTGAAGTTGGAAAAAAAAAGGGGGAATACTAATGGGAACACACACTGTTCAAAGGGATTTCAGTATTCCCCTTGCCCTACAGTCCTGAAGTGGCACCTCCAGTCTGCAGTGATGATGGTAGAGGTCAACAGTCAACTCAAGGAACCACACACAGATGCCAGGAATTAGGCTCTGGTCTGTGGTGACTTGCCGAGTCTGACTGAGAGGTACCAAGGTTTTCAGTTTCATCAGCAACCCTTTGGTGTATGAAACTGTGATTAACAGCTGTGTTTTAAGAAATCTGTTCTGATAACAGGAAAAGTTTCTGAAGCGGAACGTCCTCTCTTACACTCCTGAAAACAGACAAGGAAAATGGATGGGTGACTAAGACAGATGAAAGCCTTTGGAAACTTAACAGAGGGGAATCTGCACTGCATTCATACAGATGATTAAGCTATGTACACGAATTTGGAATTTTAAATGGCAATTAACCCAGTATCCACAATCATGCGGATCCAGTATCACACAGTCATGTGAAAGCTTATGGCTTCTAATACTCAAAACAGTAAGTTCAAAAACCACATGAAGGCTTTTTTTTATTTTTTACCAGCTTGCTCTGAAGCTTGGCTGATAAACTCAGCACTTGCCTTGGGTAACAAACACGTCACATAAGACGAAGAGGTACACATAACAGAAGTTACATCGCATATGATGATGATGAAGGAGACACTGAACATTCTGAACATTTTCTCAGAGCAAGATAAGGCTCTGCAAACGTACAAGAAGAATGCAAAAACTCTTCATTGGAGGAGTTTCAGCCACCAAATTCTTCCCTGTTTACTAAGTCAGCAACTTCCTTACCACTTGACAGCTTCACTGCCACAATGATAAGAGAATGCCAAGCAAAAACAACAATTCTTTAGAATAGGCCACAAGCACTACATGGTCCATCACTCTTCAGGACTCCAGGAGTCTTCCTAGTGCCTCCTAATGCAGGAACCACGGTGGTTTTGAGGAACAAAGCTTAAGACTCTCCAGGACAAAACCATTCTAAAACTTTGGGGCTTCCCAATTTATTGTGATTATTACCATTACATTAAAGAACATCTCCACCTACACGCAGTTCCCTCATTATTTCTCATGCAGTGCAAACATACAGATTTGGAAAAACAGAGGCTGTATTGTCAACTGATTCTCCTGCTGTACTGGTGAGAGACCTCAAGGTAACTTTATTAATATTTGTCTTGGCCCTCTGCAAATGAATTAAAAGGTCTCCATCCTATCCACGTACAAAATCTCCTCTCTTCTGTAAATATCAAACACTCAAAAAAATTTCATAATTGCTTTTTTTCTTCTCAAAAAGGCTGTCAAACATTAACAAATTAAATCTAATAGCATTTTAAACTAGCAAACATCAGGAGCTGCTAAACTGGATACAAATTTACTTACATCAGGATATCCTTCAGTTTAGGATGAATTACTAAATAATATAATACTACAAAATTATTCTAGCTAAAACTCAGAACAATTCATTTCTATAATAGAGCATAGTCTGTAATACCAGCAGCAGTGCCTCAGAAGACTGTGTAGTATATTTTAGGATTCCTCTGTGGGTTTTCTTCCACAGCATTTCATATAAAGTCACTGTATACATTTATTAGAAGGGTCAGAACTTAATTAATTTGCTTTGTAACTTCAAATCTCAAGCAGTTGCTCTGAAATATAACCACCAACCAAATTCCATTATCAAATGTGGAAATGTGCAAGCAATCTTGCACCTGTAACAAAGGCTTTGCAACTCAGCCTCTTTATTAGACATGAGAAATTGGACTACTTCTTAAACTGAGTTAGCTGAGAGAAAAGGATTGTGAGGAAGGCCAGCCTAGGGGATCCTCCCACCATGTTCTGGTGCTTTTTTTCTATCATTCTGCTCTTGTCTGATGAATGACTCTCAAGTACACAGGCAGATACAAATTGAAATTGACTCAAACCCTTGCTTCTCCTAAGCTTTCTATGCAATAGGTGCTAATCCTCAGTAGAACCTGGGGATCAAAGACAAGTGTTTCAACATTCAAACCACTATTTGCAGCTTTCACAATTTGAGAAGTAGCAAAAAATCTTCTACACAAGCATAGCAACAGAAAACATTAAGTCAGAAGACTGTGTTTGGGCAATTCTTTGTTTTAACTGATTCTAAAAGCTAATTAAGACAAGCAACAGTGACTGCCGATGTAATATGTATGATCTATAGCAAAGACAGAGGAATACTTGGTCATGTAATTATCTCAGTGGAGGTAGTATAATTGTTTGCACAAAAATGAGATTGTACAATTAATTCTAAATACTAAGAATTAAATCTCTATGAATATATCTTCCTAAATCAAAACACTTTGAAGTGCCTTGCTTAGACACTGAAAACATAAGAAGTGCTAATTAATGTGAGAGTGATGTCTTCCTTCTTCTAACACTTTGTCCTGGCTGATCAACAGACTAGAAGTCAGTGGCCTGTTGAATTCACAGCTGCAGACTACCTGAAACAAAGCCCAACCAAGTACTCATATGTCTGCTCACACTAGAAGGTTACTATGGATTGCCAAACGGGAACTTGAAAAGGAATAACCACGAAGCTACCCCAAAATCCACTGACTCAGAGTAATCCAAGCTGGCCTATGTTAGCTTTGTGACTGAGCTAGCTGTGGCCAGCTGTCCTGCAGAGCTATCTAAGAAAAATGCACCTCTCATTCAGCAATGCTACCATTAATATACTCCAATTCTGTCCATTCAAACTGAGAAGAGAATTTGGCTTTTTTTTTTTTTTTTTTTTTAAACAAAGAACGGAGTATCAAGAAGCACTGTATCAAAGTACTAGCAAAACTGATTTTTATTAGCATCTTGACTCATTACATAATCTAAAAGGGAGTATCTATTAAACAGCAGCTTGTTTTGCAGATAAGCTAGGTAGCAGTTAAAATACAACACCAGATTGCTGAGACAATTTCTCTTAGTGCACAGCCAATTTATAAGGTGATACACAACCGCACAGACACGTGTCACATGTCAGATGCTTAGCATGATGTTAACAGACTGAAAGATGAGTGGCACAGCACCGTGCAGGGAGAAACCATCGCCCCGAGCCTTGGGCTGGAACTCTGGAAACAAACCACACCCCAGCTCAGGCCGAAAAATGAAAAGCAAGACGAAGTAAATCGGCTGCACTTCCCGGATGACTTAATGGTGCAACTGCACCTGCTTATTTCAGCGTATATGTAACTGTAAAACGGGCCAGAAATAACGTATCAGGAAAACGTCACTCCAAACAAATGGGGACACTTGCACGCGTAGCTTCCCCAGCGGCAGCGACCGGCAGCCCACAGCTACCCGTGACAGCTGACGTTTTCGTGCCACTCGTCGGTGGGACCGCGACCCAAGTCCCACCGAGGCCCCAGCAGCGGCTCGGGGGCGGCCACAGGCCGTCGAGCGAAACGAGGCTGCGGAGGAGCCGGGAGCGACGCCGCCCCGCCGGCGGCCCGGCCGGACGTGGCCGGAGGCGGCGAGCGGAGGGAGGCGGGCGTGGGGCGGGACCAGGCTGAGGCCGGGGCCGGGCGGCGCGGCGGGGGGCGGCGGGCGCTGCGCAGAGCCCGGCTCCCCTCGGCGGCGGCGGGCGGAAGGCCGAGGGCGGCGGAGCCATGCCCGGCCCGGCGGCGCCGGGGTCCGGCCCCGACCCCGAGGAGAGCTACGACTTCCTCTTCAAGCTGGTGCTCATCGGGGACGCCAGCGTGGGCAAGACCTGCCTCGTACAGCGCTTCAAAACAGGGGCCTTCGCGGAGCGCCAGGGCAGCACCATCGGCGTGGACTTCACCATGAAGAGCCTGGAGATCCAGGGCAAGCGGGTGAAGGTGAGCGGCGAGGCCGAGGGACGGCCGCTACCCCGTGCTGCGGTGCCGGCCCGGCGGGAAGAACTGCGGGGGGAACTGCGGCCGGCTCGGCACGGCACAGCCCTCGGCTGCCGAAGGGCTGCCCGGCCCGCTGCCGGCTTCCCCAGCCCTCTGCGTACTTATCCATCCCTGCGGTGCTGCCGTGCTTGGAGGAAGGGCTGCGCAGCTCCGGTGCCTCCTTCCCAAACGGCCTCGGGCACTAGGCTGAACCGAGCCTATATATTAACTTATCTAACTGCCGTGGGACCAGCTGTGTAACCACTCGGCTCCCGGCTGGGAGAAGCCCAGCTGCAAACCCGCGCCCCGGGACGCTCTGCTGGGTTGTACTTTAACAGCGGTGCCGCTCTTTCCAGCTGGGCGGCCGGCGGTGGTTTGTTTACAAACCAGAACGAACCTCGGCTGCGGTGTTCTATTTGCAGAACGGGATTTGGAGCTGGCAGCCTCCGAGGAGGCGGGCAACGCTTTTTAAATTAGATATATTTAAAAGTTGTCTTAAGGCACTGTTAATGGAGTGTGCTAGAAAGTGCAGCTTCTATAGTTCTCAAATCCAAACAAAAAAACCCAACCCTAAATTTGACTTCTGCTCCTCTCGTGCTATAGAAAATTAGCTAATTGTTTGGGTAGACCCGATTTATACCCAGTGAAGTTATCCTTATTCCGTGGCACAAACTCCGTACAACAGACGTGACCTCTGGGTGCAGGAGTGCTGTCAGGCAGTAGGAAAGAGAGGCTGAAGCACACAGCAACTTGTGGGGGGCTGCGGTACAAAAACCTGTGCTGTTCCCCTCTGGAATGAGGACATACAGCTATCTCTGCTTACTCCCAATGGGACTAAAAAGAACAAATTCAGTCATTGCCCAGAAAATGACCGTAAAACTGTAAAGCTTTTGAAATGAAACATGGAAAGAAATATGATAATTGCAGTTGAATTTTGCTCTGTGTTTAACAAAGTAGGGGTGAAAGTTCTCTGTTGTTTTTTTCTTACAAATTAATTGTGGTGAGCAGAATATTAAGCAGATAAAGTTCTAGAAAATGGAAGAAATGACGGCTCACCTTTTACAAAAAGATGAGAAGTCCAAGACCTAGCAAAGATATCTCTTCTTTGTGGTGTTCCACCTTTTCCTATGACATATGAAGTTAGCTGCTGAACAGGAAACACAGATGCTCAGCTTGTGCTCTTCTGCACTTTCCAGGAAGTGAGCAGCTAGTAGAGAGGTTTCTCCTCTCACACTGAAACTAGGCTGACTTTAGATGCCACACAGATCGACACACGTATCTGTTACTGGTGCCAGGGGTCTCAGCTAGGGACTTCAGGACTAGGAGACGACTAGCCCTGGAAATAAAGCTAACTCCCTAAGTGTGCTCTTCCATGTTGGCAGTACTTAGGCTTGAGTATCCCTGCGTTAGTTGCCAGTCTGTAGCAAAACCTGTGGATTATTTCTCGGTACTTCACAGAAGACAAGAAAATGTAGGCCTCTTGAGGCTTCCTTTTGCTTAAGATTGTCCTGTACTTCTGCTTAGAAAAATTCAGGGGTGCACAGGCTGAAGAATCTTATTCTAAACACAAATTTAGGCAAATTGATCCAATATTGCTGCTGATTTACCTTGTAAGTGTTTTTGTTAGCTGCCGAGCCAGGGCCGCAGCTAGAATATGAAAACATTGCTTGGAGTTCTGTTTTTTTTTTTTGTTTGCTCTGTTAAGGTGTGAATTATATGCAAAGGTTAAATTTCAGTCAGGCTTTTCCAGTTGGATTGAGATTTCAGAGCAGACCATCTAATGTAGAAAGGTTTGCTCTGCGTTTCATAGGAAAAAGAAAATAAGGAGGCATTATTTTACACTGTTGTGAGCTCCCTTCTCTAGTAGTTAAATTCAGTGTCAGGTGTGTGTGTCTGACCCGTTGTACAGGTGTGGTTGTGCTGGAGGTTTTACTGATTCTAGGAAGAGCTCTTCAGCTGTCCGAACAGGTCACATCCTAAGGTGTTGGCAAACAAGCCTGCGCATGTTCTCCACAAGTGCAACTTCTCATTGTGCCAGTCGTGTGAGACACACTTGCTTAAAAGTGTTTCACATAAGTTGTTAATTGGGGTTCCTCAAATTAAGAAGCATCCAAGATGTGTTTAAAATAAAGTTTGATTGTTCAGACCCTTACAGTGCATGCCAGGCGATGTCCCTGTGCAGCTCCAACTTCATTGTGGATTTATGCTACTCAAGGCAGAATCTTCCTAAGGAATGAGAAGGCTTGTTTTGTGTTCAGCAAACGGTGCACAAATGAGAAAAATCCATTTTTTTAACTGGATCATCTTCAGAAGTCCTTTCAGAGCAACAGCGTGTCCAAAAAAGTCCCAAGGAGCATTTGGACACTACCTCCTCCACATCCCCAGTGGCCTTTGCTTCATTTTTAGTTGGGCTAAGGATAGTATTTCAACACAGCTGAGTGAGTATGAATCAGACACTTATTTTGAGATTCAAACATTTTCAAGTTAATTGTGTTAGTGTTCCTTTCTGTGTCAAACCTTGAATGTTTTCACTACTATTACATGTGCCTGAAATAGCTGGAGCCCAAGGATTTTAAGTCTGATTTCCTTTAGATGCATTTTTGTTGAATAGGGGAAAAGAAACGTGTTGGGGGAGTAAAGTTGAAGGATCTGCAGATAATGTTTTTTTTTTCCTAACTCAAACAAGACTTTCATCTTAAAGCTGTATTCTTTCAAATGTCTCAAATGACATCTCATACACCAGTGCTTCAGCAGCTACTGAAGCTGACTAAGCATCATAGAATCATAGAATCATAGAATCACTAAGGTTGGAAAAGACCTAAAAGATCACCCAGTCCAACCGTTCACCTACTCCCAATAGCTCCTACTAAACCATGTCCCTCAACACAACATCCAGTCTTTCCTTGAACACCCCCAGGGTCGGTGATTCCACCACCTCCCTCATCATACATAAAGAGAGGCTAGTGCCTGAGAAAGAAGCTATTCACAGATGGTCCTGGTAACTGAAACTTTCTCTGTAGTAACAAAACATAAAGAACTGGTAGTGTAAGAATCCCCAGTATGTGGTATCGCAGATTTGCAGAGATTTACCACTTCCAGAGAGGAAGAACAAGTACACTCTCTGTGCCAACGAGTCTGTTTCTTTTCTTGTACTTTCTTTAAGATTTCTGTTTGCAGTTTGAGATACTGTCCAGTGGATTAAATGAGCCAGCTATCTTGGGACAGGCTTCTGTGAGCCATGGGCTAAAAAGCAGACCATGTCACACAGAGCCACGTGGGGATGTGGCAGGTTGGGTTCTAATGGAATGTCAAAATACAAACTGCATGTGATTACCATCTTGATTTCCAAGTTGCACTTGGGTTGAGGCAATCCCAGATATGTATACAGAATGGGAAAAGAACTCCTTGAGAAGAGCCCTACAAAGAAGACTTGGGGGGGGTCCTGATGGACAAAAAGCTGGATGTGAGCCAGCTGTGTGCTCTCACTGTTCAGAGGCCAACAGTATCCACAGAGGGGTGTCAGCAGGGAGAGGGAGATGATCATCCCCCTCTACTCTGCCCTCATGAGGCTCCATGCTGTGTCCAAGCCTGGGACTCCCTGTACTGGAGGGATGTGGAACTGCTGGAGGTGTGTCTGGAGGAGAGCACTGAAGATGATCAATGGGCTGGAGCACCTCTATCTCCTGTGATGAAAGGTTGATGGAGCTGGGCTTGTTTAGATTGGAGAAGATTCTGGGGAGACCTCACTGTGGCCTTCCAGAGGGGAGCTTACGATCAGGAGTGGGACCAACTTCCTACAAAGTCTGATAATGACAGGACAAGGGGGAATGGCTTCAAACTAAAAGGGGAGATTTAGACATTAGACATTGAGAAGACATTTTTTGCTCAGAGATGCCCTACTGCTGGAGGCATTCAAGGCCAGGTTGGGTGGGATCCTGGGCAGCCTCATCTAGTGGCTGGCAGTCCTACCCATAGCAGGGGGCTTGGAATACATCATCTTTAAGGTCCCCTCCAACCTAAGCCATTCTACTGTTGATTTTGTAAAGCTATCTTCATGAACAAAAATGCTTTATTGTGTGCTGTCTTATAAGCTGCAGTTGTGGTTTATTACATGCTCTCTCCTTAGCAAACTAAACCCTAGATAACAGAGACCATAGTTCCCAAAAGTCATGGTTGTTGGTGTAATGCATAGTAATTAAAATCCTATTGATAAAATAATTCTTTGACTGATAGAAAGAATGTGGCAAACAGAACAAAAATTTTTAACGGTTATGTCACTGTAAGAAAATATAAAACTGGAACTGAGATTTTGCACAATGAAAATCAAGGATATTCCTAAGTCCAAGTTTGTGACTCGTGGTTAGAAATAACAAAATTCCATTTCTTTTCATGAACCTCCTTGTGGACTGATGAATTAATAGAATATCTTTAAAGTCTATTTCATGCTGCCATTTTAAAGTATTTTACATACAGCAAATATTTTTTTCCATTATGATATTTTTTTCTCTTACTGTGTCTTCAGAAAAGCAGCAGAAGAGAATTGTTAAAAACAAACATTCATTTTAAAACAAATACTTCTTTATGTACCACTGCACTTTTTAACTTACAGGCTTTTTCAGTCCATATGTTATGAAGGTTCTGGCCTTTTATTCAGACTTTATGGCTGTAAATAGGAGGGCTGCTCTGAAAGTAATGCCTCCTGTTTTATTATGTTGGCCCACAGTATCAGAGGCAGATGGTGGTGGTATGGAAGTGGAGGCTGAACCTTCCCCACCAGTACTCCATTACCTTTTGTCGCCACGTGACAGATGGCAGCAGAGGGGCAGCCTGACAGAATGGTGTCTGACATGGAAGCGTGTATGAAGCAAGGGAGTGGATCTGAATTCCTCCATGCAGAAAAAATTGTACAAATTGACATTCATCAACACTTGCTGAACACTTATGGAGACAAACAGTGGGTGTGAGCACAGTGGTGAGGTGGGTGGTACATTTTTAGCAGTGGCCACTGTGACTGTGGGTCACCTCCACTTGTGCATTATTTTTATGAGCGTGGCATGCAGGCTCTTGTTCATCACTAATGAAAATGCACAGCTAATGGTGGTGCTTGTGTTGAGAAAGAGCATTTTGTAGCTGAGAATTGACACTATCAAATGGTGGTATTGTGCTCCTTGTATGTGTTGTCGTTTCTGTGGAAATAAATAGGAAGCACTGCTTTCAGAGCAACATATGTATATTCTGTTCATAATGTAATGTGTTATTATCTGGCTAAATTGCAAGTAATATAAAATTACAGCTTGTTAGCTGTCTTGCCTCCTGACTGATGGGAGAGTCGACTCCAAATAAATCCCAAATTTATTGTGCAATGGATCATATACAGTAGAAAGAATAAAATAGGAAGTGCATAATATTTGAGGAAGAAGACAAAAATCATAGATAGGAATGAAAGGAAGATGGAAGAAAGAGTTGTATTTACTAACATTGCTAAAAACGCCAAATCAATTGGTTATTACATGGAAGCAGTAATCTGATATTCAAAGGAAAGTATAGCTCTCTTCTCAACTACTTTGACACTCCTAACGCGAGAGCAAACAGGAATGCAGAATGCTTAGCAAACAGTCATTCTTCATTCTCTGAAAATTCTGTAGTGAAAATAATCAAGAGGATCAGTTTATCGTACCTGTTGCATGTGTGAATGTTACTTTAAATATATTGCTATACAGAGCTTGTTTTTTGTGCTTCTGTCAAAGTTGCAAGATTGTTTCAGTAAGACTTGTTAGGAGTAGCGTTGTGATTTGTTAGACACAGCCTATTGGTTTAGAATCATTTAGCAGAGGTTTTGCATCCACCATTTAGTGCTGGGAAAATTTAAGGAAGTTGCTATATTTTGAAGAATTCATAACATAAAATGACATTTCTGTCTTTGTAATAGAAGTTATTGACTGCAGGACTCCTAGTTATTATTAATGCTGCTTCACAAAGGTAAACCTGGACTCCTGCAGTATTTTAGAAGAATTGGAAAAGTACTTAATAAATTATGTAGGAAATAAGGGAAGGGGAATTTATTTAAATAGTCCTGAGGCCAGTTGTTAAGCATTAACCTTTGATAAACAGTATGTTTATCAATGCAAGACAAGTCCAAATTAAATCATTTGATAACACTAATTTACTGTGCTCTTTGGTCAGTCTATCACTCACCATTTTCAACGTGGTCAGTTTCTGTTGTTGAAACTCTGATTTCTTTGAGCCCAATCAGACAATCAAGAATGATTTTCCAGAAAGCCATCATGTATTTTACCACCTTCTGACTTAAAGGCATGTGTGATTTGCTGGAGTTCGTAACTCCATATGGCTTCTCCATCTTCCTTCCTCACATACTCTGAATGTGTGTGCATCTTAGTTAAAGCAGCACACCTCAGATAACCAGGTTGGTAAAGTAACTCCACGAGTCCCATAAAAATGGCTGTGTATTTACAGTTCCATAACACAGTGCAGGTTTGGTTTAGATATATCAGACTTGTGCACATTGATAGATCAAATAAACAGTACAAACACTATAAATCTGAAACATCTGCAGAAAATCTGAAGTGCCTACAAAGCATTTGGCTTATCTTACCATCCAAGGAGCATGGGTGCATATAAATACATGGAATATTTTCCTATATTTTGCCTAATGTTTTCTCAGCAGAACCATAAGAGTCCTGTGCACATGCTCTCAGATAACAAGAGTTGACTGTGCAACCTGTGTATTAGGGTTGATCTACTCTTCTAAGTGCAAAGCAGGTCTCTTTGAATTGGCTTTGTTAAACATGATTGCCTGCCATCATTTATTTTCAGGCAGATATATATGCATTTTTAAATCTAAAAGCATAGAATCAAGAGTATTGCAGGTTGAAAGAACTTCATGTCTTTCATCCAGCCTCCTGATCAAACTAGTCAGCTTTGAGAACATAGCAGGTTGTTCAGGGTCTAAACTGGTCTGGTCTTGAAAATCTCCAGGGATTTTGACTACAAAGTATTAACTCTTCAAACAAAAGAAAAATCCTTATTTTTTAGGTACATTTGTGAGTGAAGCCATATAGTGAGTCAGATTAACAGCTGCTAGCACAAAGAGGGCAAGGTTATGCAGCTGGGAGGGCAAGTCTTTGATGACGGTGTAGCCTTAGTTTAGCTTAAGCAAATCATGTCCTTATTTGCCTGACTTTGTTTGAAATAGAGTGATCACTCACCTAGCTCCTTCTGCAAGAAGCGACGGGAGCAGCGACAGAAAAGTCTGTCAGGTGGTATGTATGCTTATGGGTTATGTCACAGAGATAGAGCTAACACATACTGTAGTTCCAGCGTTGGAAAAAAAACCCACAATAAATGAGATCTCACAAAAAGCTGAACGATTTTGTCTTTACATAAAAGAGAAATGACAATTAGAGAAGCACAAGCATCAAAATTCTATGAGAACCTACCTGGAGCACATGGGCTGGGAGGAAGATTGCTGTTTGCGCTCCTCAGAAGATCAAGCCTGTGGTCTGTGCTGTTCCCAGCAGAGATTCGGAGCTTCAGCAACTTTGTACATTTAGTCCTGTGAAGACACAGACATAAACACTTGAGTAAAAAATGTCTGGGAGTGCTGTAAGAGCTTCCTGATGTCACTGTGATGTTGCTGTACTGCTGTGGAACAACTGTGGAAATCTGTGAGGATCAGAGACACCAGGTCATACTCGAGTTCAGAAAGAGCAAGAAATGCTGACAACTACAGGCTGATCAGATTCATTTTGGTCACTCAGAAAATGATGGAGCAAATCCTCCTCAGAGAATTAAGTTTTGATCTCACTTTGAGCAGGTGGTTGTCTCTGTCAGCTCTTCAAATCTGTCCCAACTTCCACGATTCTGTGATTCTATGGCAGGTACATGTAGAGATGGTTTCAAAATTCAGTATATGGCATAAGGCCCAAGAACAGCTTGCTTAGTCTCTCTGCAGGTAAATCATTTTATACCACATGAAAAGTTTTTATTTAAAAAAAATATTTTAAGTCTTCTATATGTGTAATATCTCTCAGTTCCTCCCAAGAGTTGGGTAATCATCATTAGCCTTATTTTGCACATGACCTTAAGAGCTGAAACTTAAACTACATAAAGAACAAAAAGGTCTAGTGGGAGACTTGAGTACAGAGAACATAAAAAGCCTGCCATTAACTTCCTTGTCAAGTAATTGTCTGCTTACTTCTCTAGATCATTAACAGTTCCAATAATAAGTGTGGTTTTGTGGTTTCTTGAGTCCATTACAGTCCCTTTCCCTTCTCTGAGAAAACTTACCAAAACTGAGAAGTACTTCTTCACTGAATCGATTCCTTTTAAGCTGTACATACATTGTTTGAGATCTAAATGCTTACTTAGCGTAGGAACGTTATCTGATCAATACAGCCTTTTTCAAAATGAAAATTTCTGCTTGAGCATAGAATCATAGAATCACAAGGTTGGAAAGGACCTACAAGATCATCTGGTCCAACTTTCCTCCCATTACCATTGCTAGCACAAGCTACTAAACCCTATCCTGTAGCTCCTCACCCAGGCGCCTCTTGAAGTAAGTCTTATCCTTTCATGCAGCAGAGTCAGATGATAGAAACAAAATACTGATTTGTAAAATAATACATTGAATATGGTTCTGTATTGCTTTGTGTAAAACATCACTGAAGTTACTACCAGCTTTTTAAAAGAAAGAGGTTCAGAGAGGGGAACAAATTAACAAAAGGTCCACAATAAGGAATAAGACTCAAGAGTATTTACTTATGTCCGATCCAATTAAGAGGAGATACAGAATGTAATGAATTGTACAAACACACATGCACACAAAAAAGCAATGGTGTCTCATTTATCATCCTTTGGGAATGAGGAGGAGGGGAAGTGAAATTTAAAATTATCAAAAAACAAATCTTTGCTTCCATTATTACTATTGCTTGCACCCAAGAGTTGTGAAGGATTCAGAAAGAATTAGAGATTTATATGGAGAATGAGAATCCACAGTTACTTTAGATTAAAAGCTCCTATGATATAAGCTGTCATGTTCCAGGACATTAGACAACCTGCAAAACAAGAGGATTTAAAAATAAACTTTCCCTATGAGCAGGATATTATATTTGTGCACTCTCTCTTTATTTGGCTTCTTCCTCTGGAACATCTAGTACTGGGAACTCAAAACTTGACACTAAATCTATAGTTTTTACACTACTGGGTTTAGGCAAAAGTACATCAGCTGAGCGTTTCTTCTTCCTTCCCATATGAAGTCTGTTCTACCACCTAAAAGCAAAGTGTCTGGAAGCTCTTTGTATCTGAAAGTGACAGAGGCATAGATCTAAACACTCCAAAGTGATAATTTCATAGTCTGCTGCAGCAGACTGCATCAGAGCTCACCGGCTGGAACCCAAAGCATCTCAGTGCAGATACCAAGTTCAGGCAGCCAAGTATGGAAAAGTTCTCCAGTATACACTGTTATCCTTAAATCATGATCAAAGTACATGAAAAGTGTAATGCCACAGTGTGTTACACATAAGGGAGATTTATGACAAGGCGATTGAATCAAGTCCTATCTTTTGACTCAGGAAAACTTAATGTATTTTAAAACCTTTACTAGCCAGTGTGTCATTGCATGCTTTGTTTTATTTAGTTGCAGATCTGGGACACAGCTGGCCAGGAGAGATTCCGAACGATCACACAGAGTTATTACCGCAGCGCCAACGGAGCAATCCTAGCCTATGATATCAGCAAGAGAGGCTCCTTCCTGTCCATTCCTCGCTGGATCGAGGATGTGAGAAAGTATGCTGGTTCCAACATTGTGCAGTTACTGATTGGTGAGTCAAAATCACAGACTGAAAATATTAATACTCAGTACTACAGGATGCTGGGCAATGAGACAGTACCTATTGATGGTTGAAAGTTTTGGATTTGCTTGAAATCAAAATGTACATAATAGAGCTGATTGGAAATTTTCTTTTTTTTCTTTTTTTCTTTTTTTTAATCAGAAAGTGCTGATTCATCAGGCAAATATGCTTAAGAAGCCTGTCTGCTTTGGTTAAGTTCTTTTAAGCATTAGGCAGCTTTGTATCAGAAGCCAGCTTTTAAACCCTTGTGTCTCACTTAGTGGTGAAGTAAGTACCCAAACACCCAGGTTCTGAAGGAGAGCTGCTATATAACTATTCTGATGAGTACAACTGTAAAGTTTCTAGGGCAGGAAGTTCCATTATATCAAGCAGTCGTGTTTTGATGGACCAGTGTGCCCACATCCTTCAGCAGACTGAGGATTTTGGAAGAACTTCAGTGCAATTAGAATCCATCAGTTCCCTATTTGAAATACTGCCTCCCAGCTCCAGTGTTTCTGACTCAGACACCATTTTTGAGGCTTGTGAATCTGTTAGTACTTCAGTATCCCAGATGTCCTTAGGAACCAGAAGACTGCTGTTGTTTTCACTGGGTCTTTCTTTTCTTTTTTTTCTCACAAAATGATTTTAGCTCTGATTTCTAACCCACTTTTCTTTCTCCAGCCATTGCTCTTCAATCCTGTCACTTTGGTTGTTGACTTTTTCTGTTCTATATATGAGTCACACCAAAATACAAGTTGGAAGGGTCTTATGGAGATGACCTAGTCCAACCTTTTGCTGAAAGCAAGGTTGATGTCAGGTTGGTCAGGGCCTTTTCAGTTAAATTTTGAAAATCTCCAAGAATGGAAATTCTACAGCTGCTCTTGGTGACATGACAACCTTCTACCAAACTCTAGCTCTGGCATAAACAGTCATCATAAATTTCTCTTTCTTATTTCCAGGAAACAAGTCTGACCTAAGTGACCTTCGAGAGGTTCAGCTGGAAGAAGCTCAGAGTCTGGCTGAACACTATGATAATATCATCTGTGCCATAGAGACCTCTGCAAAAGACTCCAGCAACGTGGAGGAGGCTTTTGTGAAGATGGCTACAGAGCTCATGATGAGGCATGGAGGCCCAATGTTCAGTGAGAAGAATACTGACAGCATCAAGCTTGACAGCAAAGACGTTGTAGAAGGCTGGGGGTGTGGTTGCTGATATGAGCTAGGTGAAATCCCTGACTTTACTGGAATTTAGATGGTGCTTTACCCTAATGCTGAGTAGCACAGTAGCCATATTCTCCTCCTCCTGTGAAACCAGCCATTTTGTAGAAGTTAGTTAGACACAATCCTGGTTGCTTTGGTGTCTTTTTTTTTTTTTTCTTTTTTTAATAAGGGGACTTCTGAGAGGTAGTCCTGAAAGTTAGGCCCTCTGTGAAAAAATAATCAGCATTTTTCCCTGCCATTTCCTTTTCTGTAACCAGCATGCCAGGAACGACATGGGAAAAGAAACTTTGAACTGGTGATGCAGGGTAGGAGGCAGATGGCTGGAAAAGACTGCCTCACATCCAAAGTACTGAAGCACTTAGCATGGAATTGTTGGCAAAGGTTACTTCTAGAATAGGCACGCTTGACAGCGTCTCTTCAAATCCTCAGTGCTCCACCAGTGACCAGAAAGCCTAGAAGTGACAAGGAATGTCTTTGATAAAGGTATTTCAATTTCCAAAATACCCATAATACAGGACCAAATAGCAGTCATCTGTCCAAGGGCATGTGGATTGCTAGCTAGTAATGGAACAGGCCCAGGAAGGGCAGCCTTCTCTCAGGTTGGTTTTTTTTTTCATTTTCTTAAGTTATCATTTTAACAGATAGCAAAATCACCCTGAGCAATATCACGCTGATATCTGACTTGCTGTCAGGCAGGGTTGGACCAGTTCAGTCATTTTAAATATAGTCTTGAGAAGAGGGAAAATGTATTGCATTTGTTACTGTTTGCAGTGATAACACCCTTTTACTAGTGAGTGTCATGGATTTTTTGCCCTCAGGTCTATTAATTTCATTTGAAACTCAAGACCTGCACCACTGGAAAAACCTTGAACTGAGTGGTAGCCATCCCTTGCCATGTGCCTCACGGTCATATACAGGGTTAATTCTGGTCATACATTTGACATAATGTTACCAGAGTGTTTATTGTTTAAGTGGTGTAAGTAGGATTCGGTTGATTTTTAACCATCTTTTTTAAATCTAATCTGGGCATGTAATTAGAAAGAAGACTTCCACATCAGCTCAGAACTGCATGCATTGCAGCTTTTTGGTTTTAAGAGTCTAGCATCTTCATGAGGGATTGCCTCCCCCCTTTGTATTCCTCTGCTTCTCTCTCCCTGTCACTAATTGCTGTTTATTTCTTAAAAACAATTAGCAGGGAAAATCTTTTACTGTTGCTCAAAACTCACATTATGAAGTAAAATAGATTTCATAATCACATAGTTGTCTTTCAGATTCAGCTCTGTACTGCACGTTGTAGATACAGTTGAAATGCTGATGGCAGCAGTCCTCCCTGGATTTACATGTGAAGCACCTCACAAACTCAGATTAGAAAAAGGAGCAGAAGCAGGCTTATCTTCAGATCTGCACTTAAAGCAAAGGTGTTCAGAAGTGGCAAATGATTTTTCCAATCTAGATAATTTAAAGTAGCTCGTTTACAGAAAGCACCCACATGAAGTGAAGTCACTTTGTTCCTTTTGAAAATCTTGGATCTTGACCAGGTGGATTGGTTTGCTACCAAGGCTACACCTGTTTTCAGCCATTCAGCATATCAGGTATCATGAAAGTCTAGAAGACTGAAGAAAGGGCTATTAGATCCTAATTTCAGTGCTATTCATTTTCATACAGAAAATATTAAATCATTCCTTGGTCTTTCTGTTTGTGGGTTTTTGTTGCGTTTTTTTGTTGTTGTTGTTGTTTGTTTGTTGAAGTATGAGGTAGGATTATTGAAGAATTGCTTGGCTTTGTATCCTGTTTGCTTCTAACCTAAGGGCCTAGATTTCAAATTTTACAGTTGTAAGACTGAAAGGGCTTTACCTTTTTCAATTAGCATTGTTTTCACAACTGTTTTATATGGAAGGGCAGATTAAGCCACAGTATTCAGTAGCATTTAGAGGACATACCCAGTAGCACTGCAGGACATATTCAGCTCTCCTACATCCAAAGATAGCAGGCAGTGAATTCCCAGTGGTAGCTAAAAACCAAAAATTAGAATCGTCCAAACTTTGCCTGGAAATCATGCATTCTGCTCCCAGGAAAATCTATGAAGACAGTCCAAGCTAAAATTCAGTCCTGATTGCTGTTTTTCCTCCTAGTTAGATGGTCCTTAAGCTACAGAATACTGGCAAGCATTGGACTTGTCATGACTTCTCATAGTTTACATCTGTAGGTTACAGTCCTGCAGGTCTGCATGCATGCACATGGACACTCAGATAAGCTCAGCCTCCAGTATCTGCAGGATTAGTGCCAAATTATTTAATCCATGCAGATAAAATTTCATGTGCATTTAAGGACAGTATTGCTACTACTCAAAATCAGTAGTTTATACAGCAAATCAACTTAAAACTGCATCAAGACACAAAAGTAACATAGATCTTCCAGTGCAGTCAGTGATTTTTTTTTTAAATTATTGTTATTATTTTATTTTTTTTACAGTAAATGGAGAAATCCATTTCCTTAGTTTCAAGTCCCGTCTATTAATGAGTAGCCACAGACCAAGGAGCTGACCTTTCCTTAGTATTAGCTCCCATTTCTCTCTTACTCTACAGTTGAAGGTTGTGACTCTGCCTGCAGGCTGGGTTTGTCTCAGTCAGAAAACAGGAGATTTGTCAGTGATTTGTTCACTGCATTTTGCAGTGATGACCCTCACTGCTTCAGTGGTTTGTTTTTTGTAAAAAGACAGGGACTGTGGCTTCAGGTAAGCTTTGTCCTCTAACTCTAAAGGCTACCTGGATGAAGAGAGCGAGTAGCAATAAATCTGAGATTTACAGGTAAAAAAAATGGTTTCAGCTCTCAGGTTACAAATGTGCTGATGTACATCAAGTGAATAATTCAGCAGCACATGATTACAGTTCACAGCGTAAACTTTTGCCAAGAGACCTGTTTACTGGCAGCTGATCATTAACAAGACTATGGTGCACTAACTGCCTTTAAGCAGATCTCCTTGGCTGACCAGGTATTTATCATTTGGTTTTGGCAGTGCCCAAAGTGTGCAAAATATTACATAAACACAGAAGGGAACATTGATCCCTGCCCTATAACAATTAAGAATGGAATGCAGAGGCAAATACTGAACTGAAATCATCAGCAGAACGTGGTGCCCAGGAGCGTGGGCAGTGTTATTCTCTGTACTGATTTTTGATTTAAGCTAATTTTACCTCTGGTTAGCCATCCAGTCCATCATAAGGGATGGGATTTTATAATTACGTAACCATTGTATCAAATAGATGTAAATCTAGAAACATGCTAATATTCGTTTTGCAAAACAAATTATATATATATACATAATCTAAAACATGAGAACAGAAGAAAAGTCCTAATGATTTTACTGCTGTCAGTGTAATGGAGGAGACTTTATGAGGGAGTAACAAAACCAAATGAAGCTCTCTGTACACAGCGTAGATTTCTTAGGGCTTCCTGAAAACCAGGGCTCTTACTGCTGTTTCTTTGACTTCAGAGGAAACCAGATTTATATGAAGAACAGATTGTCACATGTAGTTTAAATGCATTACTGCAGTAAACCTGAACATTCTGCATACATCTGAGCAGTGGTGCACTCAGATAACACCAAAGCCTTTCCCTAGTGCTTCCCTGGTGTATATTATTCCACTGAGACTTACACCTCCATCATTTAATCTCATAGCCAGTCAGCATCCAGTTTACCCTTTGTATGCCTTTTGCCATCTCAGGTCAGTCCTGGGAGCTCTTCCCAGATTTCATAGTTCTTTTTCTCCCTACAGGAAGAGACTTAAAGATCTGGGAAATATGATCTCAGTTCTAATGTTGTAGTATTTTTAGTGCTGACCATCCCACTGAGATCTTGGTCTGAAAACAAGCCTCCTGCACACATTAGTTTTTCTGGGCAGGTCATGCTAGTTCTCTACTGAACATAGTCATAGAACTATTCAAAGCAAAAATCTCAGATGCAAGCACTTCCATGTAGTCCCTACCACATACTTTAGGAAAAAAAGCTATTCTACAACAAGACATTCTGATTCCTGGCATGTTTAGCCCTCTGTACCCCTTTTTATCATTTCATTTTAGTCTGAACAAAAGAGCTTTTTCTTTTTTCTTTTTTTTAATTTTTATTTCCTTTGTTTTTACTGTCTTTTTTCAACAAGGGTTTCTGTCATGCTAATACTGACAACAGCAGGTACCCCAATTACCTCTATACCTTTAGGTGTGACTGAAGGCAGACTGTATCAACAGTTGCCTTGTTCTGACGTACTGATTTGTATGAGGCCACTGGAAAACAAATTAACAGTAAGTTCCCAAGAATGAGAAAAGTAAAGCCTATGCTTGAGTTAGCCAAGAAGAATTTTCTATTTTATCTCATTAAATCTGGGCAGTTTAGTCAATGATTACTCAGTTTAAAGCAGGTAATTTTCTTCTCAAAGTAATACTCTGCACTAGTAGTTACAGGTTTTCCTGCTTGACTTTTGATGGCTGTCTACCTCCAACAAAAGTGGAATGCTGAACTATAGCTGACATAACAGAGTAGCTTAATGTAAAAGTACATCACCTTTCTCCAGGGACATGCTCTGAGAATAGTGGGGGATCAGATACAACCTCATTGCAATCAATAAAAGAAAAAATTGAGACTCTTTTATCATTAAAAAGTTACTTTGTATTTTTCTTTTGCAAGACATTTTTAGATTTCACTTGAGTTACTTCCAAATTGATTATTGAACTGAACTGCTGATACTGATTTCTATTCTCTCAACCGCAAATATACAAAAAAAAAAAAAAAAAAGAATTTCCTCACAAATCTCTAAAGGGGCACAGTGGGACTGTAACCCAGAGGTTTTCTGCACGTGGAATTACAGTTCTCCCACCTCTGTAACAGTGACAAGATCTTAACATGCATTGCACTCATTCAGCTGATGAGGTGCTGTAAGCAGGGTAAGGCATCTGGTAGGTACAGCAGTTTCCCAAGGCTGCTTCTATCTAAGCCACTTCCATCTAAAGCTTGCTTAACCATGCAAACTTGGGTATTCCAGCTGAATTACTACAAGTGAAATGTCCTTTTAAAATTACTCATAAACCAAAATATCACTCTGCATTTATATTTTTTATGTTTACATTCTGGATTAAGATACTAGGAACAACAGTTCCCCTATTAAGTTTATTCTTACTCAAACTAATAGTTGGCTACACCATAGGAGTTTCAGTCTTAAGCCCCCCACACTCACCAAGACATCTTAAAGGACACATTATTCAAATGTAGTAGCTAGCTGGGGGATCCAAGTTTCTAAGTACCTTACACATGACCAACACTGGGGCAAGCTAGCAGTTGTGATTTCAAATCATTCAATCAACCAAAATATACACATAACATCTTTCTGCAAACAGAAACAGGAAAACATTAAATGAAAGACTATTTCCTTAGAAACTGCCTTTTTAGAACATCTGACCATTTTGACTATCCAAACTATTCCATATGAAAACAAAGGTATGAAAGACTGTCTTTTGAACATGGCATGCCAACTTGCCTTGACAATTGGAAGCTACTCATAAGAGTTAAGAGCTGAATTTCAGCAATTACCGCTGCAAAAAAAAAAAGCACAAGACTTGTGTGGAACCAGATTCTCAGAAAAAGGAAATGGTTATCAGATAAAAATACGTTCATGCAGAAGGCAAAGCATACTCATTCTTTATTTTTCATGTTAATTCCCTATTTCAATGCTGTGCATAGATAAGGATTTTCCCCTTTGTAAGTGGTACAAAAATAGATCATTCTAGGTATGAAAAGTGTTTTGATACTTGACAAAAGAAAACTCCATGTATGTTTTCTTAAGAGAGCGACGTACTGATGAGTAACTGCTGAAACTCGGTGGCGTAATATGAGGGATTCAGTCGGTAGAGTTGAGTGTTGAAATGGTGCTATGTGAACATACCATTTCAAAACCTGGGACCCAATGCATGAGACCAGACACTGCTCCACCTCCCGGGTACAGCATAGATACAGGCTTACTGAGCAGAAGGTGAATTTAGTTACTTGTAACGGTGTTAAGATTTCATGTTGCCTTTGTGGAGAAACGCTAAGAGTTTCAATAGTCAGATGTGCTCAGTGCTCTCAACCAACTTTTCCCTCTTTTGTGCCTCGCTCACTGATACCTGATGGCTGGAACATCCAGTCTCCTGAGATGCACAACTCCAGAGAGTCAATAGCATTCAAGTGAGTCTGGCGCATGCACCTGCTGGGGAGAAAATACAAATCTCTGATTCATATTGAATTCATTCACTGCATTCCGAAATGATGTGAAAGGTTTAGAGGATAACGGTGTTAAAAGTATTCTGCATTTTCTAGGACAAATCTGTTGCTGTTTTTTCCAAGGTTTCTTTGAGAGATGCAGGCTGTACGTTTCTAATCATCACTAACTACTTCTCTTATTACAATATTGACTGGGTCATTTGGAATATGAGGAGACAAGGGAGCAAGCTTGCATACTACAGTAACTTTTTATACTTTACCTTCATCTATTTATAAATTTATTATGAAGAATATTTCTAAGCAGATACAAAACCTGCTTTATGTTGTGAATTGTAGTCTAGTAGATACATTGTACTGTGTATCATTAAAAATTTAATTAAACATTTGGCAATTAATATCTTTTGTGGTTATTTTATGCATGTAATTTGCTGTGGCTGTTTATCAAAAACAAAAAAAAAAATGAAAATTTTAAGAAATTCTGTATCCTTTATACAGTGCTGTTTGTTCTTTTAATTTTAGACGAGATAGCTCAGTGTATTCTGTTAAACAAGCAGTACTTGACTCTTACACATACTTACAATTGCCCATCACCTACATAAATGCATGCACATAAAAAGGATTCAAAGTCTTCCATGTTGGAGGTGCAGATAACTTTTCCTCAATGTTTACAATTAAATGTAAACAATGTGGTTAAAACTGCACCTTCCCTAAGGAACATTTATATCCGCGATTTTATTTAGTTATTGTAAATTAAACAAAGCATCTTCATCTATGGCCAGGAACTTAACTATTAAGCTAGTGGAAAGCGTAAACACAGATACACTGTCATAAAGCAAGAGGTGAGACTTGAGTCCATTGAAAACGCACTTCTAATTTTGAGAAAAACTCTTAGCTACAGTACAAGCACTGCTTCTGCTACAGAAGGTAATAGATAAACCTGCCAGAAGCCTAGCTGGGTGTTAACTGCACATGTTTAGCATGATCGTGGATTCTTAGCCTGGCATACAACATCAACAAAAGCAAAGAAGAATATCTTTTAAGATTAATTAAGCAAGAGATTCAGGCTCAGCTGATTTTCAGGTGGGTTTACTTTGTGTTTGCTATTTTGAATACATATTGATCTGTTATTCATTGAACTGACCACACACTCTTATCAGAAACTTCTGATGTGCAGGCTGTTTGAATGTTGAAAGCAGGATATATCTCATCACCCCAAAATCCATAGTTGTATACAAAATACTTGAATACAGTCTGTGTTAGTCAGTGATCAGAACCATTGGCCTGAGCAAGTTCACACACCTTCAGCTGTCTGTGCAATTAGCATAACTGAAAACAACATGTAGCTGCATTAGTTTCAGATGTATTTGCACATCAGTTTACAACACTATATGCAGTCATTACAAAGGCAGAATGATACCTCAGTGTCACCATGTGCTAACACTATGAGCTTGGTAAACTGCACTGAAAATAATTGCATCTAACAAGTAATTTACCCTATTGAGATTCAAAGGTAGGTGGTGGGAACAAAAAAATCACAGTGGCAAAATCAAAGCTTAGAAAAATGTTTCTGTGAATCATTTGTTAGTTTTCCTTTCTATGCATCACTCTGAAACACGTTCTGAACAAGAAATAGCTGACACAGCTGGCAAACTGAAGTTCTGAAAATCCAGTGCAAGGAAAACATAATGGTTGTATGCTGGTCTCTGCAAATCCACCCACAAAACAAAACCCAGATGCTCCAGGGCCTTTCAGCTCCTATAGCCTTTTCACATTTCACAGGAAAAACAAATAAATTAGTGTCACTTCTTTCCCCTATCTCTCATTGAAGAAAGCCCAACCAGTTGTTTAGAATTCAGATGTTTTCCCAAATCTAACATGACTGATATATTTGAAGTCACCTACAGCCAAACTGGGGAGCAACGTCTGGCTGCTGCTTTCAGGCGCACCATGCTGAGCTCGTCTCTCAGACTGCTAGGGCAGAATGCGTCTGACACAAACACTGACTGAGGAGGGACCAAGTGCTTAGTATTCATTTGAAATCAAGAGTGGATGAGAGGATGACAGTATCCTGGCACCCGCCATTTTTGCAGCATTTTACCAACTTACCACTTAACAACATGGGGTTTGGTCCACGAGGATGAACTTGAAATACCCTGGATCTCGGAGAACGCGTGAGGGCGGTAGCTACTACTTGAACGAATAAAAGCATGGAGAAGAGACTATCAGTCCTCCACCGCACCGCCTCCCCACACCCGGCCCCACCGCCCCTCTGAGGTAACTCAACATGGCGGGCAGCCAACATGGCGGACAGCGCCCCCCCGCGGCCCGCCTGCAGCGCCAGCACGGCTGGGCAGGGCATGGCGCGCGAGGGCAGCGCAGCCCCTCTGCTGAGGCGGCTCTCACAGCTGCACCGGGAAGCGCGATTAACCCACAGCCAGCGGTACCGACAGGCGCACGGCACCCAGCTCAAAAGTGCAGGCGTGCTGCAAAGCCGATGGTTCCTTTCTTGACATTTAAGAGTTCCAAGATGCGACATATGTTTTATTTTAAATCAAGCTTTGGTTTGGTTTTGTTTTTTTAAATATATGGATGGAGAAATATCTTAAAATGTGTTTTAAGCATCACACTCCTCAAACTTTAACTCCTTAAATTCCTCAAAAATACTCCCAAAGAAAAAGATACGAAACTGAAGAGCATACATGACAGGAGTTTAAAATACTGCAAATTCACATTAGTAAAAAGCACGGGACTTATTCTTCAGAGGTTGCTTTGGAGGGTTTTTTTTTTTTTTTTTTTTTTTTTTTTTTTACAGAAAATGCTCGAATGTAGAAAATGCCACCAGTGCAGAAATGAAGGACAAGTTCTAACGACGGAAACTTCACCACAACCCCCAGCATTTGCTAACAGTGACTTCACTGCGTTACTCCGGAGCATCTCGGGCCACCTGCATTTCCAACAGGACATTTTAGCCTTGAAAGAAGTGCTGTCACACCCAGCAGTGCAGCCAAACACAACACGTGGGACGTGCTGCCGATTTCAGTGAGGTAAGCACTGAAGCTCAAAACACATCAAAAGAATACAAGTGAAAATCCATGTAGGAGGATAATCAAAGAGAGAAAAAGTTAACACAGTTTGAGACTTCTCTCAACAAACCTGATATTCATTCATCTCGCACTTCACTGGTTAGACAGAACATTTTACCATGCTGGTTTTCACTTTACGCATTACCTTTCAAGTAATGGAAACATTTCTTCTACAGAGTTCCACATTTAACTCATTTACCAATGTACCAATTTACCACGTTAAAGCATCATTTCTAACAGACAGTGTTACATTGGTACATTGCATTATTGACTCTGATGCAATGCTCTATGACACGCTGGAGGAAAATCTCACCTGCACCACTTCTTGAGTTAACAAGATACAACATTCAAAGGAGAAGTCTGCCAATGTAGCATCTTCACTTGTACAACATGGAACAAGCCTAGCTAGCTAGCACGCTGTGGCCACTGCTTTAGTATGCCAATAGTTCTTTCAAGTTTTACAGTAATTCCAATATATAGGTCATCTTTGTTCATCATCCGTGGCACCAACTGCCTATATTTTGTTTTGTGCTGACAGATAAATGACAACTGATGCTGAAATGTTCATGCATATCTGGGGGGGAATAAAAGGAGAAAAATTGAACAGTGCCTTCTTCATCAACTTCCACGTTTTTATTTCTTGCTTCACTGAAAGTCTGAAATGGGTTCCAGTAAGAAAGAATTCAGCAATGTGCTTCAATACTGAAACAACACAACTCTGGTTATCCTGACGTCTTACAAAACCTTAACATTCTTTACTTAAAAACATTTGGCATGCTTCGTAAGTAGTTGGCATATTACAGAAAAGAGAGAAAGAAACAGACACATTCACTTGCTGCAAAAGTAAGAAAGGTAAGAATGGACTGCTGTAATAGTTTTCCAGTGAATAAAAACAAAATACAATATTTGGAACAGTGTCCTTAAACTTAAAACCCTGCATCCAGCAAGGTATGTTGAAAGCTACTTACGAAACATGAGTGAATTAATCAACAATCCTGACAGTAGTGGAAGTGACTGGAGTGGCATGCAAACAGAAAACACAACAAAAGCCTGACTTAATGGCAGCACTGTTGTTCTCTTCATGACATGAAGAGTACTCAGATTTGGATTTCAGGATAATAAGCAGCATAGAAGTTGGCCAGGACATCATTTCTCCTTACCCCACCAGCTGAGAATGTTTGTAAGGCAGCATTCTGCTTCTGCAAGAACTCTGGAAGACTCTCAGATTTGTTGTACCATTTCTTATTTCTGAAACAAAACAGATCCCACACCTCACTAGTCCTAAGGTGATTTTACATGCTACTTCCATGTAAGTTGACTTCATTTTTAAGCATTTAATTGACTTATGTTTTCCAAGCAATATGGGACAGACACACAGCTTATCTCAAGTGTTATCTCAGTGTGTTATAACCAACACAGAAGACATTTTCAAATACATCTTTTGGATTAAAATGGTTAGAAGTACTTTATAAAAATAAGTTTTTTAAAAAAATGAACAATTATAAAAATCCATGAACCAAACACATAACATTGACACAAGACAAAGCATATTACACTCAAGGGCAGTCAGCTACCACAGTGGTACAAAGCTTCAAGTAAACTAGTAGGCACTTTTTGCCCAAATAGCAGTCACTCATTCCGTGGAGATGCCCAGGTGAAATGCCCAAAACAATTTCCAAAATTACCCACAGAAGTGCAAATAAAAAGGCAACTACAAAAAGGCCAGGTGTTACACCACATAGGACACTCACTATTTGCTGCTTTCCCTGTATGACTGTTCAGTTAGCAGGAGTTCCAAAATTTCTGTTAACAACTCAGCTTTCATCAGCTTATACTGGCGTTTCTTTTAAGGGTTTACGTGTCAGAGCATAGCAGCAATGCAGGTCCAGATGCATTGGAAAACAGATAAAAAGAAAGGCTGCATGGTTCCATCTGAGTGAGTACAGAGACAGAATATTCTCGAATTCAACTCTTATGTGAAGCAACATATTTGAAAGAATGCTCATCTTTTGCAGAATACTTACTGTGCTCTATATCAAACAATTTGTAATTATGTGATTGACCCAGTCTCACTATCAAAAACCTCCAATAACTAGAAGGTAAATCTTTCAAGAAAGAAAAGAATGAGTGGTCACACAGGAATTTAAGGACCGATAAAACATAAGCAATTATGAAAAATAACTACTGGAATACCTAAAATAATGAATAACATCCAAATAAAGAACAGCTAAAGCAATAAATTAGTTTGAAATACTTTTAAAGTATTGTTTATACTTATATAATCTTAAAGTATTTTAAACAGATTTTTTTTAATTTATATAGTCTTATACTAAGTATATTAAGCACATTAATCTACTTTCACGTTTAAAAAAAAAAAAAAGCAGTTTGTGGCATGATTTTAAAGCACAGTTTTGGGGAAGACAAGTGTAACATTAAGCAGTCCTGAAGAAATCATGTCATGTCAATTAGGAGCAAAGTTCTCCAACTGGAAGATCAGGTCTACAGCAGCATTAACATCTGGTACCACATGATCTGGTTCCACTAAACCAGGATCAAACCTAAAATCTCTGTGGCCATGGAATATCGTTTCAGTTCTGCTCTCCTTAGTATCCAAGGGTACCTCTGAGTGAGGGTTGTAAACCCCAGTACAAACCAGAACAGACCTGCAATGGGTAGCAGCAGAGGATGCCAGTTCATTCTCCCAGCTGTTGGCTATTTCATCATCCTGAGAGAGAGCAGCAGACCCTTTGCCACCAGCAACTTTGGCCTGAATCCATGCTTTTGAGCCTTTTCTGGAATTCTTCTCTTCGAGATAGCGATTGTAAAGGTTAGCACCATAGACATCAGTCATGAGATTATCTCTGGAAATACAAATAGTACTTCAGTCAGCAGCACAATTTTAGTTGTCCAAGTGTATGAAAGGACATCGAGGTTTTAACTATGTATTCTGCATTTTCCATAACTTCGTGTGGAATTATTTACACAGGAGAAAATCCAGTCATATAGCAATTTTATTATGCAGTTTCATTAACTGTGACATTTAATAGGAGTGAAAATTCTCTGTACTGAGACTTCCAGACCTGGGATAGGGTGAAGGGAAAGCAAGGACAGCTATTAGCAGTCCATTAATAAGGTTATATTTCCAAGCATCTTGGAGATTCTGGAACAATCCTTGATAAAATACAGCTTTATCTCATTCTATTAAAATGATTCTACAATGTCACTCACTGCACGCATAGTTGTATATGACCAAGTTCAATTACACCTCAAATCAACTCTAGCTCCAGCATTCCTTAAAATGTCATGTACTACTCAAAGCTTGCGGTTGTTATACCACTAAGTTAAAGAAAACAAAACAACCCCTCACAAACTTTTTGTTAAAGGCTCAAAGAGCATTTTAAATAAATTATTAAGAAACATAAATCCTCCCTTTCATACTTGCACAGAAATGGTACATACATCTAAGAATCAAGTGGAAGGCTAGAAACAGCGAGGCATGAAAACACCTAGGTACAACACAGTGCTAACCATTTTCAGTTGCCCCAGCAGTGACATAATGGGCCTAACCATACAAAGAGTTGTGTGTTTTTATTTTTCAGTATTTATCTTGAAAGTAATTTCTTGATGTATTCATTAGACTTATAATTTCTTACCCAACTGCATAAAGAGTTAGAATGGGTTGCTTCCACTGTCTTTCTGCTGCTTGAGCTCTGATAAGGTAATCTGCATACTGATAGGTCAGTTCACTAGGCTTGCCCATTAAGGCCTCATATTTCAGATCTTTGCCAGTAATTTTCTTGTAAATGTTTTCCAAACAAACCATGAATGTCCCATGCCCAAACCTAAGAAGATGGAAAGATATGTGACAAACCAAATTACATCAAGCACACAGGAAAAAAAAACAAGACCTTTTTTATTTCATTATCTGTTGCGAGTCAATTCCTGTTACTATGAGATTTCTCTCCATTTGCATGCAGCATTCCCACAGCTTTTTCAATAATAATTAAGTGCTGATTCGCTAACTATAAAGATAATAATTATACTATATAACTATAACTATATTCGCTATCTATAAAGATAATAATGAAGAATTAATAATTGTTCCAATTATGTTTTATGTTCTTATTGGTTTCAAAAACATATTTGTAATGGTGTTGCATGCATTTACACAGATCTGATCATTTATAGAAGGGACACGCTTTGAAAAAATGCCTAGGCTGTGATCTGCTCTTTGCAGTGACTGAACAGAAGCAGCTGAAATAACAAAGAGGAGAAATGGAAAAGGAAAGTCAGAAACCAACAGGAGGAAAGTTATTCTGTTTTTAAAAACAAGAGTATACCAAAATGCAGTCTATAATGTGAAAACAAAAACTTCGTTGGTTTCTCTCAAGAAGAGATGCAAAAAATCACGGAACAAATTAACACTGCACCAAGCTGCTGATAACTCAATTTATTTGCTCAAGCAAGGTGCGAGCAGCAAGTGATGCAGCTCATCAACCAAGGCAGTAAAATAGTAAAAGACATAATTTCATAACCAAAAAAGCAGCTTTACATCATTAGTGAAATCAGCATGTGGAATTAGGCATGAACTAATACATATCACTTCATTCACCCTCTCCACCCTGTTTATTGTTTCAAGAAATCTGAATAAATCAGCATAAAGTTATTTCCAGTAAACACTAACAGCAGTTTAAAACCACATGCTCAGGGAGTCACTTTCCAACAGACAAAGCAACAAACTCGAAGGAAAAAGCAAACTTTATTTCAGTTTTAATACTGGATCTTTCCTGAGGAACACTACTGGAAATATGCCTCTTAATGCTTTTACACATTATACACACACACTCTTATCACCTTACTCTAGCTGAACTAGCATACACACATAGTTTGCTAATGTTAGATGTGGTCTTCATAACCAACTAGGAATATCTGACAAGATCACCTACCTGAGATCAAACCCGTTATCAGGTCACAATAATAACAATTTCTATTTCAGTGTATGTTCACATTTTACACTGAGGGGGAAGGTAGGGGAAATAAACACGTTAAAGAACTGCCTTCTGTTAAAGTCAAAATAAAACACTCAGAGATCATGCCATCCTGTCCTATGTGTTCTATTCATTTTTTCCTATGTTCCTTTACACTATATTGTCTTCAGCTCCAGAACTCATTGCTTTTAGCTAGCATGACAATTCTTCACCCTGCCAGAAACTGTAAGTTGGAAAATACAAAAACAAACCAAAAAAAAAAAAAAGTACCTAATTAAATGAAACATTAGATTTGAATTTTTTTTCCCTTTGGACAAACTCTAAGCCTTCAAGCTCTATTTTGTGAGTGGGGAAACAAAAAAGTTGACGTCATAAAAGCAGTCTTATCTCCAGCAACTGATTTCCTGGATACAATGGCACAGGTAGTAATAAGGCAGTATTTGCTGACAGCACGCTGCTTTTGAAATGTTGTATTTGAATCTGAGATCTACCATAAAGCCATATAAAAATGCTGTATGGAAATACTGACTATTAATTGTACTAAAGAAGTGAGGAAAAACCTAAGATGTCACATGGCATACCTGTATGGTGTTATAGCTGCACTTACCTTGGAGACTGTGCTTCAGCTACCCACATTAGATCCATATTACAAGCAAGTACAGGTATCTGAGGGTAATTTTCATGGTGATATGGATTACCCGGGTAGCCACTGGTCAGCAAAACATCTATTATAAGCTGAAGGTTGGTTTCCCATCTGACAGGCTCCCCAAACAAAATGACAGCTATAAAACCAAGAAATACATAACAGAGTTAGCAGGGCACCATACCTCTGATACAAGCTTGGTTTAACAAGGCTCAACATTAATTTGATTTAAAGGTGACAAAATGAAATACCTCCATAATGTTTTAATGTTTCCTGCTCTTTCACAAAAGAATATCAGAAGTAACAAAGCTTCCAATGCAAAATCTAGAAGAAATTCATTGATTCTTTGCAATGGCCAGATTGTTCCACAGCACAAAATGTTAACTTATACATTATACTTCTAAGTCCTCTGTACCTCTGTGAACTAAGTTCATGTACAGTATTGAAATAATCCATCAGTAATGTTACTTTGTTCATGTTAAAACAGGATTTGGATGCTGTTTCTACACAATTTTCTGGTCTCCAAAAATCAAGGCACTTTTATTTTAATCCTTGGCTAGTTTCTATTTTAATGTTTTCTTCAGACAAGATTCAGCCAAGATATGATATGCTGAAACAAGATACTTCTCACGCTACAGCTCTCAGGTCACCCTCCTGAAATCAAGACCAGTTATTTCTGAACATGTCAACTCATTCTTAATATTTAAAAGGAATTCAGTAACAGCCTGCTAAAGTAAGATAGAAGAGGAAAACAGACCTCTCCTTCCTTTGGAAACTTTAAAAACACACGACTGAAAACTGTACACATAGAACAGTTTTTCCACACCTTATACATTCTGTATCAATAACAGATGTCACCAATGAGGAAGCTTTAGAAATGTCTCAGCCAACTTCCCAATATGACCAGTATGAAAATAAATTCTAACGATAATGAAAAGTATAATAAAGATATTCCATCTATTAAGGGATAGTTACAAATTAAGTAAACATAACTGACCCTCAATCTTGGGAAGCTCCACAGCAGAGGGGTACTGAAATAAGAAAAAAAGTGAAAGTTTTCTCAAGATTAAACATCTGCTACTATTTCAAGAGAATAAAATTCAAGCACAGTTCCCACAGCTGCCTTCCACAACACTGAAAGGAAATGCACTATTTTGGTGCAGCTACTACTCCAGCAACCAAGGCCAGTTTACTGTGAAATCTGCATTTCAAGTTCTAAACTGAAATCCAGCAGCAAATGGATACCAGGCAAGTTATTGCATTCCACATTCAGAAGCTTCAGACAATTTATTCAACTACCTCTGGCAAGGCTCAGAGCCTCAGCTGATGGTTCACTTCTGCACAGAAGCATGGATGTTTGTTTTTCTATAGCAGTAACACAGTCCTCCAGCATTAACAAAGGATTTGAAATACCTGTTTTGAAGTACATGCCTTTAACAGTGCTAAGAAGAAATATATTGTTAATTCATAATATATTTGCTAAAGAAACAGTTTTTACTTCATGATCTACAGCCCATGGTGACAAAAACATGAATAGTCTCTTGAATTTCTGAATGTGCCTGGTTGAGGAGCAAGGAAAGAGATAATATAATTAAGTAATGAATTGTACGAACCATAACAAAGACCTTTCTGACTACACACAAGGGAAGAACCCCCTTATTTACTGACCCTGTATATGCACAATATACATGCATGTATTCGTGGCATATGCATTCACTTCTTCCTGAAATTCTGCAAGACTCAGTTTAAAACATGCTGCTTATGTAAACTAGCAGTAGGTACTGTTAATATTTAGATATAATTAAATAACCATACAAACAATAAAAGCAGCCTTTTGGAGAAAAGTTCAGTAGCTGTAAATCATTGCAACCAAAGCAACTTCATGGCCTACAGAATCAGTTCCACAACATTCCTCTACCGGAAGAAAAAGCTTACTTCATCTTCCATGCATCTAAGGAAGCCAATAAGCTTTCCAAAACAGATTTTGAATTAGATATCTGTAATAATCACACAACAGTGAGTTACAAAGTGCAAATACTTGTGAAGGAATTACCACTAACAGAAGGAAAACTCTGCACGGTTCTTGAAAAATGTTGCCATGAAACAAATAGAGAAGCAGGAAATAAAAGTAAAGTCACGATGCAACATAAGCCAACATCACAGCTCTACAGTTCAAATATTGACCTCCACAGCTGAATGTCATCTAATGAGCAAATAAAAATATTTAAACACAGACTCACCAAAACACCCGGTGCTCTGTTGTGGTCAACCACATCCAGCAGAGGGTGCTTCGCCCTCAACATCTCAATGGTGACAGGCTGGCTGAACCCAAGGCTGGGAGAACACCAGTTAAGGATGCAGAACTGCTTATATCAAAATATTTTTTTAAAAATCTGTAATTCAATTTTGACAATTAATGTTCACACGTGCTGCTAATCATCTGGTAAAACAAACTATTTAGGAATGTAAGCATTTTACCAAAGACTTTTTCTTGCATGAGATAAATGATCATTGCTTCATTTACAAAGTCCTATATGAAGTCTGAAGTCTTGACAGAAATGGAGTAGAGAGCTGGCTCAAAATACAAGATGAAAAGGAAGAAGGCACTCAACACCTGCAGTACTCCCCCAAGATTATCTTTACATAAACATAAAAAGTCAACAACTCAAGTAATTATTATAGGAAGGAAAGCTCAGTCTGTTGCAAAACAGTGGACTGACCAATAAGGTTTAACTACGCCTTGCAGGTGGGTAAGGCAAATTTAGAAACATGTTTAAAAAAAAAGAAAGGAGCAAAAAGTGAGAAAATTCCCAGATCTGCATAGTGCTACTCTTAAATACAGATATATCCCATTAATTTCAACTCACTTAAGACATAACCAAACTAAATCTGCTCATTTTGTAAAAGCAGCAGGGATGCTACTACCAATAAGACCTCCTCAATGAGTATGGAAACAACAGGCATTTAAATATATTGATTATAAAAGCAGAGCCACTGGATTTTCTTTTAGAATTAACACTACAGGTTTTGTTTGAAAAAAAGATTATCCCCTGTAAAAATGCTATCTAACAAAATGGCTGCTTATTTGCTGCTTTCAATCTTATCACACTCTTCTCTCTTAACATCCCTAACAAACCTGAGCAGGCTGACCTGAAGAATGATAACAGGAGACAAAAGAACAGAAAGAATAAATTCAGGCTCTGAAATACCATTTCTAAGATAAGGCTAACTATATGATTTACTACAGAGTACTGAAGGATGCCATGTTCTCATCCTCAAGAGAACACAAACCCTTATGCTAAAGGCTCATTACACCTACATAAGACAAAGAAATAATGGTCATTTTTCCTTCCTAATTAAAGACATGTAATAGCAATATGAAAAAGTGTAGAATAAATTGAAGCAAAAATCAACAACCAACCACTTTCAAAACTTAAATTTGACATTAAGAACTAAAGTAGCTAATTAGTGAACTCTCAATACTAAATTTGTAGTGCTAAAATATTTGGTCTGAACTTGATTAAGGAAAATACTCCAACGGAAAGTTTATTTTGTCCTTTCAAAGATACTCCTGAGCAATATCAAGCAGTGGTCCTTGTCCAGATACAAGAACACATTTTGGATGATAACGTTTGAACATCCGCAGCGGGCTGTGCGACATCATCACTTGGTCTTGTGAAATCTGTTTGGAATTTAAAAACAAAGAGAAGCATATTGCTTTTCAGAGAAGTTATTTATACATAGATTTAATTAACAGATATGCATATTCTACGAATTACAAACCAATCATACATGTCAACATAAAACCCTGTCGTATCATTTCTTCCTAATATTCACAGCTAAAGTACTGATAGTTCCAGAAAAAAAGACATAACTACACTACTAATTCACAACCCTTCCAGCTTCCACAGTTCCTCTATTCAGCACAAACACAAGGTTCTCTAAATTCATTTAGTAAACAGATGGGGACAGAAAACTCAGAACTGCTCTGGCTTTAATTATGGTGCTAAAACAAAAACTCATTGAGCAGCATGTAATGGAAAATCGTGCGTTAGATGCATTCACCAAAAGTAAGAAAATACGTAGGATTTAGGCTACTCACTGGAACTCCCAGTACATGGGACAGCTGATCTGCTTTCTTCTGGCGAAGGCAATCCCCTGCATTGGTGACAAATACTACAGGCACCAAGAACTGGCCCTGAGAGTTAACCAGCTTCTGAAAGGCTGTTTTTGCAGCAGGTATTGGAGTCTTTCCTCGTACCAGCACACCGTCAATGTCAAAAAGAAACCCAAAGGATGGCAGCACATTCAGCTGGGAGAAGGAACAGAAAAGCAGGAGTACATTAATTGTCCATACACACATATTTGATAAAAAGTACAGTACCTGAAGCTCAGTTAAAACACACACTTCCACAGGGAAGGAATGGATCTTTTATTGTGCACTTCTTAATGTGTCTTACAGGCACATGCTGCAACACTACAGCTTGCTTCTCCTTATGCACAGACCCATGAGTTCTGCCCAGTCTGTGTGGTTTCAGAGACCAGAACAAACTGAGGTAAGGTGGTAAAATGAGGGGCAAGATGCCAGTGAGCCCGTTTCTGATTTCACTTGACCTGGGAGCCAAAAGGCAATTTTAATGCAGAGAATACTGACAGAAACCACTAAAAGCAACAAGAAATGGAAACGTTTCAGGAGCAGGCAGGGGTTTATTGCACACACTGCACAGACTCCTCCCTTACAAGACAACCAGGTGCTGGAACTGTTCCTGCTGCCACTCGTCCTCTTTGCATTCCCTAGCCCTGCTACAGCTATCTGTTCCTGGCCCTCATACAGTCCTTCAGCAATTCCTAGTTCTGTATGTAGCACACTAATGCCTGCTGTTAAAGCTGGCACTTCATTAAAGCTGTTACTGAGAATTTTAACTCTCTGTCTTTGAATAAGTGAAGAACTGGGTTCATCGGCCCACAAGGATCATAACCAGCTGGGTGAGGCAGGGCTGCCCATGGACAGCACTTTTACCACACCAGGTTAGAAGGGACACAACAGAAGGAACCAAGCTTCACTCCTCTGCCAGCCCTGAAACAGAGTCCAGGGCTTCAGGATTAACACGGACTGAGAGAATGAGGGCCAGTGCTAAGCGTGACAGCGTGAACCGGGGGGGAACGACTGCAGGCAATGGAGCCGGGACAGCATTTGCTGCTGAAGCTCTCTGAAAGGACAGACTGACAGAACCCAGCCCAAAGGCACCTTGCCTTCCGAAGCAGCGCTTCACTCCCCATCGATTATTCATCTGACGCATTTCCCACAGCCGGGCACAGCGCTGACACAGACAACATGGACACCGCCGTCCGTGGCTGCCGGCCGAGCCTCGACGAGCGCTTCCCTAAAACCGCGACTCAGAGCACGTCTGCATACCCACGAGTTCCCCTATAGAGCCCAACCTAACGAAGTCTGTGCCTTAAAAGCAACGCGGTATCACTGAATTATCCGCGCCGCTTGCCGCTTGGAGTTCCGCACAAGAGCTCCCGCAGACAGCCCTGTTTTCTCCCCTCCGTAACCGCAGCCGTTCGCTTTAGGGCACAACAAACACCCGTCCCACGTGCCGCACAGCGAACGGCGCCCGACAGAACGCAGAACCCGCCCCGCGGCCGCCGTTCCCTGCGTTCCGCGCCTCTGCCCGGCGCCGTTTCGGTTTCGTTCCGGCGCGCCCCGCCCAGAGCCCGGCCGAGCCCTGCCCTGCCCTCTCCTCTCTTACCTTCCCGCCGTTCCCCGCAGCCGCCGCCGTGCCGCCGCGCCGCCCTCCGAACGCCGACAGCCACGGAGGCCGCCCCACCGCGCCGCCTCCGAGCGGCCCCGGCAGCCCGCGGAGCGGCAGCGCCCAGCGCATGGCGGAACTGCACGAGCGGCCGGGCACCGCCGCCGCCCCGGCTTCAAAGCCCGGCCCCGCCCCGCGGAAGGCCCCGCCCCGCCCCGAGCCGCGGGGACGCCGCCCGCACGACGCCGGCAGAACCGCGGCCACCGCCACGGGAAACAGCGGCACGGCGCGGCAACTCCACCGGGAACGGCGCGTCTCTTCTGTAACAACAGCGGCACGCGTTCCGGCGCTTCGGGGTCACCGCCCTTCGAAAAAGAAGCACATCGCATCTGTACGGGGCACTGCGGTACCTCGGATGCAGGACCGACATCGCGGCACTTCCCGGCGACTGGACTGAAACGCGAGGAGCCAAACAGCGCTACCAGGGGCTGGGTACCCCGCAGTGCTGTCGGCTAACGCGCGTCAAGCAGATCCGCTCAGTCCCGGCACCGCACCCTGAGCCGTTCTTCCCACCAATCCCTCAGATTGAAGGGACAAACGGAGCTCCGGGGCCCACACGGCTCTGATGCAGCGGGTGGCAGGAATGAAACAAAGCCAGTGCGTTTCTGAAACACAACAGCATGAGCAGAGCGCTGTGGTGAACAGAGCAACTCAAGCACTACAGAGATCATTCCTTCACGGTCTGGGCCGAGATCCTGCACAACGCAGAACTCCACAACACAAAAGCACATGATCACACACACACAGCGATCATCATCACCCAGGCACAGTCAAAGCTGAGCTGCTGCACCAGTGGTAGTTAGAAGCCCACTACATCCACATCTCTAAGTCCAGCTGCACACCCAAAGCAGCAGTTAGCGCAGAGCCTGTGCACCATTCCGTTCACCAAGCCAAACTGCTAGTTCAGGTTCGTGGCTACAGCAACTTGCCAGCAGCCTAACAGCCTGCAAAGCCAGCACTATGCAGGTATTGCTAGAGGTCACTGCTGAGAAATGACTACGGCACTATTTGTTGGCTCAGACATGCTGAAGAACATTCCCCATGCAGTGCTGCAGTGTTTGGCAGCTTGCACTGCACAGCTCCACACTGCGTTTTTATATATATATATTCCATTTCTGTGTTGGTCAGTGGAAATAAGCATTTGCTTCAACAACTTCTGTCCCATTACATTGGTCCTGCTCAGAGCTGTCAGCTACTCTTTCGAACATGAATACAATTACTATCTTGTTTTAAACTTTTCCTCATTCTTCCTGTATATTCATTTTTATGCCACTTCTCATTACTTTGTCCCAAATCTCTGTCTGTCCCTTTTCTTTCATGCTTATGGTGACAGAAGAATCAACCACAGGTGTGCATAAACTCCCATCTAGTGGGTTTATTCCCCGCTAAGTCTAGCTTGGTTATCTGCAGAGCATAACAAGTTTTGCATTTTTCTTACAACTACTCTTCCACCAGAAGAAAAAGTCATTGTACTGAACAACAAAAAATACAGCCTACTAGAAGCATGGTTGCAAAGGGGCGGTTTACAAGCGAGCTTTAACTCTAACTGCCTTTTTGGCAAGCCCATTAGGCAGTTCCAGTTTGCTTTTTATTTTATATTTCAGAGAATCACAGAACTGTAGGGGTTGGAAGGGACCTCCAGAGATCATTGAGTCCAACCCCCCTGCCAAAGCAGGTTCCATACACCAGGTAGGGAACCTACAAAGGTTCCCCTTTTTGTCATACTGTGGTTTGTTGACCAATGATAAGGACTTAAAGGCTGCCTGCCAACATAGTAAGCTCCAGGAACTCAGTGGCTTAGTGCTGGGCAGCTTGCACACACTGAACTTCACCATAGGTGAAGTACACTGCTGTGATCCAGTACTGCCAGTCCATGGGCCTGAGCCAACATGGGAGGAGCCTGTTGTTTCATCTTTGGTGGCCAGATATTTCAGGGAAGAATCTCTGGGAAAAAATGTTGTCTTCCACAACAGTACAAACAGCCTGCAGATCAAGTGCACTGACTTTATAAAAACGAGACCAGAAACCGTTACTCAAGGGGCAGCAAAAACCAAAGAACAACGTCAGAAAGATGCACAGTGCAACTCAAAGCACACCAAATCAGTCAGAAACTTACTAGCTTGCTGCTTTGTAGCAACAGAGCTAAATTAGAAATAGAAATAAAACAGAAATCAAAATTAAAAGCAATTAGTAACTCTGTAGCTCCCTGGCACGGTTAGCTGTTAAACACTATATTCCATAGATAGCACTTCTGCTCCTTGGCTGTACAGTTTGAAGTTCCCTTCATTCAGACCCATACAACCGCGTGGGTCACTGTAAGACCCTAAGCAGGTCCTCTACTGTGCTGTCTCTTACCACTACACATAGGCTGTGAGCAGCAGGGGTGCACAACTGCAAATCACTGCATGTCTCACTTCATGATCCCATTCTTTCATGGTGATTAAGGAGAAAATGATCCTTAAGCCAGAATGAAGCAAGACATCGGTCTGTACAAAAATTTTACTAAAAATATTTGAACAAGGTATTGTAAAGATGCAAGTATTTACAATGGCTGCTGAAATATCCAGCACTCAGGCAATTCACACAAACATGGCTATAAACCATAAAAATGGCAACAAATTTAGACATGTTTACATAAAGAAGCAAATTACCTTCAAAGCCAATCGTAAGGTCTGCCCATCGAGTCATTTTGAAACAGGTCCTAGGCTATTCTGGTAAACTAACCAGGCATCAGAGAGGAAGTTACTTCTGGACTCAGGTCAGCTAAATTCAACACGAGAAAAACGTGTACACTTACAGTTAGGATACAGAATGGCAGAACCATCAGTCAGATTTCTGTCACTGCTTATAAGTGACTTGGCTTGCTGCTCTACCTGTAAGAGGCACCACTGCATAGACACACAAAGTGAAAGGACTGAAGACTGTTTACTGAAGATGCAGAGATCAAGTTAAACTAGGCATGATCTTTCTCAGCACCAAAATCAAGCCATCCTAGCAGATAAAACAAAAAGGGTGTTCTCCCTTTTGTAGAAAACACTAACTTAATCACAGCTTACTCTTTCTGTTCAGAGGACTTTCAGAGCTTAAACTTGTTGCTGCTGGAATAGAAGAAACTGTTGCTTTAGGACAGATTATAGAACTACAGGACATACTCGTGCAATGTTACAATCCTAGAAGTCTTTTTGCTTCTTCACTCTGTGCCATCAGAGTTTCACTAGCATACTTCTGAAGAAGCTCCATCTTCTTTCTCCGTACAAGAGCTTCCTCAATCTGCAAATATAAAAACATGAAAACATTCAGCTTAACTCAGATGCTGAAACCAAGAATGCCCAGCTATTAAGAGAGAAATGCAAAAGAAGCAGTGACAGAGGCCTGTGCTATTACAAATTAGTGGAACAGAGATGAATCAGCAATTTCATCTTTAATATTCAAATGTTCATTGCAGTCAAAACAAGCAACACAATGGATGTCTTTATTTCAAATCTCTGCCCCTCCCCTTTTCTATGAGGAAGTTAGCTGCAATTGTAGTTCAGAATCCAGAATGCAAAATCCCACAGGCATGGAATGATTTGACACTTCAAAAAAAGACTGAATTAACTACTGCCTAACAAGGAGAGACTGCTGTGTAAATCAATGGTTAAGTCAAAACCAGTCTTCAGTCTGTTACGCTCTCTTCATTTAGAGAACATCAGTCAGAAAGCAATGTTTTCAATCAGCGTTTCTCTCTTCACAGTTTTGACAACCCATTAAAAATATTTTGCTGAAGGTACAGAATCATGACTTCACAGCAGAATACAGCATTGTGATCTAACAAGATGACAGTAGGTGGTAAAACACCACAAGCCATCTGAGTGACATCAAGGCATACCTACCAACACATATCTAACTCCTGAATGTTCCTGACTGTTACATATCAAGCTACCTGTCATGGTTAATGCAATATATATCCTAGAGCTATTTCAGTCCATAACTGTCACTCAAAGTCAAGCCATCCAAATCATTTTAGGTAAGTGAGAGCAAACTGCAATTTAGAACTAATTGCTAAATTGAAAAAAATAGTTAGACCAGTAGTAGAAAAGCACGGTAAAGATTTAGTGGGAATCCAGGGTTATCCTTATCATAACTGATAAATAACTGATCATAAGCAACCATGACTGAGTGCACCTCAGCAAGTTTGCTATCAACACCAAGTGGAGTGGTGCTGGATGAGATGCCATCCAGGTCTGTCAGGATTGAGAGGTAGGCCTGTGCAAACCTTGTGAAATTCATAAGGCTAAATGCAAGGTCCTGCACATGGGTTAGGGCAATCTCCAACACAAATATTGGCTGCATGACACAAGCTGGACAATGAAGGGAGCAAGAGTAGTCCTGTGGAAAAGGACATTAAGTACTGGTGGACAGAAAACTGAACAGCAGCTGGCAACATATTCTTGCAGCCCAGAAAACCAGTCATATCCCGGGTTGCATTCATAGAAATGTGGTTAGAAGGGAAGTTATTCTCCCCCTCTATGCTGCTCTTATGAGACCCGACCTGGAGTACTACATCCAGGTCTAGTTCTCCCAGAATTTTACGATTCTATGACAAGTGTGAATGTGTTGTAGTGTTATGCAACACGACACTTTTGGCAACTCTCTGATGAAGATGGATATAGCAGTGGTACCTTTTTTCTTTCTGGTCAATTTCATAGCATTTGCAAGAGCACTAAACAGATACAGAATAAAATTGCAGGAGCATATCCCTGCAGTTCAGTTTTCTAATGTCTTACCTCCTGTTGAGACGGCACTGGAACATGTGCAATAAATTTCTGTTGGCCTTCTTCACCTTCTTTTTCTTTGCCACCTTCCTCATCAGACTGAAAAAAATAAATAAATAACAAAGAAGCCACATCAAGTTTGCTTTCTGAAGAAGTCACACAGTTCTGCAAGAAGGAGCTAGACAGAAAATGGATGCAGATACACAAATGCAGGATGGAGGTGTATAGGACCAAACAACAACAGAACATATCAAGCATCACATTCGGATCTCATGCTGTTTTACGTTTTCAGGACTGCTGCTTTTGTTCTTCATACAGTTTTTTCTCTTCTGTGGAAGTAACACGAACATAAAGCCACCATCCCCCCCTTTTCCACATGTCTCTGGCTGCCATAGCACATCTATAAACAAAAGAAGAGCTAAGCTATCAAGAAGAAAGTCCATGTCTCAAAAATAACATACCATTTTCCATTTCTGTGTAACTGCACTGTTTCATTCTTACACCTGAGAGCTGGGCTTATGAACCATGAGACAATACAAACAACACAAGACACTGAAGGAATGACCAGGTTTAACTTACGGGCTACCTTTGTTATTCTAGCAACAAACCAACTTAGGTAGGAACTGAGATGCAGGAACTGGTTCCATATCCCTTTCACAAAACTCAGAGAGCATTAGGAATGCTCTTTAAACTACCTTTGGGTGCAGGGGAAATAAAGAACCAAAACCATGTCACAGCAATGACTGCACCATCAGCAAAACCTTGTATTAGAATTCAAGTATGAAAAAACCCTGTGTAGATCGTACTTAGAAGCATGACTCAACATTGCACTGTTAATGTTACAAATACCAGCAGTCCAGGCAATGACAGGTAGTCATAACAAGGTCTAAGCTGTTTGCTATTTTTCATTCGAGCAAAACACCTTTCTTAGCCACCAGCTTTCATCACTCTCTAAACTTAAACCAAACATACTCATCTATTACTAAACAGGACAACTGAACAGGAAGTTAGGCAGAACTCAGCACAGCAGAAAGGTTTTCAGTGAAATAACTCTTCTTTGAAGGAGGCAGCACAGAAGACAGAAAAAAGTAACATCCCATAGCCATCACATACCTCATCATCAACAGCGTAGATATTTGCTTCCTCCTCATCTTCCTCCTCCTCCTCATCACCTCTCGCAAGTCTTGCCTCTCTCTCCATCTTCCATTTTTCCACTGCTTCTGCTATAACTGTTTAGCAAAGGAAAATGTGTATCAAGTGTATTTGAGAGTAACTTAAAGCAGTATGCTCCAGCTTTAACCTCAGTTTTCTCCACAGCAGCACAGCAGCCCTCCAACAACTGCAGCTAGAGCTCCTTTGACTTGTCTCCTATTTCTAAAGCTTTTTCAACACTTAAACTTCTCAGTTAAATCCTCAGCATCAGTAACACACCTTTACTGTAACCCTTGTTGTTAGAGTTGTCTAAGCAAAATGTAAAGAATTATTATGCTGTAACAGTGTTCATTTGGGAGATATGTTAGAGTCCAAGTGTCCTGGAGAAACAACTGATGTTCTAAACAGCACAGGGTCACGTGGGCATGCGAAGTGACTCTGTTCTGTAAATGTCAGTGGCTACAGGAATACTGGTTACAGTGTAGTCAATTAAATATGATCACAAGTCATCACCCACATAATTCACTTTCTTCTCATCTCATAATGCATTTCTGTCATTTTGTAGCACGATCCAAATTCTAACCCATTCCTAGCTAGGATCTGTTAGGTGGCTCTATCTTCACTATGGAAAAAAACTAATGCAAGTTTTAATAATACAAGTTTTTACAATAAACTTCATTGGTCACATGTAACATTGGTCACATCAGTGCTTTAGAATCCTAGGGAGGTGCAAGATTCATGCAAGTAGGCAGCAGAAATGCCTATAGCTACAGAAGTCAGCAGTCAAGCTCCTTGGCACCAAGAGTTAACATTAAAATGCTCACCCTAAGAAAGCAGAATCTAAATCACATCATTGTGTTCTGTGTGGTTTTCATAACAAAAAATCTGTAGAAGTTAAGAAGCTTTTTTCAGCACTTTGTTTAACAACAGCTTAACTCTTCTGATCACATGGTGAAAGTCACAAGAACTTAGGCAGTAAGCAACCCTGAGTGGACAATGTGTATTAATAGCACCATAGAAGAGAGACATTCCTTGCAATGTGTGCAGAAAAATAAATTCAAGGTTACATTAGCCACATTAACTCAAGCGAAGACACTTCAGAAGATTTTTCTCCCTTCTTCCTTCATTTTCATGCATTGGTTCTCCTAGAATCTCTACCCTTACTATTTCAAGGGCACAATCACAGAATATTTTCTTAAATAGCTACACTCTTAAATAATTCTTAAATAAAGACCTGCATAAATTTTCCTAAAGAACTGCATGAATGCAGGTGGGTTACCTCTACTGTCTGCAATTAGCAGGATATGCAAGACGACCACAGGGTGGGACACCCTGCTGGGAGTGCTGCAACACACAGCTTCCCTTCCTCTGGTACCAACTGTCCACAAGCCAGCTACTGTTCATCTGGGTTAAGGTTCCAAGATATGGTGCGAGACACTGATAAGGGGAGCATTTCTTTGGTTCACCTCCTCCCTGTCCTGTAAATGCAAGCAGTAAGGCACAAACTGAAGTACATGATACTACAAAGACCTTGCCACTGAAAAGGGCAGTGTATAACAAGAGGATGACCACACCAAGAGCCACCAGGTATTGACAACAGTTACTCAATGTACAATCCTTTAACAAGTTGCTTTCTGCAGTTTTGTTTAAACTTCTCTTCCCTCTAACTGTAGAAGAATTGAGGATTTGCCTACAGTTGAAGCTTCAGTAGAAGGCATTTTAAAACAAACAGGAAGGAAGTAGTAACAAATTGCCAGGATGGCTGACCGTTCACCAGAAGAACTAGAAGTTCACTAGAAGAACTATTTACAAAACAGCTAAGCTCTTCATAGAGCTGCACTGTCTTCCTTAAAGCCACACAAATACCAGAAGATGGCAAACAGAGCCAGGTTTTAAAGAGGGTTCCAAAAACTCAACTCCTAATCCTGTCTTTACTGGGCAAGTCAGTAGAACAAAACTGGACAGTATGTTGGCAGGCATATGAATAAATGTCATCTATTGAGTAAGTTTGTGTTTGAAAGGAAAAAGGAAACACCACAAGCATGTTGAAATTCCAAGAGCTGACAACTCTGTGAAGAAATAACATGGGCCATCTAGATTTCAGGGTTTCCAGAGGACTTTAAGAAAGCCTAACAGCTAAAGGAGGAAGAACATAATACAGGTAAGTAACTAGCTGAAATGTAAAACACTGTACAGTCAATTTTCACGAGACAGGGAGGTAAAAACTCTCAACTTCGTAGATGTCTCTCCTGCAATCTACTCTTTTACACGCGTAAGCATGAAAAGGCAGAGATTTAGCTTAAATATTGAATTGTTAAAAAAAATAATTAAAAACCCACTAACAGATATAAAGATGAAAGGCCCAGAAATGCCTTATGCAACAGTCACTGATACCTTCGTGACAGATGAGATCAGACAGCCAAGCACAATTACCCACAGGGAGAAAAGAAATCTGAACTTCAGAATTCCCCAACTTTCCTTCTTGGTCTGATTTAATGTTCAAAAAGAGTTTGAATCACACAAAACGTAACACTCAGTATCAGTCAAAACCTGACTAAACGTCATTGAACAAAGATGATCAGAATATATGAAACTGTTTTGGTACAGAGAAAAGAATGTGTACATAAGAATACACCTCTTAAGCCTGCACAGGGAAACGAGGGAGGAGGTGTGAAAAAAATTTTAGCAGCCTGGAGAAGAAATCTTTTCTCTCTTTTTAGCAGAAAATCAAGAGAGCATCAGCTATCTTAGCTGCAGATCTAAAGCAAAGGCAGCTGCTTCTGGTCTTCAAAAACCACTTACCTAACAAGCTCCTAGCAGCCATTACATCTTTGAGAAATAACTATATACAGATTCCACAAGAGGAAAAGAAACAAAAATAAGAAAATCAACGAACCAAACTCTACCAGCAATTATATAAAAAAGATTCTATCAGCAATTACATAAAAAAAACCAACTCTGGTTTAAGAATAGCATTAGCCACAACAGGAGGCTAAGAATGAACTCAAATACTACTGCATACAGTCCCCCATCTCCCCTGGGTATCCAGTCCAGTGTTTACTTTCATACCTACTTATTTCCCCAAAGCCAAATCAGCCAAACCTGAACAGGATTAAAATGTATACAAGAAATCTCCTGCAAATTTCAGGCCCAATTCCTTCATTGCTTTTCATAGGAACTGATATGCTGGGTTAAAATCAGGTTTATCTAGTCCAGTATTGCCTGCAAGTATTTCTGGTAGTCCAAAGCTTATTTCTGCTGTATTCGACTCCTTTTATACCTGCAAAAATTTCCCTCTTCTGGTGAGAAGCCCACCCTCTATTACTTATGGATACTAACAGATGTGCTGGATTTGGGCAAAGCAGAGTATTGCTAAGATTGGAATCACTGTGCCAGCTGCAAGTGGGAGAACTAGAGGAGGCAGAAGGATCAAAGAAGTTACTTGACAAGACCATTGCTTAGTTACAAAACACTACAGTCAGTAGGAAAAAAAAATGTACATCTCAGTCAGATGTATTTGGTTGGGACTGATAGCATGGGGCATGAAATGTCAAATCTTGTTATTTAACAAGATAGGAAAAAAAGTTCACTGTTTCAGAACTGTGCACCTCTGTTTGGAATTAGGTTTCCCCAGGAAAGAGGGTGCCAGATCCACAATCAGAACTACCAGAGAATGTGACCATGAAGTAACATACAGGACAAGTAAAAAATGCTGTCACTTCAAGAAGAGGTAAGAGTGACTTCTGCCTACACTAGAGGTGCAAGGATACTCGAGTGTCTACACATCTTATTTCAAGTAAAACTCAATGACTATTCACGTTGGATTTTGAATCTCACACACCTTTCTTCTCATGTTCTTGTTCCAGGGGCTCCAGGATACCATCATCTTCATCCCTGTAGCCGTAGTATTCTGCATCAATGGACTTCATCAGTTCTGCTCGAGTTTTCCGGGGTGGTGGGAGGGCTGGAAGATCATGACCATCCTCCTATTAAGTTAGTCTTGATAGTTTGCAATACACTTCTGAATCTTACCAACCCTACAGCCATTACAGCTACCTCATACCAGTGGATCACTTGAACTGGTGACAGTATCAGAAGCACTGGTATTTTATTCCATCCTGCAAAAAAACCTGTCTGAACAAAGAGTGATACTTCTTATCACATACTTTCCAGTCTCTGGCAACCTCGTCTTCTTTCTATTATTATTTTTTTCCTTCCCTATCCTCAAGTCCCCACAGTGACCAGTATTAACATACAAAATGAACTAGAAAGCTGTTGTAAATTCCTGCAGAAAATTTCTCACCCCCTATAATTTTATTTTATTTTATTTTTTCAGATGGCAAATAAGAAAGATGTGATTCAGCAGGCCTGCCAAGCAATTCTCACTCGTTTCTAACAAGATACAGTTACTAGCATTTTCTAGTAGACACTGTCATCAACAGCTACTGCTACGTAGATTCGTACTCAGAAAGAACTGACATTTACTTACGCTCCTTCTCAAACAGCTCTCTAACTCCTGGTAAATCCTTTGCAGCTCCAAAGTATTTGTAACCTCTGTTTCCTGGAACTTCTTTCCCCTCATGATCTAACATCCTCGGTCCGATTCTCTGAAAAATAACCAATTAGTTGCTTTGTTTTATTCCTCTTCCATTTGTATTTCCTGCTTTTTCCTGGGCATCTTACTGCGATAAAGGATTGAGAAAACAGACGTAGGGTGGTTTGAACTGATAGAGAGCAAGTAGAGTGCCCTCATAGCTCATCTTTATATACCATCTACTTTTACCAGACATCACACAGTTAAAACAACAATGCAAACCACGAAGGGCCCATACCTGATTCACCTTGACAAAACATGTAAAGCTCTTTTATTCTCTGTGCCAATGTATTTTGCTATCCCACAAATAAGCACCAGTGTGTCTGACAATAAACACACCTTCAGTGCTCTGGAAAGTGAGAGTCTCATTATTTTGTTTTTAGCAGCAACGAGGTGACCCAAGTTAAAATCTTTCTACACACTAATGAGGCATAAAGCAGAAAAAACAAGGCCTACTGCTGGGTCAAATCAGAACATTGCTGTGAACTTTTAACAGAAGGGTAACACTGCTTAAAGTAGTGTTTCAAAAGCAAAGTCAAATTTGCTCATCATGGAAACAAGTATGTCAGATCGTGCTAGAAAGAGTATTTAGGGACTGAATTAAATTCCTCTCTAGTAAACATTGGACAAATAATAAACATTGAACAGATTTTTCTTATTAGTCACTTGGATGAACCACACAGTACAAAATAATCTACACTTACAGCATAATCAGGACCTCCCAGCTCCCTTATTCGGACTTCCCAGTGCCCCTTTTCCCTCAGAAGTTTGTTTATTTCATCGTTCAGGTCCCGAATTCTGAATTCACCTAATCCAGCTACCAGAGGGAAAAGAGACAATAAATTAAGCAGTTTACAAGAAGCTCCAGAACACCAGAATTAATCCAACTCTAAGCACATAGCTCACATGGGATACCATTACTTAACAGGTTAGGACTACAGGTTCAAACAAAATTTTATTAGAAAAAAACTTACCATTTTGAATCTGTGCCACTTTCTTGGAAATTTCCCCAATGATCTAGTTAAACAAGAACACAGAAATGAATTTCTCCATAAAGGAAAAAAAAAATCCACCCCCAACCAACTAGAAAACCTGGTAAGATCCTTCTAGAAGTTGTTTTGATCCAGAAAGTAGATCTGAGCTTAACAATTTCAAATATCAACATTTTATTCAGACAAATGTAGTACCTCAGAGGCTTAATGGAACATGGAACTATTTTACAGCAGCAATCATAACCAAATTCCTAATAAATATTTCCAGCAACTTCACCTGTGACTTTCCAGGCAAAGAAGGGTAGAAAGGACTGAAGGACTGTCTGACAGGCTGGTCAGCCTGACCAAAGGGTTATGGAGCAAATCCTCCCAGAAGGGGCTCCCAAAGAAGTGAAAGACCCAGGTGGTGACAAGGAGCAGCCAATATAGGATTTGCCAGTGGGTAAGAATGTTCATCCAACCTTCATTAAGAAGGTATTCAATCACTTGCACGGGGGCCCAGAACAAGCTGTGAAATCCCAATCCCATAAGATATTAAAAAGTGCATTGGATATGGTCCTAGGTAGTTAAATGTGGCTCAACCAGCTCTGGACAAGTGTGGTGAATGATACCATATTCCAGTGAAACATTCTGTGATTTAACTGCCTGTACACTCAAGAAGTCTGGAACACTTGGCACTTCAGTTTCAGACAGCCTGCTTACAGCAGTTCAACCTGTTACAGAAATAAAAAAATCTATGGTTTCTCATTACCTGCCGTCTCCACTTCTCAGCTTTTGGCAATTCATTACACTCTGATGCAAGGAAAGGTCTTCGCTCCTGTTTGATAAAAAGCCACACTCAGCAAAGCTTTAATCTAGCAATACACTCACAGCATTCCATACAAACATTACCTCTCAATTAGTCCCAAACTATGCTACCAGCCTCCTGCTGGTAACTTCTGCTCCCACCAACTTTTTATAAGTAGAAAAAATGACTATTTACAGACCTACCAAAACAAATCATCAAGGACATTACAATATACTTAATTTAATGTTATTCAGAGCAAAACCTGTCACCTGTTTCTTTGTATCACCCCACAATACCATTCTACAAAAACAATGCTTCATTTAACACAGCTGCAATCCACATCATTTTTAGCATACTGCCATCTAAACAAAAAACACTGGTTTCCAAGCAGCAATTAATTTCAGGCCTTTCTTTCTTAACTGCTACAATCTAAATGCTGTAACTTTTCTCCAGCATAACTTCATTTTACCTTCTCCCCACTATTCTTCATCCAAAATAATGATTTTCCTAATCGTCACAGTCCACTGACTTGCATACACAAGGTAATATTTCATCTTATTTGCAGAATTCTGCATGCAAGTATTTTGACCCTTTCCCTACAGTGCTTCCACAAGTTTACCCTTAAACATCAGGCAGTTATGTCAGCTGCAGACATCACGTGTCGGTTTAGTAACATGCCAATGTTGGGTCATATGCAAGCCTCGAGTTCAGAATGATTCTGAAGGTCCTGTTTCAAGATTATTGTTATACCAACAAACAGGAAGATCAGAAGGACTTTTCAACCTTTTCTGGGAAAATATCCAAGCAAACCCTATGATTACAATCAGTAAAAATAAGCGTATGCACATCAACCTCTGTAAGCAGTTGCAGAAGATAAATCTCAAAAGATCATTTTCTGCCCAGCACACGGCCTGCAGCTAAATGCCACTACAGCTTTTTAAACGACTCGATATCCTTCTTCCTAAAATATTACATAAACATAAACGATGCCCAATCTTTCCCTGCCGTTATCAGCCCAGCCAACTTACCTCTCAAACATACATACACACAACCTTCAAACCAGGTTGTTTAAGAAAATTCTATTCACCTTTTTTCTCTGGTCACACAGTGAAACACAGTTTCTACTTGAACCCTTCCCATGTACAAACATCTAACTCCTATATGATGCCTTCGTCCAGCATATGGACCTTGTGAAGCTGTCCCACAGTTATGTACACAGCTTGCATGCCACTCAGAGCTAACAAAGCCATAAGGCTTTTTGACTGTTTCACATCATACCTTAACTTTTCCTTCTTCAAGCTGAGCTTGACGAAACCTTGCCAAGGCTGTCCTAAAAATAAAAATAAAAAAAACAACAAAGGAAGCAAAATTTACTTCTACACAACTAAACTCCAACAGTAGCAAGCTCTGCTGTGACTTTTTGTTATGGACTTAATACAGTTTGTAGAAAAGCAAGGCTTACACATCCATTTACTAGCTCTTCTCAGCAGCAACTGTTTCAACTCTAGAAAACCTCAGGCGTTAACTTACTTGGTAAACACAAACTCTAGCAAGAAATGAACTGATTTTTCTATTTAGCATATTTCAGCATGTTAAATTTTTAATACCAAAGGGTGTCAATAAGTTATAAGCATCAAGGGTAAACAAAACACAAAAATCAAGACGAGAAAAGCTTCAGTGAGGAATGCAGCAGTTTGTAGCCGAGTTTATTGGCACGACTACTTTGAGTCTCTCACACCGGAGCAGATTACATAGGCCCCACCTTTTAATACGCCGTTACATTCATTTATAAGGTATTCAGTCGTTACGTGAACGAGCACAAAACAACCGAGAGCAATTTACACCCTTCCTTTAAATACATAACCGGACTCGGCATCTGACCGGTTCCACGCGTTCCATCAAGGTGCCGTCAAGGAACAGAGCTGCTGGCAGCACGCGGTACCGCGCCGTTCGGTTCGGCGCCGTCAAACCGCGCGACACGCGCAGCAAGGCGCTGACAAACGCTATCGGAGCGGCAGTGCCTCACAGCGGGTGTCTGGATGCGGGCAGCGCACGGCGACAGGACACCGCCGCGGAGCAGCGAGCACACGGCCTGCCGGCCCCATCCCCAGCCGTACTCACATGGCTTTCTCCGCGTTCCGAGCCTATAATGGAAAACAAACGCGTTATTTCGGACGGCGTCTAGCCGCTCCTCACTTCCCATCCTCCCGGAGCAGCCCCGAGCGCCACGCAAAGGACAACAACGGCGCCGAGGCCCCGCACTCACCATGGCTGCAGCCGATCTCTCGCCGACCCCTCAGGCGGGACCCGGAAGCGCTGCACCGTAACCCCGGAAGCGGAACTTCGCCTCAGCGCGTTGCACGGCGGCAAAGGCCTCTGTTCGGCGCCTCGCTCTCGTGCGCGTGCGCGCCCCGCTCGGCGGCCCGCTCCGTCAGCGCCGCACCGCCTAACTGCGCAAGCGCGGCCCGGAGAAGAGAAGCGAGCCGCACCGGCCGCTGCGCCCAGGGCTCCGCGCCATTTGCCACGGATTGAGGACGTCTCCGTTCACCCAACACGACCCACAACTTCAAACAGGAGCGCCCACACAAAAGCACCCACAGCCCGCTGTACCAGCTCCAAACACCAGCACTCCCACTGCTAGCTGCCTCCTTACGCTACAGGCTGCCACTCGCCGTCAGGGCAGCGCCCAGGCACCTGGAAGCTGGTTTTCCTTCGCGTTCCTGAGCTAAAGACAGCAGCACGACCCCAGCGCCCCCTTAGTCAGCCACTGAGCAGTCAACAACTGCCGGCATTCACATCACGTGGAAAACCCTTCGCCTGCTTACTGCCAGCTCTTCACGTGTAGCTCCAGAAACGAGTTATGTTATAGAACAAAGTATGAAAACAGCATGTACTTGCACTTCTTGGCCTTTTAACTAGTTTGTGTGCTGATAGCTGAAGGCCAAAGTACCACAGCACACCATGGAACTACTCCAGATCACATCTAGAACATGATGTGTCTTCAACAAAGTCATAATGAAAGAAATGCTTTATCCACACCAGCAAAGCAAGAAGCCCGAGCCCCCACAGAGCAGGTAATCCTCAGGCAGCTCAGCAGCCTGGAACAAGGACCGCGTATTTACAGTCTGATGCTACAGGACAGAAACTCGATGTAAGGCAGAACAAAAGAGAAGTCCAAACTAAACTTTTTACACCTCCACATACCCCTTTTAATATGTTATTTTGCACTGTGTACATGAAAACCAAAAATAAACAAAGAATTTTAGCCAAACTCCCCTTCCTCCTCCAGCTTTATTGATAGTTTAAAATTACATTTTCTATGTTCTAGGACTTCAATTGCTTTTACCATCTTACTTTAAAAACTGATTACAAGCAAATGAAACTCAGTTGTCTAAGTGATATAGTATACAAAAATAACATCTTGATTTCTGTGAAAATGCATTTATTTGCAACTCCTGAATAGCTCCAAATTGTATATGCTATGAGCACTGATGTCTGGGTTTCAGATTTACTTTGAAGTATTTATTCAAAAGCTTCCCATTGCGTTCTGTTTCTCCAACATGGACATTCACTGACTGAATTACTGGTATTTTAAAGTTTATTCCTGATTTCTCTCTCTCTCGTGGCCATCAACAGGCATGTGCATCTTGTTTATTTACTCCCACTCAGCTATATGCTCTATGTAGGGCCTGATACAGATATTACTTGGTGTTAACAGCTACTGAGGTCAGACAATCCAAGGCCATTGTAATAAAATTAAAGTTATGAGGAAGTTCAGACACTTCCAGAATTTCTTTTCTCCTGCATAGGATCACTTCCATGTAACCCAGAGAGGGTTTGCTGGTCTGACTCAACTCTTCCCACTCATCAATCCCTATTCACCAGTGGCACGGAAAGGGGGTTCTTTAACAAAGCATTATACATAACACCTCTACCAAACTAAACATAAACATTTTTGTAGTTAAATGCAGAAAGTTGATTTTTCCACCCCTTTCCTCCTTTTACACGGCAAGTAAAGCTCACTGGCCTGGGAGTAGCCTCTATCTGCCAACCTTTGGCCAGTGAAGAGGATTCAGAGAAAAATAATACAACCATCAATCAGAAAAAGGAGGGGCGACAAAGGAAAATAATTAGGCTGTAGCTTCAATTGTGCATTCCCGTGCAAGGTGCCCTGACTCGCCGCAGCGATAGCAGTTGACTTCACTGGTCTTGCTGCAGTTGATGGCTACATGGCCAGTTTCGCCACACCTGGGGAGGGGGTAAACAAAACAGAAACAAAGAACACTTTTAATGAAACCATTCGTCAGTTGCACAGAAAAGCAAACCCACTCTGTCAAGTGCATTATCTACTGAAGATGCATGCGATGCCAGACCTGCACTCAAGACTTCTTCTTCTTAGACATTCTTAGATATGAGGACTATTACTGTCTTTAACAATAGCAAAGAATCATTCCTCAACTGATCAACTCAGTCATCGCTGCATACTAGAAGACCTGCAGCTGTGTTCCGTGCTCACAGAACAAACAGGATTTTGAAGCCAGCTTTTCAAGCTGATTTAACAGCTCTCAGTTTTGAGTATCAGTAGATAGCCATTTTTGAAAGTAAGCTACGCTCAACGTTTGAAGCTTAACTTCCCCATCAAAGACAAAGAATGCATCTATCACTTTGGGTACAGTTCATGCTTTTACCTGTTCTCTCAGCTCTTACCTATAGCATTTCACTTTGGTGCAGTCTTTTTGAATGTGTCCAAATTCTCCGCAAGAGTAGCATTTCTGCTCGTCTGCATGGTCACAGTCACGAGCCAGGTGGCCAGGTTTGCCACAGTTGTAGCAGCACTGCTCTCTCTCCCTCTTCGGCTCCTTGCAGTCCTTCGCAATATGGCCACCTCTACCGCAGTTATAGCAGGCTTCCACAATAAGAAAAACATACCAAACAAGACTATAAAACCTTGGTTAAGTGAAGGGTAGCATGCTCTTAATGAAGGACTTTTGTCTGTTCCAACTAGTTATGATGAGCATACAACATCCTTCTCTTCAACCACAGGCCTCTCTCCACATAACTGAAGAGAAAGAATATTTATTGATACTTACCATCCTCCTGAAGATCACAGTCCTTGGCAAGATGGCCAGACTCACCACAGCGGTAACAGATGTCCGGGAGAGATGAAGACATGAACTGGAAGCCTGCTTGATATGAGTAACAAGAGAAAAAATACTTAAGAATGTTCTTCATCTCTAAAAGTTAATCAAGGATTCTGCCACCTGAACTACCGACAAATTAGGTCTAGTCTCAGAAACAGTGAAAAAAAATTACAGGGTTAAGAACCAGGTAACTTCATTAACAAATTTGGTATTACTTCTTGACAGACCAGAGGCTATTTTATGCACTACTCAAAGCAGCCAGCTAGAGATCTCACTGTACAATGAACAGAAAACCCAGCCAAGTTACCTCTGCCGCGGCTTCTCATCCCACGACCACGGCCAATCCCAGTTGGGCACTCCCGGGCCCAATGGCCAGTGCGTCCGCACTTGAAGCATTCGTTGCTGCTCATGGTTGCAGATCAGCTGCCTGAGGAGGAAAAAGAACAAGAACAAATCACATTTTTAGAACATCTTCCCCCAACCAAACATTAAAGTAAGAAACTTAGAGGTTTCATGTCCTTCTAGCATAGCAATTGGAAACAAAGCAGAACTTATGACTTGAATTTTCTTGTACAATATCCATGCAATAGTATTAAAGCCATGATAATAGACCGTATCTCATTTCGGCTTGGAGTTGCTAACAGCTCAAACCACAGTGAACTAGACAGCCTTTCCTTTCATCAGTTTTTGTAGCCAGTCTTCACTCTGAATGTTTACAAAATGCTTAAAAATGGGTAAAAGTGCATTTCTTCACTACTGCTTTAACAGCACTGTCTTTGCTCTCTCTTTTAAGCAACCACCTCTTCCTTATCACTCAGGTAAGCTCAAAAGCCAGATACTTCTATCTATGAATTATTTCTTCCTGGTAGTCGTTACATTTCTCATGGGAATGGGTGGATGGCAGCTACTTAGAGTTTATTCACTAATCAATTCTACATAGATATACATATATTCTATATAATACATACTAGACACACCCTGTAAGAACAAGTCACAATGCAGCTGTATGAAAGACTGCAGTGCTTCCACTACTGAAAGAGCAGTTACACCTGACCCGAAGAACCACCATTTCTCAATGTATTTCAATACAGCATCTCACAGTTCAGGGTTCATACTTCACTCCCTAGCTTACACAAAAGAAAATGTTTAAGAAATCTGGCTCCCTAAGAGACATCAGACACTGGCCAGATATCTACAAGGCTAACTTGGAAAACATCCTTAGAATGCTAGGGAAACATCAGATAGGCATGCCTGTCCATGACAGTACAAAGCACTTTTGCCCATATTGGGGAAAGGAGGAAGGTGGTTCACTGAGCAGGAAAGTCAGTCTGCTACAGACCACAGAACACAGTCAGGATGGGGCAGGTTAAACAGATTGCAATCACTGTACTTTTACCTCCCCCCCAAGGTGTAACACAAAGCAACACTACTAGAACTAGATGCAAAAGAACAAGTTAGATTAGGCTTCAGTTAAATATTAAGTTTGAAGTACACTGATTTAGAAATTTGCGTATTAAGCTTTGCTTTCATGAAATCTCAAACTGCCTGAATGCTCCTTAGGCCTCACCCAATTCCTTACTCTTACCACTAATAATTCTACTTCCATTAGGCTATCTCATCTCCAGACTGATTTTCCTAGTTTATCCATGTTACGGAAACTATTTTTAAATCAAGTTTAATACCAGAGCAACAGGAATATTATCTGTATGTTCCCACAGGGACACTTTTAAGAAAGAAGTGACATCTTAGTATTATGACCAGAAGCACCAGTACTTAAAAAACAACTGTTCAAGGTCCCAAATCACCAGGAACATGAATACACAGCATCCTGAAGAAGTCCTTATAGAAGCAGCATGAACACATGATCTCAAGTAGGAACCAGAACTAGCACTCCAGCATGGAGATATACCATATCCATTTATGGTTGGACTGGGTGATCCTGTGGGTCTTTTCCAACCTTAGTGATTCTATGATTTAAGATATGAACATCAATTTTTATTCAGTTATTTTTAAGGTACTTGAATGTAGAATGGATTACAGTGGCTTAGCCACTCCTTTCTCAGAACACTTCCTTCCTCTTCAATCACCTTCTACCAGTGACCATCTGTCTCTCCCACCACAGTAAAAGCAGGAGAATTTAAAATACGGGAGAAGTTTTATATGCTACTTCTGTAATCCCACATCTATCTTCCAGCTGCTGTTCAAAAATGAAATTCTGCAGGACACAAATGTTAAGAATAAAGCTGGCTGTATGAGTGCCTAAGATACAATAAACTAAGTCATTTCACATGCTAGCAGGTATTCACTGGTCCATCGCACTGTTCAAAGTTTCAAACTTATTAGGACACCCAAAGGTGAAGAGCTCTCTGTAATGGTGGCAGCAGCTGGTACTCTGTGCCACTGTTTATGCTTGCTTTCATAGCAACCATGTTGACACAGCAGAAAACACAGGCAAAGCCAGCTGCAGGAGCTGATCTCAGGCCCCTCAATACTTGATGCTGTTTTTCATTTCAAGAGGCACAAGATGGAGCCTCCAATTTGTGTATCAAGACAAACTCCTGGCTCAGTTTGCAACGGTTTGAACTGAACAGGAATACATGTCTATTGACTGAAGCAGTAACTCCCAGGGTCTCATTCAAACCATACATCTGACACTTCAACATGAAGCAATGAGGAAGTATCCCCAACAGTCACCTGCATATCAAACCAGTCAAGCTGATGTGCAGTAGGAGAAATGTTCTCTAAGTGAACTAGATCTCCTTCAGAAACACAGTGGAAGTTTCTCAAATAGGATATGCTGTCAGCCCACATCTCCTTTACCAGCAACTGTAAGCACAAGGTGCAAAACAGCACAGTACTCACTGCTCCAGAGCAATTTGAGATGTACTTTTACATCTGAACCTAACTTTTTAAAGACTCGAAGAGAAAAACTCTTCTCTTCCGCTATTTATCAAAAAGGCCAAATAAGATAAGGCAAACTGAGTGAGAAATCCAGAGAAAGACAAACAACAGTGTTTGCACAGCTTGAACAAGACAGATTCACCTCGCAACCTTACTCTTCAAAGGCCTGCTTTTTTCCCTGAACTCTGACATCTCTGAAGGTCACAGCTGCAATCAACACAATTATGAAGCGTACTACTGCATCCTTGGATACTTTGAACACATGAAAGCACCAAGCAGTTTGCCTGGACTTCCTCTCCTCACCAGTATTTAATGCTCAATGTTTGTGCTGTTCTTGAAGACCTGAAACTGAATGCAAGTTCATCTACTAGAGGTGGATTTAACTGATACTAGTTTTAATTCACCCCATGTTCTAAGAAACAGGGCAAAGTTCATCAACTACATAAACATTTTAAAAAGAGTTAAGAATTTAGCTTTCCAATTAAGCCAGACACTTTTTATGAACAGTATCCAGAAAAGGCCAGTTCAGAAGACAAGTCCTTAAATGGATACCCTCCAAGCAGTTTGGACACAGCTTCATGATTCAGTTACTTACAAGACAAAAAGTAAAGTTAGAAAACCACACAAGTGCTCCTCTATTAGTCACTACTTCTTCATGGAGTCATCACAGATTACTTCTCAGCAGTTCCTCCTATCTACCAAGGCCATTTTCCATGAGCCTTCTGCATCAAGGCAGTTAGCTCATGTTGTTTTCACTCAGTCTCATCTACCAATGATTTCTTTAACTCTTGTTACACAAGTCAACTCTCCCCCATTTGCCTACATTCCAGAACAATTTTACCCCCCTTTCACCTCACCAGAGTCTACACGTGTCATGGTTCTATGTTTTTATGGTTTCAGTATTCCACATCAAAACATCATGTAGTGTACGGGGCATTAAAGTGTCACTGCCCAATCCCAGGTTCCTATCCCTGTACATTACAGCAGTCACGGGATCTGGCCCTTCCGGGTGGGGGGGGGGGGGCCGCTCTCTTGCTGCCTTGCAGTGGGTGCTGGAGGTGCTTTCCTAGCCGTTCCAAGCTCTTCAGGTTTGAATCGGTCCCGGGAACTCTCTCTCTCATCTTGTCTGATTTATTAATCTCAATTTCAATTAAATTGTATATATTATTTTGTATTCCAATATTATAGTAAAATAAGTTTTCCTCCACAGATTGTTGCTGCTGCTCTTTTCCTCCCTGCCTTCCTTCCTTCCCATTTTTGTGGGACTGGGGTGGGGGGGAGGGCAGAGGCCTGTCGCCCCTGTCACGGACATAGATTGATCTGATCAACTCTGTGACAACACAGGAAAAATGAAGTGAAGAACTACAGGCTCATCTTGCTTATCCAAACCTGGTCAAATTCTGCAAGACAGATCTGATGAGACAGTGGCTCAGTTAAAATTCCAGAACTTCAAAGGCAGCAAATGAAGTCACCTCAAATAACATCTCCCTACAAAGGAGAGAAGGCAGACGTTTACCAGAGCTCACTGTACAGACACCCTCAGCTGTAGTCTGAAGCTATCACCTTGTTCACTATTCAGTGAATCCCATTTACATTAGACTTGGTTCTGGATGACCACCCTACTACTGAAGTTAAAGAGCTGAGCAGCTCACAGATTTAAAGCTGCATTATCACAATGGTTTCCTACGTCAGATTTGACTCTTCTGACTGCAGCCTTAGCACCAAACTTTGACACGATGAACTCAAGATGCTTCTGTTGAAATGCAGTATGGACATTCTTCTGCGGCTTTTCAGTTACAACACTTACTATCCAGTCTTCACACACATACTCAAATTTCCCAGTTTGAGTCAATAGCCCAACTACACCAGAAAATGGAAAGAACTACCACTGAGCTCCTCTGTGATGTTCCTTATTCTATGGCTTCTACTTTCTCAGGCAGCACCTAGAGTCTGCTGTAACAGATCAAAGTAAAACTAACTTGAGCTCCTCTGGTAATGAGGAAGCTAAATTTCCCACTAACCTAACCCTGTTCCAATTAGGGAAGCAAAGCATTTCTGGCAATACTCCAGCACTGAACACTTATTCCAGTTATCTGAAAGACATTTGACTGCAACCCCCAAAATCAGTTGACAAGCTGAAGCTAGAATTTGTTCAGAACAACCCCGAGCAACACAACAGGTAGCAGAAGTTCCACCTTTTGATACTACCTTTTGCCACACAGAAAAAAAACAGTGCAGGTTTTGTTTAAGAGAGGCAGCAATAATGTATTTTTCTTTGTCAAACCCTGCTCTGTTCCACATAACGGCAAGAGAGCTGTAATGTGTGAAAATACTAAGGAGAAAAGATCAGGCCCACAGACCTATAGTCTCCCACTCTAAACACATGTTCCCCTTTGCCTACTTTAGGGAGCCTTCATGAAAACAATTGAACATGTACTTATTTAAGCATTGCCTGTTAATACCTCCTCTGTACTTTACATGCACTTCACATCACATTTCATAATATGAAAAGCCATGAACACTGAACAGCAACTCCTGTCCGGTATTGTAATGTCCCTTAGAAATGAATGAGCAGTCCTTTCTGTACAAGCACTGGTTTACAGAAGGGATGGACTAAAACAGGAAGGAACATACTGAGAGCAACATAACTGCTTTGGAGCAGCAGACAACTGTTGCAATTACAGGTGACATGTATTACTCAAGATTCCTCCAAATGCTAGCAGTTCCTCAGAATTCAACAGCTTGCTAACAGTTCAAGCTGAATGTACCAGAGGCAATTATAGCCATTATACTTACCGAATGCTCCCTCTGATCTACAAGCATCACATCTGATATTAATAGGACTGCACTCCTTCAACGGACAGACTAGAGAGAAAGCACTAACCCCCATATACTTGAAACCTTTTTGGCAAACACTGTTAGAAACCACCCATTTCCATGCAGGCTGCTGGTGACCCGTGCACCATGCCATACTCAAATGGGATAGGTCAGCCAGAGCCCACTTGAAACGTTAAAAACCCTGTGCAACAGCAGCAGACCTCTGCTTTTTCAGAAGATCAATAAATATAAAGCAATACTAACAAAGTACTAGCATTCAGTTCCAGTGGAGTAGTTAAAATATTACTCATTTAAAACAGTAACTACCCACGGACAGTTTTATTTCCTTAAGAAAAATGTTTGGGAATTCCAGAACTCAAGAGACAGTCCTGCCATGGAAACTCCTCAGTGTATGTTTAGTTGAACTTCCCCACCTGTAACCCGAAAACATGATAGAGCATTTAGCAGTGCCTCAGCCTCCAGGTTTTATTGTTACTAGGAAAGATACGAAACTAAGTATTCTGGGCACCAAATAACAATATCTCATTTCCAAAGGAAGCAGCTTGAAAGTTCAAGCAAACCTGCAGAAGCTGAAAGCGGAGCTCTTCCTATCTCTACTAGCCAGTTGTATGGCTATGACACGCAATTTGCCAAATATGTATCTCTCTTCTTTCCCTTTTAATTGTTATTGCTATTTGGACCAATTTTCAAACTGAGGAAAAGTGAGTGATGTCAGTAATGTGCAAATATCATATTAATGAAATGAGTTAATGGGAAAAAACCCAAGTGAGGTGAGGCATGGCACTAACACAGCTGTTATGCAGCCCTGGCAAACTCATGGAACCACTTGGAGGACGGGCACAGGATGGCTCTCTACACCATTCTGCACTGAGGAAGAAATCACGGAGCAGGCAACTCTAATGCTGTGCAGTGAAGGGATCTAATTAAGTGCTGAAATTAAAGCAGAACATACTATTACATTTAATAACGCCTTATGACCGTTCTGGATACTAAATGAGTAACAGCGGTTACTTGAAAACTAAGTCTGACAGGAACTTAAAAAAAGAAAAAAAAAAAAGCAGCTCCTCTGGTTGGTGCTCTGCAGATGTCAGACTGTTTTTCCTATCCATTTATAGGTCGCACTTGGATGTGCAGCAGGCCACCGTCCGCGCCCGTGGTCGGAGACCCATAGTTGCAACACCTCGACCCTCAGCCCGCGGAGGCCCAGCACGTGGGGAGCCACGTGGTGCGTCGGGCCGAGGCCGCACTACCTCCGCCAGCGTGCCCCGTCCGTCCCGGCGGAGCGGGCTTCGGGAGAGATTTAAAAAGACAGAAATCGTTAAAAAAAAAAAAAAAAAAAAAAAAAAAAAAAAAAAAAGAAAGAAAAACCAGAACGCTTTTATTCCACCCACGTCCCGCCGGCCCCGGGGCTCGCCTTACCCGCGCTTCCCCGCCGCGCGGCGCCGTTCCCGACCCACACCGCCCGCCCTGCCCCCGCCACGCGGTGCCCGCGCCGCCGCCCGCCCCAGAGCAGCGCGGAACCGCCGAACCGCGCCCCGAAGGAGGCCGCCACCGCGCGGAGAGCGACACGGGACAGCCCCCGCCCGGCCGGGCCTCCCATCCCCCAGAGCGGTGCGGGCTCCCCGGCGCCCCCCGCAGCCCGCCTGCGCCCGACTCACCACCACCTCTCGGCCGTCCCGCTGCGCCCCGCGCCCTCCCGGCGCCCTCCGGCCCCGCTCCCCGCCCCGAACCCGGCCGGCTCCGCTTTCCCGCGCGCTAGGCCGGAGTGCGCCAGCGCCATCATCCCGCCGCCATCTCCCGCTCCCGGCCCGGCGCCCGGCCCTCCCGCCCTGCATGGCCGTTACCTGCAGACTCCGAACCCCGCTGCGGCAGAAGCGCGCCCGCACGTCGCTAGGCCCCGCTGGCTGCCGGCCGTACCCGCCGCTCCCGGATCCCTTCTGGCTGCGCCACACGCGGCTTGCACACGGCCCAGCGCGCTCTCCCCTAGATGGCCCCGCCCGTCCCTACAACTCTGCACACGGCTCGCTCGAGTCCACCTCTCAGCCAATGAGTGAAAACGTTTTTCCGGATGGCCAATCAGAGTTGAGAACGTAAACAACCAATCATCGCTGCCGGAAGGCGGGAAGAGCCGCCCCCTCCCCCCCCCGCCTGGCAGCTCCGTGCGCTCGGCTGCGTGCTTGGGGGCAGAGCCGGGAGCGCGGCCTTGGCGGGAGCTCCCGGTGCGCTGCAGGACGGCGCGGCGCAGTCAGGCTGCTGGCGGGCGCTACGGCACCGCCCTGCCCCTCCCTGTCCCTCGCACTGTGACTCACCGCCTAAGCAGCTCCGGTTTCCTCTGCTTGCCTCTCCCTTCCCCCATACCGGAGGCGCCACCGCGCCGCCCAGTGATGCGGCAAAAACCGGCGGCGGGACCGGGCCGCGCTTCGGGGAGTCTCGCACCACGCTCGGACGTCCCCGGCCCGCCCGCTGCCGTGTCCACGAGGAGCTGCCTCGGCCCCCTCCCTGCTCCCGCGCGCTCCCCCCGCCCTCCGGCGGGCGCTCCGTTCCACGTCTTGGAAGCGGGGCCTGGGGCTGAGAGGAACGGGGTCGAGGCGGGGAACGCGCGGGGCGGCGGCCGCCATCTTGACGGGGCAGCGGGCGCGGAGCTGCAGGCAGCGACGAAATGGTGGACGCGGCGCACGGGGCTGAGCTGCCACCGGCGGCTAACGGGACCGTGGTGGTTTCCCACATTATAACCGAAAGATACGAGAGGGATTTTCTTTTTAAGCACTGAATTACTAAAACGAATTCACTCAGATGCACGCATCGCTGTGATATTACTAGCTTAGCGCTCAGCGAGGATGGGGGTAATCAGCAACAAAGTACTGCACCAAACCCGCTTCAGTCTGAACATCCCGTGGGGTGCAAGGGCACGACGCAGCGTTATCCACAGCTCCTCGGTGTGCGTGTTGAAAACGCCCCGCTCGGGTGCCTGCCGAAAGGCTCCAGCCTGCACGGCAGCTCTCACGGAGCTGAGCTGGGCACTGCGCTGAGCGAGGGCACGAAGCTCTGAGCCCCTCACCTCCAGCTGTGTGCCTTCCCTCTTACAGCACTACGGTTAGCTTTGTGCCAATGGAAAGGACAACGTGTGTCCTCTTCTTTGCGTGGCCTTTACATCGCTTCATTTTATTTGTGTTTCCTGGGCTGTGTTTTTGTGTGTTACGATATGTCAGCTAAATGAATAAATAAAAATCCACGACGAGAAAGAATGCAGAAAGAAAATCATACATTCTCCAATTTTTCTTATTAGCTTATTAATTTTTTCAAAATAGAATATGGCTTCTATATTCTATATTGTCTTTACGATAGGAATCCATGACTATGCTTCTATGACTCAAGAATTTTAGATTGACAAAACAATTGTAATAACTTTTCTAACTTTTTCCAGTGTTCTGCTGGTTGTACTTCTCGTACTGTGAGGTCAGGAAACCTCACGCTTAACATGAGTAGTAATCTGCAGGCTTAATGTCATACAAAGTTTTGTGATTGATATAGTCAGTAAATTCCCTTGAAGAAATCAAAACTGTTTGCTTTATTTGGAGCAGCTTGACATCATATAATGGACTCTCCCTGAACTGACCTGAAAGTAGGGAAAAACTGCAAGTGAAAATGTATTACTCAAGAGTTACTGCTGGTGACAAAACAAATGATTATCCACTGTAAGTGTACTGCCTCAAATACAAATCCAGTGATCTTACAGTATAAACTATTTTAAGCTGTTCTTCACTATAATTAATGAAATCTTCCCCCAATAGAGAAGTGTCTTCTAACAGCATTTGTTTTGTGTACTTACCTCAAGAATTAATTTGGCTTGTTATATCTCAGTGAAGCTTGCAATTCTTGTTTTGCAGGTTTCTCTTTCATATTTAGGCAAGGATAGTCTTGCAGTTCAACAACAAAAGAGAAAAGCATGACAGCTGTTCTCTGGTGCAGTCAGTATTTCCTATAGAAAACAAGGTAGACAGCAAAGAAGTTAGAAATGCAGTCTTCAGTTTTCTTAGGTACAAAGAAAAGTTTATGTTAGCTCAAGAATCCTCCATTGTGTTAGCTCCGTCCAAAAATTCCAAACCTCAACACCAACTCAAAAACAGTGTTCAGAGGAGCTCAAGTGCAGTAATAGTTGATGGTAAATCCGCTGTTTCAGCAATATATCTTTCTTAATGCAGGCAGTTCTTAGAAGTGTTGGATAAAGAGCCAAATCATTTTAAATCACTTCTTGAAAACAGTGTTCTTGCATTGTTTTTCTCCAAATAGTTGGACATGGTGATGGAAAACTGTTTTTGTTGCTGAGCAGTTGCCATTGCTTCTCAGCTGTGTATTTTTATTTTTAAAGTAAATATTACTTCATTTTGCACGAGGGAATTTTCAAAGCCAAAGATACCTAAAATAATCATTAGGAATTGTAAGTATTCAAAAGAGAAACATCTCCTGGAATGTGGCTTAGTTGAAAACAGCTTGTCAGCAGCAGTTTCAGAGCAAGCAGTATCTGTCACCTGTTCCTTCCCCTCCCCAGTCCCAACCATTCATTTTTCATGTCAGGAAGATAGAGCAGAGCAGGAATAAACAGTTACCTTTACACAGTTCTACTCCTGGGTGTTTTGTGCTGGCCTCTGCAGAAAATACAGTTTCACTGGTAGAAGAATACCAAAGGGAGAAATTATTTGTTTTTAAAGATTGGTAAGTGACATTTTCTCCCTGTGATCAGTAGATTCCTTGTGACATTCTGTCTTACAGTGTCAGACATCTAAGAGAAACTTGTTTTACCTATCTTAAGCCCAATGGGTCAGCAACATCCACAAAGACTCTAAAAAGAATCATATGTTGCTGAAAGAAACCAAGTGATTCTTCCATCCAGCTCTATATATTTATTTTTAAAAGCCAGTGGACAACTGGACACTGAAAGAGGTCTGATAAAACACCCAATGAAATCAGTTAGTGTGGAGCAAAGACAGACTCAACTCTGGTTAATACTTGTCTACATACATGGCATTTCACTGAGTAATGGTAATCTCACGAGACTTCTGAAATACAGGAGACAGTCTCCAAGTCTCCAATACCTGATGCAACAGATACTAAGAAAGATCTGCCTGCTTCTTTATAAAATATTTGTACTTCTATTCAGGCTTTATGGTTGAATTATTTCATGGTCTCTCATGTATCGTTACTTCATAATTTTAATGCTTATATACACGTTTTCTTGGTGAGTGTGTCAATTCTAAATTAACCATATAAAGACTTCTACAGTAAAACTATTCCAGTTGAAGAGAAGTAATCATTCTGACTGATTCAAAAAGCTTACTTCAATTTATTATAATGAGCTGATGAGATTTCAAATAATTACTTAATGTTTATAATAATACAGAATGAGTAGTTAGTTCATGGCTATGGCACAGACAGATAAGCCATGTTAACCCAGAGTCACAAAGAAAGAACTTCCTTTCCTAACTAAAAAGTCCAGCAACACAATCATCTTTCCATCATTTTCACATCATTTTCTTCTCTAAAGAAAATAAAACTCTTAAATACGCCTGGAGAACTGCTATACACTCTAAATATTTTCAAGAGATACATATATGCAGCAGGCCAGCTGCTCCCCAAGTGCAGGGAGGCAGGAACCAGGCATGATTAGTGGGTATCAAGGCAGGGCCAATCCCCGCAGCACACAAGTAGGGCAGTTCCAGGTTGGCAGCTGGGGTCAGCCAGCAGCCCAGCTCATCCCACAGGCTCATAATGAGGAGGCAGGTATGAGGAGACGCCTCGAAGTCAATCTGCAGATCAAGGTCAGGTCCAGTGACAGCAAGGTGAGATGCGGGCTGGTGATTGCATCCAAGTCCATGGTGGCAAAGGCAGGGCTGCAATAAAGCCAAGAAGACAGTCAGGCTTCGATAAGGTGTGGACATGGCTGAACGTGGAGCTGGACCAGCACACTCACAGCATGGCTCAGGAAGGGGTAGAAGACCCAGGGCTGTGATTTAAATGGGGTGTCTGGACACACCAGGAAAAGCTGGTTAAAGCAATTAGACTCTGTTAGTACACTCATGGCTCTGATATTAAATGTACTCAGCGATTCTGCTGTAAGATTTAGTACTTCAAGTGAATGATTACATTGATTTTTCGCTGATGATATAGATGACTACATTAGCCAGACAAGTTTAAAGTTTAAAATTTAAAATTTACATGAAATTGCTAATTCAGAATGTTCTGTGGAATAAAAAAGTTAGAATTTAAAAGGAGTGAAGGAAGTCAGAAGTCTTCAGGAGTCAGTTAGGGCAAATGTCTGAAGTAGTAAATCAATGTCACGTGAAAATGGGAAGACAGAACCTATGAGGTCATATCCCACATAACCAATGGCCAGGGTATCAATCTGAGATACAGTGTGAAAATCTCTCAATAAAGTATTCTCTGAGCGTGTTCTTTGGCGCACACACACAAAATAAAATATTAAAAAAAAAAAAAAAAAACCTAAACTTTTTGTCCTCTTATTATTTAAATAATCTATGTTGGTTCCAGACTGCCCAACATAAGATCTTGTGCTGTTTCCATTTTCAAGCTGTCACTTCATTCTGTCACTGAGGCAATTGCACCACTGAGGCAACTGTTAATGCCTGTTGACCGAGATGTTAAAGGTGTTAAAAAATGCACTCAGATATGGCCTGTATAACACGTGAAGTAACTGTTTAGTGCATGATGGAGCAGTCCTTGCTGAAGTACATCAGTGAGACCATTCACATAAAAAAGGTTGAAGAATAACCTACATAATGTAGAGTCTAAAGGAGTTTAGGCGCTACACCGTGATAATAATAGCAGTGTTCATGCTCTTGATGGAGTTCTGGTATCACTCTAAAGCAGGATATTCAACTAAAAGGTCAGAATTTGTAGTGCTGCTTCTTCTATTTTTGGGCAGTGCTCTAAGGTTAAAACATTACATTGTAAAATCAAGGTCAAGAGGTACCCTTGATTGTACCAGCAAATGCATTGAAGCACGCTGAAGTGTATTATCAGCTGTCTGATCCTCAGGCATCTGCTGCAGTCAATCTGTAATGCTGGGTGGGTGCTTGCTTGCTTTCAAATGCCTTTCTCACTCACCCAGTTACTAACACAAGCTATTCTAAAACTTAAATGTTGCTGACTAGAAACTAGTGACAAAAGATCTGTACATGGTGTTTTATTCCAAATACAATTAAAAATATTAATTTAATGTGATTGGACTGTATGAGTCCCAAGTTTTCCATGATTTAGATCTCGGTTGAATGCTTACACAGTTCCATTTATGGGGTGATTCCTGATCTGTGGCTCCAGAAGAGAATCCGATCCAATTGCTGAAACTTCTCTTTTGTGAGCAATTGTACTGAACTGTGTAGAGTGGATTGTATAGTCTACATCTGAGATTCATAATCGACCCATGCTGTATCATCACATGTTTTTCTGCCAAGCAATTGTGTGGACAGCGGAGGTTTTACTTTGTTTAGAGGGCCTCTCCACGCAGCTATTCCAGTTAACTCTGGGGAAAAGATTCTTCAAACAAGAAGTAATGTATCAATAATACAGCTGCAGCCCAGATACATGCAGACTCTAGAACAGCTTTTTTAAGATATCAGGTGACAACTACAGGTAAACACTGGGTGTTCTAACTCGACTTGATTACAAGACAGCTAAAGCCTAGACCAGAAGTACAAAAACAAAGCTCCTTTGTCCCTTCACACTCCCACCTCTCCCCAGTATCAGATTCCTAACTCAGTTTGGATGCACCAATGCTCAGCTTGCATCTAAAAATGAAACGAGCTCTTTATCTCTACTTGACCAGATTCCAAATGACTTCAGAAAGAGAAGGCTGAGTAAGGACTTGGCTGTAGCTGGATCAGACTGCAGTGTTTATTTATTAAATATATCCCATTTGGTGTCCTGTTTGCAGCCTGTCAAAGCAAAAGGGATTAAAATTTCTTTTCCCCCTAGATCTCATTACTGAAATAATTAGTAACTTTTTTCCCTCTCTACATTTTTGTTGGAACAATCTGAGTTTCTTTACCATACCATAATCTTTGCCAAGAAAGGTGTAGCAGCACAAAACTTTAATGGAAAATGCTACAGCCACATTCCTTTCAGACATGAATTCTATATAGAAAGATAGATATCTAATGGGAGAAAAAAAATGTGTTTATGTTACAGAGATGTATCAGTTTTTCTTTGTTTTTTTTCCCCAGTATGCTGTTTTACGTGAAACAGTACAAAGTATACATGAAAGAGAGCTAACTGAATTTATCCACCTCTTACTGAAGTGTGGATATAAAAATGCCAGCATCCTTTCAACTTCACTAAATATTAAGCAAAAGTACAAGCATAATTATAAAAAATACTCTTCTGGTAACCAAATTAAAAAAGATGCTTGCTTTCTGTGGAAATGTGTTGGGAAGGAGCAGTGTGAAGTCAAGGCTGAAATTATCTAAAAAATGTAAACCTTATCAACAACAGAAAGATAATTGAATTCCATGTTATTTTCAACCAGCTAACAAATGAAAACTATCAGGCCCTACCAACAGAGATGACAAACAGTTTTGTAGTTCCTGGAATATTTTTAATGTGCTAAAAATAGGCATGTCTCGCTTTAACTGCATGAGAAACTAAAAGCTGAGGATGAGTAGAAGATCATAAAAAGGTGCATGGCTTGAAGGTGGAAAAAAGCATCGGAACAGACAAATGAGAATGAAAAGTTACAATAAAGACATGTATGTTAAGTGTTGTACAGACCTGAGCTGAGGTGGCTTAAATTACACCATAAGAAGTTAGAGCAGAAATACCAGTGGGGCAGTGTTAAAAGGTAAGAAAAAATCCCAGATACGGTAGGGTTCACCAGCAGTGCAAACACGCTGTGGTTGGAATTGTTAAAGGTGAAGGTTTCCAGGTAAAAATGCTTACAATTAGTTCTGACTTGCACTCCTTTCATGACAACTTCATATGATTTAGATAATTGTATAATAACATAATTTATTTTTTATTTATTTATAGTTTTTTGTTAATAATACAAAACTTAGAGATCTAATTGTTAGCTTCAAGCAAAAAAGAAAATCTTCAGTTTCAATGCGAGCTGTTCTTTTATTGGGACGTTCTCAAGTTGTTACAACGATTTCAGAGGCCTACTTCCTCCTAGGATAAATTGTCCTGGAAATCACAGAATCACAGAATGGCTTGGGTTGGAAAGGGACCTTAAAGCCCAACCAGTTCCAAACCCTGCTGTGGGCTGGCTGCCACCCACCAGCTCAGGCTGCCCAGGGCCCCTTCCAACATGGCCCTGGGCACCTCCAGGATAGGGCATCCACAACTCAGTTAACAATTTGAGTTCTGTTACTGTGAGACACACAAGTTGAAAGTGAGTTAAGACCATGTGTTGCCGTCATCGGAACTTTCATAATCTCAAAGGTTTTGACATCTCTTAGATGTCTATCTGCATGTATGAATAGCTAACAGAATCAACACAACTCAGTGTAGCTAACGTGCTGCTTTTGAGACCAGTGGCTGTGTCAACGTAGCACATGTTCCTTTGAGAAGCACAGTCCTTGATTTTCATAGGTTTATCTCATCAGCCTCCATTATATGCACACAGAGCACTGGAACTCCTTAAATGTTGATTCAGTGGAAGCTGGTGTTTCCAACATCTGGCCTGTAAAGAAGCTGTATATTTCTGGTTATTTCTGTTTTGTAATTTTTTTATGCAGTGACATTTTGTTTCCCTTGAGCTTTTTTCTTCCCATCTGGTTTCTCTGGAGTGGCTGGAAAACCCACTTAGACATACTGCATGACTTCAGACTTACGCATACTGCACAAGTGTTGCACATAGGCTATGGTATGTAACTAAACACCTCGCTTGCTTTTAGCCACTAATGAAAAGTGGCTTTCATCACTCCATAAATAAATGAAAACAAGAAAAACCAAAAGGTTCTATTATGAAAATTACAGGATTAAGCGCTTTTATATCTAAACATGGCACGAAGGAATAAAGAGAAAGATGTTCATTCTTGCATGTTCTCTAACTTGACTAAGCTGCATTGAGGGTGACGGAGCACTGGAACAGGCTGCCAGGGAGGTGGTGGAGTCTCCTTCTCTGGAGATGTTCAAGACCTGCCTGGATGCCGACCTGTGCGACCTGCTGTAGGAAACCTGCTTTGGCAGGGGGTTGGACTCGATGATCTCTGGAGGTCCCTTCCGACCCCTACAATTCTGTGATTCTGTGAAAGGAACAGAGGAGCTACTAGCCACTCTGCTGCTTAATCCTCATTCACACTGAGAGAAAGAAATAGTGCCCAATAAGCAGGGACACCTGTTTGGCACAACTTTGACTCAAGTATGTCTTAAATACTAGCTGACTTTTTAAAGCAAAATAAGAAGTCATTTTTTGAAGATTTTAGCCTTAAAGTTAAGAGTGATGGAGGAGTGAGAAACAAATCCAGGTCTTTCAGAACACTTGGGAATGCTGTCTGAATTGCTTGTTTCTTGCTTACTACATGAGCAATGACACCTGACGGTTTTAAGGCTTTTTTTTTCCCCCCAGTGGTTCACAATTGTTAATGAAACTTTACAAAATGTTGGGAATGAAAGAAGATAAACTGGATTTTTGCTGAAGTAGAGTTTCCCAGGTTGAAAACAGGATCTGCTGAAAAGCTCTGTTGATTCAATTTGGCCAGCATTTTAGGTTGTATTTCTTTCAAGGATTAAAAAAAAAAAAAAGTGGGAATACAGCAATTATAATGTAGTTTTGAGGAGAGCTGTCAGCAAAGTTTCTTTCTTCAGTGTCAGATACGGATGAGTGGAATAGAGTGTTTATTCATCCTCCAAATGAGGATTCCAAATGAGCTAATTGAGTGATTTAATCACCACTTGTCTATTTGGAAACGTATATCAAATGGTGCATATGGATTTCAGAACTGTAGACACTTGGTTCTGAAGGCATCCCTATTTCCAGGCTGACAGCACAACAAGCACTATGTACAAAGGCTGTTTCTTATACAAACTCTATAAAAGCACATAGAGAAGAATCACCTAAGAGGATGATATAGGAATTATGTGTTTACAGCATTTGTTATTCAAATAAAATGGAGATAAAAGTCTCTCTTTGCTCAAAGGAATGGTTTGTTTTCCCTCACCGAATTTCTTCTTCTTAATACCATATTGTAGTAATTAAATGTGCAGTAACTCATTTTAGCCTTAGTTTTATCACCAGCTTTAATAGGAACACTTCACATTAAGATCTTAAGGGGTTTTTTAATTATATTTAAGATCCTGACAACTGGAAGTCTAGGCACAATTGTATCACAAACAAGTATAGCTAGGGCTGGCCATGCTAATAAAATGAATCATCTAGAACATTTTATCCATATGAGCATGAGAATGACACAATATTGTTTTCTAGCAAATGGTAGGAAAAATGAAGTTGTATGTGAAATTACAAGAAAAATCAGAAACCCCTGAAAACTGAAGAATAAGTAGAGTTAACTGATTCTTCCCTTTAAAACAAGAAGATTAACACATTTTTGTCTTTACTGTACACTAGGAAAAACACATCACCTGCTGGGGTTGTGAGTATTTTCCTGGAAGCAGTTCTCACTCAGCTTCAAAGTGGGAAGAGAGAAGTGCTAGCAAATGGAAAGTACAACAATAATGTATTTTCATTCTTTGGAATGACGTTGGGTGTTGCCTGACCCCACTATTGTTAAAAGTGTTCATGCAGTGACTAACATTGGCACTGGAACATTCAGAAACAAATATGTCAATTAGTCAACTTGATAAACAGGTTTATGGTCGTGAAACTCCTGCCAGCCTACATGAGTAATTAAAAGCTTTATCCATTTGATTTGAAATAGCGACTTGAAGTCCAGGATTTCCATTGTATTGCTGACTGTTACTCTTTGCACAGCTGCAGGTTGTGTTGTAGGTGGTCCTGATGACTGGAATCTGCCTAGCAATCCATGACCAAAAGGCAGATGTTTCTGCATGGAGCTGAGAATTTTTGCTCCCTAACGGTGACGATTCCTGCAAGTCTGGACAAGTTTCCAGTTTTGAAGGAGGAACAGGGAGTCCCATTAACCAAACAGCTCAGGTGTCTTCTTCTGGTGGAAACAGAAATCTCTTTCCCTTGTACATCCGTCAAAGGAAGGTCTGACTTGGTTCTCTCATTAAATTTTGATTTAATGAAATGAAACCTCCCCTACTAACACAGGAAAGTGCCTTTTGGCAAATCCAGTTACTGCACAAACAGTACCTGCAGAATGTTGATGATGCAAGTGAATTTCTAGACAAAATTCATGCAGAAAATGAGTTATTAGAACATATGCAATAGGTTATAGACCAAGCACTCCAAAACTGTGCTAGAGATAGGGTTGTTTATAGAACTTTGCTATAAAAATCTTGGGGACAGAATTACAATAGCCATTAAAGAAATAATTGAACACTATTTTCTTCACTAGCCTCCTTAGAAGTGAATTGGGGTTGCATGATAATGGCTTGTGCACCTTACTGTAAAAACTAGGAGATGTATAAGAGAGGGCTGCTGGAAAGGGAAAGGACACAGAAAGGCTTAGAAAACTGAGCTAAGTCATGCTTAACTGAATTTTATCTGTGTTTGTGTTACTGAATATCTGTGTGATAAGGGAATTCTCATGAACTAAACTTTTCTTGTGTGGTGACTACGTTTATATGCTTCATTTCCAAAGGTTCTGTATTTGAGACACTTTCAGAAGTGAGGAGCAATCAAAACTGTAGATGCATTCATTGATGCAAGAATGTACTGGAGAAATTCAGAAGAGGTCTCAGCAGCAACTTTTTAACAGGAAGTCATCCTTGAAAACTGTTGTCCCTATGGGCATGTTTAACCAGATGTCCACCCATGTGGGAGAAGATATTTGGCTTTAAAAATGTAGGAAAATTATTAAAATTTTGTAGCAATCCACCAGAGTCTTCCAAAGGAAAGCACTGGGAAATAACACATTACTGTAGACCTCTCTGGACTGCCTCCAGATGGATGGCAGGCCAGTGGGAGAGGTGGCCAAGTGAGGAAGACTGTCTTTCTAGTTTTAAAAAGTATAATTCGATACATAATAGGTCAAACATCAAGATTTTAAAAACTGCTCATGCAAGTTCCTCTATGCTGATCATTCATTAAAACTGGGATTGCTCAAGTACAATTTTTACTAATGCAGATAGTGAAAAACAAAACTCCTGCATGTAACTGCAAAGCTAAGCTTCATATCTGCTTTACAAGCTTTCTCATTCTACCATTATGTCTAGGTATCCCGACTGTTTAATTCTAAATCTCCTTTCTGAAGTATACCCCACCCTGTAACTTAGTGAAGAGTTGAGCAAACCCATCAGCACACATCCCGCTCTAAGGTTATGACCTAAACCATTGCAGTCAGCCTTTCTAAATCTTGGGTGTGATGCTGACCTCAGCAAGATCATGGTACTTTGTTAATGCCTGACATTTGAGTTGGAATTATTCCCACTCCTCCAGCCCCCCACCCCTCTAAAAATACTAGATCTTACTACCTTCTCTGCTGGCATCAGCAGCTACTTTCAGTTGCACTGGTAACTCAGCTGAAACTACCTTAATGGAGATCAATGTTCAGAGTAGTGATTCCTGTACAATTTTGTTACTGACCACTGTTCTGTGCAGGTCTAATTTGAAGCTCACAGCTTTTGGTGATAGCTTGCAAGACTCCTTATCTTTGCATTATTTTACTTTATTTTTAGAGAATAAACTTGACAGAATTACTTGCAAATAATTCTAGAACACTTGGAGACTGACTAAATGAAATGTAAGTCCGTGATTTTCAGTCTATTTAATGCAGTACAACTGGAAACACAGACTCTTTGGCAATACAAAAACAAATCTGGAACTCCTGTTTTTCTTTCTTTTTTTTTTTTAAATGCCTCTCTGGAACTCAGGAAAAAAATACTTATGGAAATTGGGGAAGTGAAAACTGCTAGAAAAGGTTGAGCAGAACCAGTGGAATTCCCCTGGAGACACCAGCTTGCTTCCCTTTATGCCTTGAGAAAAAGATCACTGTCCATTTGTCATACCCTTGTTTTTGAGCTACCTTTGAAAAGAAGCAAATTATTTTCAAACATTGGAAAAGAGGATGCTGAGAGAAAGGCTGTCTCTAGCTAGTCTCTGGGAGTTTAAACAAACCAGAGAAAACTGCACCCAGTTAAAGAAGTCACTTCACAATTTTCTATTATACAACACAGCTTACTTTTATTACTATATCCTAGAAAGCTACTGGTCTAACCAGGTCAACGTTTTCCTCTTGCACTTGGGAATGTGTCTGGATCTGAGAAGTAATTCTATATTTGGATAATGACAAGGCAGAAGCCACTCAGTACGTGACATGACAGTGGTCCATGCAGGATGAAATTCAGAAAGTACAAGAGCCATTTCACCCTATTCATACTATGTAGAACAGGATGTGTGAATTCCAGCAGATCTAATTTCAAGTTAACTCTGTATTTATAGTTCTCATGCTCATCTGCCGCAGCAAGGAAAGCTCATCAGAAAAATGTAATCCCTGTTAATAGTGGGTAAACAGCTCATTCAGCTCATTAGGTAAAGCAAGCAAAATAATTACGGACAGGAATAAAAGACGTATGCTTGACCTCTACTCATTTTTCTTTTTTAGCTTCACATTCAGGACCAGGCTGAATGCATTTTTAGGAGGCATGCATTCAGAAGGAGAGGGCTATTTTAATTCACTGTGTGGTTTCTCAACATAAGCAGATCTTTAGGAAAAATTTCCTTTCACGTCAACCCCTTTAAGCATTTTACAGAACATACTCTGTTCTGGAAAGTCAGTAAATTTCAATACATGCTTTACAGTTTTATCATGACTCAGAATATAATGTGTAGAAGGCAGATAAAATAGTTGAAGAATAAAGCAAACGCAGTCTATGCAGTCCTGCTAAAGCTACTACCAAAGTATTTTACATTTTCCATGTACCCAAGTCAAACTCTCTATACAACCAAAGTCATCCAAAAACATCTGGAATTTGGGATTTCATAATGCTTTAATGCAAAGCATAAAATTGACTGTGTCAGTGGGTTGAATAAATATATGTGAAAAAAAGTAACTGCAATATTTTATCCAGTTTTCACTGTGTCCAGCCAATAAATACGTTATATGTTTGCTCTTCAGCAAGGGTACCTTATGTATGGTTACCTTTCCTTTCCTTACAGTTGCCATTTTATTGTGTGTGAACACAGAAAAATAGCCAAGATCAGAGAGAAAAGCCCAGATTATTAGGCAAGACGTACAACTCCAGAATAAAGCTAAATAGCCAAATGACATTTTCTTCCTTATTACTGGATGTCAGTAAGGGTTTATGATCATCAAATGCCTGTTTGGCCTTCCGTATGGAAGAGATACTCATCCTTGGCCTAGCTGTTCTCTTGAAATCCTTACACACACTACATTTCTATTTAACAACAGAATATTGTTACTGTGGGAATAACTATGACAAAAGCAACTCATGATCATGTTGAATTCAGTGTCCTTCTCCTCTCAGGGCTGAGTGATCACAAATCCTGGCTCTGCTGAATGGAAGCCCAGTCCTTTCAGAAACGTGCAGACAAACTGGCCGTTACATATTTAACAAATACACTTCCTCTCTCCTGGCCACTCCAAGATCTGCTATGAACACACTTCAAACACTTTATCTCCCCAGGCTCCTTGGGGACCCGTCCAGTTATCTTTCCCATGTGGATTCTCTTTTTTTCTCCATTCCCTCTTTTGGAGGGCACTGCCAGAAGTTACCTGTGTACTTCACACTGGCTCTCAGGGCCCTGAGAACACTGATGGGCCTTAATGGTCCTCATCAGCCTTGCCTGGAGCCTCCTCCCGCAGTCCCTGCATGAGGGCCATGGAGCCACATGTAGGCACAGCCCTGAGCTTTCAGTCCTGGCCCAGGCTATGCTGCAGGAATACTGCTCTACCACGGCTGTACCTGCCCGTGGACCCTGATCTGATCTCCCAGTTTGACTTTGGATCTATTTCTTAACTAGGGAACTGCCTGGCAATCACTGAACTGTAGACTCCCAGGAGTCCTGAACCTGGCCCTGACTCATGGGCTGACTTCTTGACTTGACCCTGGTACTACCTCATCACTGTGAACTTACGGGGTGATCCAGACTCATGGTTGAATCTAGCTGCCATCTTGGGCTTGTCTGCTCTCCTTGGTTGGGTACTAAGTTGCTGGTTCATGGCAGTGTTAGTAGCTCAGCAGCTGGCTGAGCTCCCTTTGGGAGTAGCTGGCACTTGCTGCTGACAGCTGGCACAGCTTTGTTAGTCTGGAGTTGTTCACAGCTCCTCCAAAAGTTCAGACAATCCAAGATTTGGTGACAATGGAACTGAAGAGAGACTTGGAAAAAAATCTTGAGAAATAATTTAGAACTCTGATTATCCCACCAACCCTGCTGCAAAACAGAAATGCTTTATCTTGTGTTACTTATTTTGCATGCAATGTCCTGCTTGGTTGGTGCAGTGAATTTTGTTGACTGCCCTAGGTTCATCCATCTGTTCCTTGAGATACACTTCCTGTGCCACCACCTTATTCTTTTCCCAGAATAACAGTTTGTGGATTACTGGATACGCAGACTTACTCACATTCTTTGGTCTTGGTGCTCTCATGAAAGAGGTAAATACTAACAAGGTTGGATTGTTCCACCCTCATCAGAAGAAACTGAGATGTTTAGTGCAAAGAACCATGTGGGACAGAGCTATAATAGGGACACGGGAACCTGTTGTGCAAACAGTGGGGAGCAAGGATGCGGATAAAGTGCCAAGGAGTGTGGATACTTTATGTGTTAACATGCAGCTTCCCAGTGCTTTTTGAAAGTTATGCCTGCAGCAAGGAAATATTTCTCAATCAATTTTAGATTTTACAAATGATGTGTTTTATTCTCTTTGCAGGATCATCTTTCCCTTCAGAAGAGTTGTTTGCTTCTCAGAATGGAAGTAGAAAATCTTCTTCCTTTGCCCAACCTGGTGATTTAGGTAGTGAGGCAGTAAAAGGACTTACAGCCAAACTTGAATAGGTCACTGCAAAGGCTAGAAGGGCCTTGGGAAGCTCTGGTGCTGGCAGCATAGAGATCAATCACTGTATGGACAGAAAAAAAGGATTCTGCAGATCCAAAACGACTTCCAGATTTCAGTTTACATTCTGAAATACATTATATGCAATAGGCAAATGCTGTGCCTGAATGTAAAATTTTATCCTATCAAAGTAGAGCAAAAAAACATGTTATTCGTCTGGCACCAATTCCAAAGAAGCGAACCTTATAATGGTGTCAGAACTAAATAAATCTGGGTGTTCAGGACTGAGATCCACGCAGTAACTTCAAGCCTCCCTTGAGCATGTTTAAAAGCACCTCATGGTTGCTTAGTTATATTAGATAATCAATCAGGCGGAGCCAAATAAAGGCAGGAATTTAATTTAGTTATGGTTCTGTTGAATTCTTGGGCAGCTATTTTGTCTTTGGGAGAACTACAGCTTACCCCACCCACCAGTCACAATTTTCTATTTCCTTCTTTAGTTCTAAATGGGCAGAGCAGGTTAGGAAGGCCAGCACGGCCTGACACTGCAAACAAATGCTGCACCAGTGCAGTGAGGCACAGATGCTGGTGCCCAGTATCTCCTTTGTGCCCTGCTCTGCAGCCACTTTCCTACCACCAGAGGATGCAAGGGGGACTCAATTGGAAAATGTAGTTTCCAGTCTGTCTCTCTAATCTGCGAGTCTTATTCTGCTTGGAGAATAGCTCCTCTGGAGCTTTTCTCCTTGTCCCTAACTCAAGCCACTCCAATTCCTGGTTATCCATCCCTGCCAACTCTCCTTGTCTTGTGTTCTTTCAGTACAAGCTATGCTAACACCAACAGTTTTAACAGAAATGTTTACTGATCATATAACTTTATTCCAAATCCCTATCTTCCAAAACAATAATAAATTCTCCTTTCCAAATTAACAATTTCAAGTATTTTGTAATTTTGTTGTTATAAAGCTGTGCCTTGTATATATTGAAATACTAAAATTACTGTTGGTTTACTGTCCCTGTTGCCAGATCACGGCCAAGGACAGCCTAATCCATTTTAGGGCTTCAATCTGCATTCCTCCAACTGCGAATCTTTGTGTCAGCCACAAGAGGGAGGACGTGACATGCAGTATGCTGAAATTTACCAAATTCATTTCCAGTTTACAGGAAAGTTACACCAGTTTATGTTAAGATTCTATTTTAAATCAGTTTAGTTAAAATCGGTGCAAGAAGTTGGCTGACATTTGTAGTCAAGTTTAAGAGTAGCTTATTTTGGGTTGCCATAAACAGATTCCAAGTTGACATAAACTAAACTAAGAGTCTTTACAGAAGTGTTTATACCAATTTTACTGAATAGGTTAAAACCTCCATGGAAGATTAACCATTGGGACTTTTGTGTTTGCATAAACACTAAGCCTGAAATACACTAATTCAGCTTAGAACTGGAAAGAAAAAGTCTAGTTTAACTTCAAATGTAAACTGTGTTCTATATTCATCACAAAATTCACAGAGAGTCTCTCTTGAAGAAGAGAATCATCTTGAATAAATACTCTGCATCTGCTTCTTTTTATTTTAATACTTCTCACTAATTGTTGTTAATTCTGCTTCATACAATTTCAACACATAGGCAGCAATGCAACTGAAGATGACAGAGAAAAGATTTTATCACTTGGATATTTCAGAACTTTGCATTTAAGCACAATTTGTGTTCAAATATCTTTTGGCAGCTCTCTAATTTTGTCACAGTAGAATTTATTTTAAGGATAGTGCTGAGGTATTGCTAGTTCATTTGTTTGGTAGGATTGTTCTAGGATAGTGGGGAAATCAATGTTTTGAGTGATTCAAAAGGAAAGGCTTTGAAAGGTCTGGATCTGTAGAATATCTTCCAGATATTTTTTCCATCACTTGTTTCTCTCAGTTAAGATTGCCTCGTTCCTCCCTTTCATATACTTCCTTCTAGGCTTTGTAATCTACATTGCCCCAAGGAAGTGCAGCTGTCATGATGGATCACAGATCAAAATTCAGCCTTTAATGTAGCTGAGGCTTGATCCATTAACTACTTTGAAGATTATGACCAAAGCTTTAAACTGGCATCTGAAATATGAAACTTCAGCATGAGTTAATGAGGCCCAGGAAAGTTGCACAGGAGGAAGCTATTGTATCCAATATGATGTGATTATAGAGACAAAAGCAATTAGCACTGCAGCCGAAGTACACAGTAGAGCAAAGTCTGAGATAGTCCAAAGCAAGAATAAGGACGGTCAGTTTTAAAATCAAGAAGGGAAATTCTTACTATAGCATTAGACAGAGAAAGTAGCAAATTCTGAAGACTAGAGGGACATGACCTCCCTCAGAAGAAGCTAGGCAGTGTTATTCACTGCATTTAGGAATTATTCTGAACAATGCAAAATGCAGATGGAGGTTGGCCTGGTAGCCCTAGGATGGATGGCTGACAGTGGCAGACTCTAATGATGCAAATGTTTATATCCAACTTAAACAGCATGGCTTACATCTGCTGAAAGAACATGGAGGAAAATGGTCTAAACTGGGAAGGGAGCTTGCAGCCACATGTTCGTATCTGTAAGTTTATTTTGTGTAAAATACAGCACTAGAGTGCAAAGGCAGCCCCACAGTTTTACTGGATCTGAGCTGAAGAAGAAAATGGGCCCCTCGCTGCAAGAAAGTCATTGAGGCGCTGGAGCATCTTTAAAGAAAGGCAACAAAGCTGATGAGGGGTCTGAAGCACAAGTCTTATGAGGAGTGCCTGAAGGAGCTGGGATTGTTCAGTCTGGAGAAGAGGAGGCTCAGGGTTGACCTTGTTTCTCTCTATAATTACCTGAAGGGAAGTTGTAGTGAGCTGGGGATTGGCCTCTCCTCTCGTGTAACTGGTGATAGAACTAGAGGGACTGGCTTCAAACTGCGCCAGGGGACATTCAGGCTGGATGTTAGGAAATACTACTCTGAAAAAGTGGTCAGGCTCTGGAATGGGCTGCCAGGAGGTGGTGGAGTCACCGACCCTGGAGGTGTTCGAGGAACATTCGGACGTTGTGTTGAGGGACATGGTTTAGTGAGAGCTATTGGTGATAGGTGGATGGTTGGGCTGGGTGATCTTGCAGGTCTTTTTCAACCTTGGTGATTCTATGATTCTAAAATGAACAGAAGAGGTCATTCACAGTATCAGCTAAGCAAGATGCATCTCAATGTCAGCAGAGAGATGCTAAGATTAAGAATCAACCACAAATAGCTCAAGGAGTTTCCATTCAATCAACATTTTCAAGTGGAAAACTGTCCTGGCTGGAAAGGGTTCAGCAAGCTTAAATTCTTACACTGAAAATACTAGTTAGCACTTCTCCATTCTATAAATAGCAAGTGGTCACAATTGCTGGCATTTACTATAACTCTAAACATGCTATGACTCATTGAAACACATCAACTTACAGAAAATGTAAGCTGACAAAACGTAGAAATTCAGGTATTAGAATTATCACATTCAAGCATATACTTTATGGAAGATCCATTACAAAATGCATTAAGCTTTTGTTTTCAACTACTCAGCACTACTTGTGTAATTCACAGTAGTGTCACCACAGCTCTGGTTGTACTCTGCATATTCACTGTCTTCTGTTCTACACATCACCAGCCAAATTAATGTATTGCCTTCTGAATACTAAAGAGGATAGCCTGAAAAGTACTAAATTTTATATTTTCAAATGGTTAGTTTCCAGACACAAACAAGTCTTTTATCATCTGACACAGAGAAAATGATATTAGCATTGTTCATACAACCAGTCCTATGTTATCCTCCTTCAGGCTTCTCTGCTGGGCCAGGTAGAATTCAAAAAGTAAAGAATGCGAGGTAGCAGGTCACCACTCAATTGATAATAAGCAATTTTTCTGTGATAAGAAGAGGACTGAACCTGAGGTTCCTAGTTCTATGTCCTAATTTGGACAACAATATAGATTAATTCAGTTACTTGGTTATTGCGAATGAAATAACCACAGCAAAATTAGTTCGCAGCTGTGCCAGAATAATTACATCATGTACATGCACATTGTAATTCTCTGTTTAGGGGAGAATTCATAGATGACTTCCAAGAAGTTAAAGTCTAATTTAGAAATAGACATTAACTGCTTACTGGTAGTAGTTTTGTTTTGACCAGGTATTCACTTTGTCTAGTTGTTTGATAGCCAGCTGCACTGATGGGCCTTTCAGACTTGACTCCCTAGAGCCGAGAAGAAAAATATGAAATGCAGCTCATTTTTTTTATCATTGTTCTTTTTTTATTTTTTTGACATTGAAATGTAGGTATAAAGTTATAAATCTTCTTGCTTGTTTCCCAGGCCTTGTTTCACAGTTTCTTACAAAGATTCATATAATTGAGTCATGGACTGTACAGCACAAGAATTGTGATGATGTCTTTGAATACCAGCTATGTCCTTCAGAACAGCTTAGCCATTGTACCACAGCAACAGCTTATACATGATACAGTCATACAGACTCCAAACACATCTTAAAATACAGAGTCCTCTACATGTGCAGCTGTACTCACTAATGAATTACAGTGCCTGCCATCTGCACAAGCGTGGATACAGTTTGTGGTTTATGGATTGCAAGCACTTGGCTGCAGAAGCTTCTACATGTTCTTTATATCCTTCTATTTGGAACTTTTTAGTCTACAGCCATGACGTGCTAATTCCAGCACTCCCAAACCAGCAGCAAACACAAAATCCACATCTTTCTGAGAAAGACATAAGCATCAACAAAACTTTGTGATCTGAATGCAGTCACCTGAAAGAGAGTCTTCAGATATTCAAACCTTTAATCAATAGACTCCATCCAACACAGCAACAGCCATTAGTGACTTAATCTTTAGCCATTAGAAGAAATGCTCATTACTGCTTGTCTGCTAGCTGCAGAAGGAAAGGTTTTCAGAATACTCTCTGCTCCTATATCACAGTAGGAAATTGTTTCTAGCTACCTGCAGCTATTCTGCAGAAAGAAAGACTTGTTGGCAAGACAGCAGGGAAATTATTTTTAACATTTTCCAGGTCAATCTGTAATCTGAAAGTGAGACAGAAATACAGGGTTGATGCATGAATGGCAGTGTTTTATTCAGGAGCTCCCACAACCCACATAGGCTTAATGGCCGAAAGCAAGTACCTAACAAAGCTCTTAGTATTCTGAGTTTCAACATAAGAAAAAATGGGAAGTTGTCATCTGCTTTGAGGCGAGAAGGAGGATTTACTCTCACTGCTCCTCTTGTGGTACTCAAGTCTGAATTTGTACCACTTCATTCCAGGCACAGAGTATGTTTGAAGTCAAACAAGGAATACAATTTTCAAAACTATATAGCGTATGCTCAATATAGTACATAGTCCCCATTGACTTAATCATCAGCCTCTGCTGCATCTCAGATCTGATGTACAGGAGGCTATGTTCATCAGATTGTACCACTACTCTAGCATGTTGCTTTAAGGGATCACACACAGCTGAGCTCCTAATAGTCTGGATGTGCAATGCAACTTTCCCCATAAAAGCTGCAGACACTTTAAATAATATTTTCAAGCTACTACTGATGTAAATAGGAAAGGAAATATGACAACAATCAGAATATGACGCAGTTTCTCAGACAGCTTTTAGCAGAAATTAAAGCCATGTTCTGACTTTCCAAGGGAGGAAAACTTTTAAGAGCCTGCTTAGGAGAGTCACAAAAACATTTATAAAAATAATGTTGGAAGGGATTTGACTGTGTGAGTGGTACTGACATATCAACAAAGCACCATATAACTTTCGTTGGACAAGAGAATAAGAAAATTTGTATTTTAACAAATGACATTTCCAGCTTCTATCTATTTCTTCCATGGCCATGGAAGTGCCTTCAAACTGCCTCATCTGTGACACAGCCAGGATAATGTGGCCTATGTGACGCCCTGTTTTCACCAGCTTTGTTATGGCAGTGCACTGTGGTGGGCAAAAAAGCCAAGATGTGCCATATGTGGGCATGAGATAAGAACAATTCAATACTCAGTGAGGTCAGATGATGACTATCTTGAGTGTCCTGTCCTGCACCCCACAGCACACTCAGGTAATGGCCTTCAGGATGTGCAGGGGCCTGCAGAGCCAGTGCTCATTCCAAGCACCAAGCACGACTTCCTGCTTGAGGTCTGGGCTGCCTTTTTTCAAAAACATCCAGGACAACGGGCTCCTGCTCCGATGGCTGAAGCAAGAGATGAGTTGGATCTGCACTGATGGGTGGTGGGACGTACATGCGAAATAGAACATCATTCTTGGATTCATCTGCAAGTATGGGTATGACGAAGCAACCTTGTTGCAAAAGCTGCAGTCCAGTCTGAGAGGCTTCACAGCACACTTTGTGAGGAAGCTCATTACCATTGCTGTAGCCCTATATGGCCCAGAGATCCACCAACAGCAGGACCGCCAGGACACCTGTGCTGCAAGAGGGCAGGAGGACAGCAGGCCTCCCATCAGGAGCCTCCTGACTGTGGCCCAGCAGAGTCAGCTCCACCAGCCCTGCAGGCCCCAGGACTGATGAGCTCCCTGGCATCTTTTGTGGGCGTTCTGAGCAGCCCAGCACAACCCCTATGTCATCAGAGGAGCCGCAGGAGGAGCCAGGGCATGCGGCAGCAGTGGGCTTCTCCACGCAGTGCAGGGACTGCTTGGCTGGGGGTCTCAGAGTCCCCTGAAAAGGAAGGCCACCATCAGCCCCCATCTTGCTAGAGGCAGCCCTGGCAGCAGCACTAAGCTGGAACCCCAGCCAAACCACAGCTCAGGCAGACTGGGAGGCATCAGGAAGATGGCTGTGATGGCAGCATAGAAACACGTATTGCCAGACTGCTTTCAGCTTCTCAGGATACTCCACTATGTATACCCCTTTCTGGAGATACTGTCCAAGGACACTTCTTAGCCTGATACAGAACTGTCATTAGCAAGGGGAGCAAAGGAGCTCAGAAACTGTAAATAAATGAAAACTATCAGAATACCTAACTGTTGGTTTGGAAAGAACTGCACAGAAGGAAGAACTCCAATAAATATAATACTTTATACTATATCTGTAAGTTGAATCTTTATACACAACCTTAGCAAACTCATAAAGTAGTCTTTAAAAACATACTGTTGGCTGTCAGTTTAAGACCTTTGCTTCTATTGTTTCTAGTTTTAATAAGTACATTCCTCTTGGGTCAAAGCTCACTATGCTTGGTTCCAGACCAGAGACCAACTTTCATGTTTGAAAGACCAAATGAAATGAGTTTTCAGATGTGAATTTTTCAAAAATGAGAGTAGGTAGGAAAGAGACTTCAATGTTGTGATACAAGATGTTGCCCTCTGGCTAGTCAAATTTCTAATCAACTTAAGTCATCCTCTCTTTGGACTTGGAGAATCAGTTCTCAGTGACTCTCAGTTCAGCCCGATGGGTTAACATTGCTTTGGGAGGAATCCTCGTCAGAGATTCTCAGAGCTGTACTGGGGCTGGTGCAAGAACTGGGTGTGACATGTCCCATAGCCCTCCTGCCCAATGCTTGACTGCACAGAAGAGAATCCGTATATATTCATCAAATAGCTCCTTCCTCAAGGTGGTGCAAAAGCTTTCCCATCTGAGTAACTCTACATTTCTGTGAAAAAGAGAGTATAAGAGAAATATAAATGTTCCCTAAAATCTGCATCTGAGTCTGAGCATACAAAAGTTGGTGATTTCTAAAGGTCGTGTTGTTCACATGCTAACTTGGCTTTGGTTACATATTTCCCTTTGTGAGGTAGAACTCAACTGTCACTGCTATTTGCTCTTGGCAGACTACATAAAGTATACAGGATATGAAACATGGAAGATTCAGAGATGCAAGACTACTTTTAAATTACATTTTCCAATTTAATACTGAATTAATGTTAACATTTCACTTCTGGTTTGGTAGTTTCCCCCAGTACTCGCAGTGCCTCTTTCACTAATGAACTGCAGTGTCTCTCTGGATACTTGGCTGGAGACACAGAACTACAGACTGTAAGAGATGCTGTGCCTGAGTCAGCAGCGTGCCTTTGGCCTTGTTAGACAGACTGGCTGAAGAGCAGAAAAGTATGCAAAGCAGATCAGCATGTTTTACAACATATGCAAGAGACCAGTTACCTTTATATAAAAAGCCTTAGGGGTAGGTGTCATTTGGAATTTAGACCCAGTCTGATATAGCCAAAACCATTTAGGCTATGTAATGAATGACAGATAATGACTTTGAAAAAGGCTGCATGTAACCACATATAGAGGACGGACACAAACTTCAGTGCTTCAGGTACCTGTGCCTTTAAAGGAGCTGACATTCACTTAACCTTCCCAGTATGCAGTGTCAGATAACCAGTGCTCTGCTGAACAATAGCTACAAAGCTGACCAGCTTCCAGAGGAGCAAGCTAGGTTTACATTAGGCATTTTCCATAATGTCTTTTGAAAAGGTACGCCCAGATCTGAGAAAGAGAGCAAGCAGTAATAACTGCACTTAGTAATGTGTACAGTAAACAGGCTTGAGAGCAGGTGACAGGCTCAGCTAAAGTGCATTTCTAATCTTAAAAGTGACTCTCAAAGTGACGTTGTGGCTGTCTCAATCTGTCTTTTGTTCATTTTATGAACAAGTTTTTCCTTGAACTGCCAAGTCTGCCTGTTCCCTGGAGAGCCTAGAGCCAAGCAGGATTCCTCCTGATTCATGCTTCATAGATAGCAATTGAAAACTTCTAAGTGAAACTCATTTAACCCTACCCTTGATGAAAACTATGATCTCAACAGCACTTTTACTAAAAAGCATCAACCATAGCTGAACACATGTGCAGCTGTTTTCTAGGTACAATTCAGCTACCTGATTTGAGGTGACAATCAAAGCCATGTGGAGATTCAAAGTGTCACAGTTAGACCAACAGACATGTTATGGTTATTGTCAGAAATGTCGAACTGTGACTGGCCTGAAACAGTCTATACATTTAAATAATTAGAGATTTTTAACTTGACTGTTTTTTCTGCTCTGTTCTTCTTGGAACTTAGAAAAAGCTCCCTGTAATTATTACTTCTTCCATTATTTTCTAGGATCTTCTACTTTTTATATGGTGAACAGCAAGGATTGACCAGTTACAGTTAGAATGTATGATTATGAAAAATAAAGTTCTCATTGTGACTATGTAGTTAAACGATTAGATTTGAAATTTAACTTCTATTTTATTTTGTTCTACAGTTTCCACTTTCTGTCCAGGAAGGGAAACCAGATCGATGAATAGAAGTTGCATCTATTGAGTTTCACTCTCCAATACGTGTTTGGTTTGCAAAAAATTATACGGATATAAATATCTGTCTATATATAACCAAAAAGCTGCTTTCATTGATTTGACTTTCATTGTTGCTTTTATTTTTTCCTAAGATTAGGACACTGATTCCAAACTTCATAAAGCATACTTACTTAAAAAGCTGTCTTGGCCCTTTGTTAAAATGTGAGAGAACCTTGTCAGGAGTTAGTCTCCCCCAGGAAAGAAACTCAAGCACTTGCTTCCCAGCTGATAACAGAGAAATACGGAGCCTAAGGACTCCTCCCACCTCGCCACATAAAACAAGGCACTGAACATCAAGGATCCAGTTTCAACCACAAAGCAGTTGTTATCAACACCAAGGAGTGTCTTTATTCTCATCCTGGCTCTGGAAGATAAGCATGCTTTGTGCTTGCTATTCCTATGTATGTATATTGCACGGGATAAGCAAAAATGAACGGCAATGAAAGTCTGAAGATCTTGTTCCAACGATTTCAGTTGAAATCTTGGCCTGATAAAAGTATGTATGTTATTCTGTATGCAACAATATCTTTAATGAAATTTCTACTTACTGGAAAGCAGCTATAGTGGTAATTTTTGAACAGTACATACACAGCAAGTACACATTTTTCAAAATCCTTATTATCTATGAATATTGACATCTGCTCCATGCAGTTTGGATGGCGTGTTGATCATGTTGATAGTTTAACATCCGATACTGTGTTACTCAGTTATGTTATTAATGGCATCGCAGAGAATTTGTCCACAGTCACATGTGGGTGACAGGTCTGAGAATAAAAACCCAGAGCTCTGTTCCACAAGTCCTTACAGTAACACGGCTGTGTCTGTTGACTTGGGGGACTTTCCCTGTTTTTGCCTCTGCCGAGATGCCAAATTACTCATAGGGCAGTTTATGAAGCCCAGCACCTCAGTGCTTCCTGCTGTGTACTGCAGCCGAGCTCACCCTCAAGAACTATTCTGACCATCATTTTTCTGAGATAAACAAAACAAAATGGTTCTTTCCCTCCAAAACTATTTAACTTCTGCAATATCTTACGTTATCATTTTTAGACTCAGCCCAGTCCCAAATGTACAAAAATTCAAGTTGTTACTTAGTAATACCATGAGGAGAGAGACTGGTGATACTTCTCAGTGATGTAATAGTCACATGGGAGTTCATTCCCCTTGTCCCATTTAGTTCCTGGTTTTCTCCGTCTCCTTCTATATATTACACAGAGATATCGAGGGTATTGAGAGCCCACATAAACAAAATGCTAACTGCTACATCATCTAAGGTTATCAAAGTGGCCACACAGAAGTTCTGTACAAAATCCAGGATTTTTCTAATGTTATTTTGGCTTTAATTTTGTTCAGTATTAACCCACGAAAGTGAGGGCACAAGTCTATCAAGATATAAAATTGATATAAAAAGTAGAGTAGCCTACTGCTTTGATTCTGAAATAAATAAAACCATTTGAACATAGTAATAAAATGTAACATCTAAAAAGTCATTTATTCAGAATAACATATTTGCTCATTTTGCTGCTGATATATTTATAGTAGCCAAGATGTGTATTTGCTACAGACATCCAGGCATCTGTGTGCCTGTCCTGCCTAAGTCTGTGTATCTACAATTGGGAAAGCACTCGGTCCCCTTTGGGCTTTGGTTTCTGATCTGAATAAGTAACCACAAAGCATACTTCAAAAAAGCAAGAAAGAAAATCCAGTAAAAATACTGTAACAACAGTCATGAAGCAAGTCCAAGTCAATAACAGAATGGCACTGTTGGGAAACTGAGCTCCTGGGAAATATTCTTTGCATACTTAATGTTTCATCACCAAACCTGTTACAGCTAATTCAGTAATCTCTCTGCACGTGGACAAATAGTTCAAAGAAGTACAAAATATATGTTACAAATGACTGTTCAGTCCATTGATAAATTCAGATCATGGCACGTATGAAATTCCTAGCTGATGGAAATACTTAGAAAAGTAGAGTTTTCAGCTTTTCAGCTGATGGCAAAAATGACAGGGAAAAGCAGCAGTGAGAATAATTAACTGAGCAAAACACCAGTGGAGATAAAGGATCTGAATCTGATTACCATTTGACAGGATTTTTTTCATTGCAGCTGAAATAAGAGAGAGGAGATCGAATGCTCCTCAGTCTAAAGAAAAACCCTCACATTGAAGGAATTAATGTGAACAAGGTTTGGCTCTGCTAATCCTGGCACACTCTGTGCTCAACAGACAGAGATGGGATCTTCCAGAAAGCAACTCAAAATAAAGAATGGTATCCACCTCTTCCCAGAAAGACCCTAAAGTTACACACTGCCAGTCAGACTGCGAGGATACTGCTATCTTCTCTCAAAAACATAATTACAGCTGATCTCCTTACAGTTACAGAACCGAATAAAAACCTCAGGATTTGAATTTAAATTATCTATACCTCCCACATCATATCTGTGTATCATTAGTTTTAAAATCTACTTTCTCCACAGATGTCTAGATTAGTCTTTCATTTACTATCCCCAAATAAAAGGAAGAGTCAGTCTGTGAAGGAAGGAGCAACATGCCTGCAAGAAGCACGACAGGAATAGGTAGGAAGCAATCTTTCTCTAGAGATTAGTTGAAAAGAAACTGTTTATTTAGTGGCAGTTACACAGCACAAAGATTAAGGTCTGAATAAAATACACTTGCACATGAGAATAAAACAGAAAAATTTATGTTTACCCTAATACTCAGGGCTCACCATCTGCTTTACAAATATTTACATTCTAAGGGCTTTAAGGCTGCCTGTGTGTCCTGCTCTCATGGAATCATTTATATATTTCTTGGTGATAGAAATGCAAAAAGTTGATGAAACATGACCAGTAATGGTAACTCAGTTCTTACTATTAAACCATCCAAGCAGCACCCTATTTTCTTTTTATAGCTGTCTTAGCCTAACATGGAGGCTTCCTAGAATATCTGGCTGCATTTCCTGCCAGCACAAGCATTTCTGTATCATCTATCACAGAAAAAGTACTGCCATATGCATTCAAATCCATATAGAAACAGATTCCACACTTAAAACCATTTTTAGCCTGATAACTTATTAAATAGGATGTGATATATACCACCAAATTACAGTTTGGCTCTCAATATTATAAGAACTTGTACTGCAGCCCAAGTAGGAAAGTACCTCACTGACAGAGACCACTGTCACACATTTTCTTTCCTGATGGTCACCTGCTTTCTAGTGCTCACTCCATCTTGGGTTCTGCTGACCTCAAGAGGTTGCTTGGTGGTGACAGTTCTTTGCTACTTGCAGTTTCCCAGAGACCAGCCCTCATAGCACTCACTAGACTTTCTGCTCTGTGAGCCTTTTCTGAGCCCCGTGAAGCAAGCAGAGGGCTTTTAGGGATATTATTAATCTCCAACAACTACTGTGTCAGTTTACACTGTTTTACATAATCTATTGAACATCCTGAATGCTGGAAGACAATAAACAACAACAACAAGAAAACAGATAAATAGATAGGTACTCTAGATCAGAAACTCCTTTACTAAAACAATCAACAAAGTTTTGGCAATTCCTTTAAAAAATAAAAAGCAACTCAGTGGACAAATTGCCAATGTGTAAATTACTAAAAACTCTGACTCATCATTAAGCATCTGAAGCTTTTTCAAGGAAGTATATCAGGCTGCTGCTAGCCAGGAGCAGGAAGATAAAGTTATAGTTTGGGATCATTCACAGAAAATTCTTCGTAAGAACAACTCTAAAGAAAAGCTGCAGCAACACGGGAAACCAGCAAGATTCCCACTTTTATTATACTTAATATGATAAGAAACTGAAGCACCACAGTGCTTCAACAGCGACTCCTAAACTGAGATATTCAGTGCCACGCTACAACAGCCCACTGAAGGCAGAACACTTCCTGCACCTGTGTAATGCAGCATCACTTTCTGCTGGCAGCACTGCTGAGGACTGGCTTCTTGTTAGCTGAGCAAATGTGAATACCAAATACATCTGTGCCAGGAGGAGAAAATACATTAGTGCTACATAATTTGCTAAATGGATTTTAAAAATATACAGAACTTTCTTTGCACACTGACAAAAAGTGACATATAAAATCAATTGCTGTGCTCAAGATCTTTGCTTTACAGGTCTTTCGCTCTGTGTTTCTTACTGATGAAGAGGCAAAGAAGCTGACTTGTCAAAAATCACATCAAGCAATTTCAGTGTTACATACAACCTATATTCCCAGTGCAGACTGCTGTTCTTGTTCTCTCAAACTTTGCTGTTGCAGTGTCCCTTCTTGCACAGATAAGATCAATGCTTTTTTTTTGTTTCTCTTGAGCTGTAGTCTTTCTTGGCTACAAACAATTATGCCTGCCAAAACTCAGATAAATAACAAGGTGAAGTGCAAGGGCAGGAGTTGAGCATTTACCACCTAACTAAATGAACTTTATTCCCTGGAGGCTGCAGGAGGAGCAGTGGTTTAGTGAGCCCCATGTGGGATGGGCAGTATGAACGCTGTACTCTAATCTTGGCTGTGCTGCTGACTCATCATGTCACCTTTGGCAAATAACTGCCTTGATACACTTGTTTTTTCTTCTGTGAAATGCTCACACTGTTGTGAGCACTGCACAAGTTACCCAAGTTAGAAAACCTAGAATAGTTAGGATGAACAACTTCTTAGTCAAATAAACCATCAATCCTTCATTTTGTTCTCTTCTACAGGAAGAAAGAGCTGTAAGTGACAGAAAAAAAGGAGTTCAGGCAAAGCAATACAGCTCCTTAGTGTCAGAGACCAGATTTATTTCAGCTGCACACCACGTAAAATTAAGGTAAAAACCCAACACCTCATCAAAGGCTGTGTGGAAGATGGTGCCCCGTATTATTCCTAGACAGAAATGGTAGTTGGAGTTATGTGTGTATTGAATGAGCTATGAAATGAACTTGGAAAATCTGACCTGTGAGATTATTGTCAGCAGTGATCTGCTGCCAAGTAGCTTATTCTTATTTATTCCACTAAAGTCAACCTTGCTGACACAAGCTTTTTATAAAGGCGATCTGCTTTGTGCATGCCTGTGCTGTTACTAGGTTACTGGAGAACGAAATATTTTTTGCAAACCCCTGTTCTAGCTTTTGGAAGTTTCATAAATCTGTTGTAGAACTGACTTATTTGCATCGTGGATTTCTGTTTACTTATTCCTAGCCTTTCCCAGCCATTTTTTTTTCACCTTTTGATGAACTCCTCTTTCCTCCTTTCCCAAGCCCTGCCATAAGATAAATAGAGGATTCAGAGTATTTGGTTTTGGCCAGTGCCAAGGTTTGCGTTCTCGGCAGCATGCTGATCATGGCTGCAATTCCTGGCTTGCAGGGGCTTGGGATCCAGTTACATTCGCTGGCGTCAAGCAGACTCTACAGACCACTGTGAAATATGGAATCTAAAAATAAAAGAGTTAAAAAGTATTAAACTAAAGAGAGCGAAATATTAAAATCCCAAGAAAACTGTAGAAAAGTTTGGAAGAAACACATTAGTTTTCTTGGGGGAAAACACTAGCATGTTGGGGGCAGTTTAAACGAAGCCTATAGGTTTGCCTTTTTTTAGCTTCCTCACCCATGTGACACTCAAGAGTTCAGCGTGTGGGTCCAGGTATTTCTGCCAACACAAAGAATTCATTACAGCCTTTTGGAAAGGCGCATCTCAGCTTATTCCCTTTGCTCTCCCCAAGAACTGTTAACCCCAGGTACACTTTGATTCTGTTTACGCACATCCTCACAGATGGGATCCTTTCTCAGTCTTTGGATTTCTCCTTCGGATCAAAACCACTGCTGATGGTGCCAGTGGGCTGCCGGGTGTGGGAAGAATTTTCAGGCTCTGGTGAGTCTCGGGGGAATGGATAGGGAACATTATTATCACTGTTTTTGCAGAGCTTTTGGTTGTACAGTGATAAACAGAAGAGGAATTAATCTGTGAGTTGTGCAGGCTAAATGGTCAGGATTAAATACTTGCAGGATTAAATATTGCTTCACAAGGTTGAAATAATTAGACTGAGTTCAGATAGGAAGAGATGAGTGCTATTTCTAACTGGCATTATATGAATCTCATGTAAAAAAAAAAAATGTTTCCTCATATGCAGAAGGAAAATTTAATTATCTTTGAATTTATCTTTTCCTGTTTAAACACTAAACCAGCACAAAAATTTTTATTAACTATACAGCTTCATTTTTAATGTCAACATTTGCCATAGCTGTCCTTTCCTGCTTAGCACAGTTCCATTTTTGGATTTTCAGACCGCGTGCTTCTGAATTGTTTGCAAAAATTCTTCCCAGATATAATCAAGATCTATTTGCAAAAGACTTTATTTTTGCCTCCTTTTTAATGCTTTGAAATTAAAACCACGATGACTGTGAAACTGAGGTTTAAAAGATGTGTGTTTGCATAACAATGTATTATATATACACAATACTAGAGCTCCATGGCTACCCGTAATTGCAGTGATAATGTATCTGCAGTGGTAGCTCCTTGGAAGTTTGCAAACAGGTCAGAAGTTTCCAAATGATGATTGAGATTATATGCATTATGGATTGCAGTCTCCAAGTATGCCGCAGTAAAGTCATGGGACTCATTAGCATTCATGAAAGCTCTGAAGTTCTGCTCCTTCATATGGAACAAAAGAAAGTCCAGCCCTGTGTACCTCAGCCAGCCCTGTTCCCTGCTGTTGAGATGCTACCCTGTCACATTTTAGCACTCAATTTCTCAATGCACTGCTGCAATTAATTCTATTGCAGTTAGTGAAGCAATGGGATTGTATACCTTGCTTTCTTGGCCCTGTATGTTATGCAATCTTAGGATGTGCCTTGGTTCTTGATCTATGTTAAGCTCACGATGTGCTTTCTAAAGAAACCTAGAGGTGATCTTCTGCTAGCGTTATTAAATGGGTGTTTAAAACTGCTTTTTTGTTGGGGTTACTTCTAGTATTTTTAGACAGGACCTCTGTTGTCCGAAGTGTGTGACTTGAAAATATCTAACATGAGCTTTTTATGAGTTAATTGCTTTTTAGTAGTATAGATAAAACTATTTTTTTAACAGTATATAACAATTTAGCAGACACAGTTCAAGTATTTTAAAACTGTACTGATAATTTATATTTCTTCATTCCCTCGTTAGCTTTGTAGAACAAATTTGGAACTGTGTATTTTAATTTGCAGCAGAGGAAAAGGTAATGGTACCATCAGGCAGGCATTTGAAGCTTTTTCACAATGTCTCAGGCTGCGTGTATTCTAAACAAAAACCAACCAAAAAATAAATATCCAAAACATCTATCATTTATGGATACGAACATGACAGACTTCTTCATAGTTTTGCAGTGCTTCAGGCTTGCAGCTTAATAACTGATTAAGCGCACCTTGCAGTGAGAGTACAAAGGAATGAAAGATACTGCTGTATTATGGTATGCAGGTCCCCAAGTTAGTACACCTGACTTAGTGCGAGTCGAGGCAGAGTTTCTGTGAGGACTCAGGGACATTATGAAACAGTCAGAAGGCCAAGCCAGGATGGGAGCCCCACTGAGCCACACACTGTACACACACACATATAAGAAACTTCATTTTCTTGCTCTGTGTACTGCTGGGATCCTGTAATAACTCATCAAACTATTGCCTCAACTCTAGAACAAATCCTTTGAAGCTTCTATATAATAAAGATGAGTGCATAGGTTGAATTTCTTGTTGGAACAGAAAACAGTCACCCTCACCTCTGGAAGATTTAGTTGTTTGTTTGTTTTCCTGGATAGTCTAAGGTTTGATACATTTCAGTCCTTTATTTGTAATTAATTTTATGGACGTAACAGCCATTTATATCCTCTGACAGAAAAAAAAAAGGCAAGCATTTTGGTAGCTGTCCACCATGGGACAATTTCTGATAGCAGGTCAGAAGTTGCAAGAATAAGCAATGATATCCTCCTTGCAGAAAGCTTACATGTATACAATACAGCAGGCACACAGGAAAGTCTGAAGCTTCTTCCTAACTCCTAATCTCTTCAGCTGCCACAGAATCCTAACTTCTCTTAACTCCCTAAATGTTGTTCTGTAGGTTAAGATTCTTGGGAAATCCTTCCTTTCACAGTTCCATAAAAATAAGCTATTATATACCTACTAGGAAAGTCTACTCTACCTCTTCTAGTAACTGAAACAGGTCAAGACAAAAGGTAAGGGACATAAAATACCAATTCCACTCTTCCAGAACAGAGGGCTGAGGCAGAGACTAGGCAAATAGTTCAAGGAAACAGCTTCCACCATTGGTGAGGGAACCTAAACAGTCTCTGAAGCTCACAGGAAGCTACAAGTGCCATAGAGGAAGAGACAAGCAGACTTTTGTACCAGATACTCAATTTCATGGTAGGTCAGAATGCTGTCAAAATAAGCTGACATTCAGGAGAGGCAGAAAGATAGAAGCTCTGCAGAAAAGTCAAGGTACACAAAAAAGAATCATGCAAACCTAAAAGATGCATAGTACAGATCCTGATCTGCTTAAGTGCAGTGAGGAAATCAAGTGATAGAAATAAGAGTGGGGTTTTTTTTTCTTCTCTTTGATGTACCTTCCAAGAGTGAATGTGTTAAAAGACTCAGGCACTGTTTGGGCCCTGTGTTTGGCCATTATTAGTTCTCTGAGAGTGCAAACAGTGACCATGGGGTATGCTCTAGGCAACATGCAAAAGTTCCTTGAGTGGCTTCATGGAGATGTTTTAAGTTTCAGGGATTGGATATTTAAACCCTCACCATGAGAAAGGACAACAGGCACAACATCGGCCCCCTGCAGATCCTGCAGAAGCTGATGCTGTTTATTATTGGTTTGCTAGGGACTGCAAATGAAGAAATGACTCACCTCTAAGTAAATTTGGTGAATATTCAGCAAGGAGAACTTTTATCATTCTTCAAGATATCAACAGACACATCCTTAACTAAAGCAATCAACTCATTACATTTGAAATATGTGAAAAGATTGGGACTATTGCTATTTTATGTGGACACCCACACCCACAAAATCATCTTAGGGCAGAGACTCAGCATAAAAATTTACAGCACAAGCAATCTGTTGGCAAACTAACAAAGAACAGAAGTCAGAATTTTATGCTTGGAAACATCAAGCAGGCATGGATATCTATGCCACTAAGATATGTAGTGTATACTAAGTGTCGTGTTTAAATATAGCTTTAAAATCTAGCTTATTATCTTTGCACGCTTCATGTAACTCCATCTATTATTCTGCACTTTTGTTGTTGTTGTTGTTGTTGTATGCAGCCACAAACATTCCACAGAAGTTAGTTCAGCTTTTGTTCACCATGTTGCCTAACATCCCCCCCCATGCATTTGCACTACTGTCTGCAGCAGGTGCCAGCCAAACAGCACTGAGAACAATTCAAATGTCTGCTCAGACTGGAGTATGCTACCAAAATTCTTTGGTCACTGGATGGTCATATAAACACGAGTAATTTGAGATCTGCAGTGTTGAGCAGTGTTCAGTGTTTTCTATGCTAACGCTGCCGCCTTTACCTGTTGCTGTACTTTAGACCCACATAACCGGTGGGATGGAATTAGGGCTAGTTCTCTCAAGATCCAGTTCACAACTCACTTTTGCAGGTTTCTGGAGTCACTGCGGTAGCAGCAGAGTTCATTTTGCACAGCGTCAATTTTTTGGCCTTGTTTTAAATAACGTTTGCTGAAGTAAGAATATGTTACATCTGAGTATTGGTGAGGCAGGAAGGCAGCCAGAACAACCAAGGAGCAGAAGTTTTAGGCAGCTTTCCATATCTACAATAAAGCTCAAATCTCTAGCAAAGTTATCTAAGGAATTCAGACTGAGAACAAATGAAAAAAGGAATGACACAGATATGGCTGTCCTATAGCTGAAAAAAAAAGGCTCGTGATTTGGGGCAGAGTTTCCAGCACAGTTATATCACTGCATTGCTTTTATTCCTGAGAAAAGCCTGAGTCAACATGATGCCAACAGCAGCTGCGTTCAGATTCTCACTCTCTGGCAGTCTGGGTAAAGGAAAATTATCTTGAAGAGATTGATTGAAAGTCACTGCCCACCATCACCCATTCAAGAGCTACATGAAATAAATATTCTCTGGCTAGGACCAAAATGTTGCACATACTTCCATCCAGTATTTTAATTATTTGGTGCCTCAGCTATGTTATAAATTGTAAGAATATATAAGGATATCTGACTGTTTCCTATTACAGTGTCATCTCACTGGGCAAACATCTCAAAAACTGTGGCTATTTCAGCTTTAATAGTGCCTGGCCAACAGTATGATGTACAATAGTTGGTTTCGGAGTTTTTTATTTTTTTCTTTAGTTAGTGAATTAGTATGGTTCCTTTTTCTGCCTGCACTTGCAGACTTCCAAGAAACTTGTAGAAATGTAATTATTTTTAAGACCTTGGCTCATGTGTCAAATATGTACGAAATTTGGAGTGAGAGATAAACTGAACCATTACATAAGCTTCCTTTCCTTAGGAAAGCAAGCTAATCAAGATTGTTCCATGAAATCCCCACACCCAAATGACTGGAAGTACATTTTTTTTCACAAACACAGACCCAAGCCAAACAATAACCATCAGAATCCCTTAGCCCAGTGTCCTTTTTCTTGGCAGTGATATGTGCTCGTGTTTCAGACTCAAGCACATATTGTTTGGCATCTGCTTCGAGGAAGGCACTTACAAGGTTTTCATATTAATGTCAAGCTGCATTTCCAACTTCAACTGAATTGAACCGAAATCATTGCTAGTTTACCATTAATCAGGCTGTAGGAAAAAGAATGGGAATAACAAAATGAAATGTTATCAGATTTTTTTCCAGAATGTTAGGTTACTGTGCTTAGGTTCCATCTAAGCTGCTAAAGTATTCTCTATTTCACATCATTGGCAGATGTCTCATCTCATACTTTTTCAATATTTGAAGTAAAAATAAAGAGATGAGTATTTGGGGTATTCATTAGATTAATATTGTTGGCTATCTATTCCACATACCATGATTAAATTAGCACTGCCTCAGCAGCAAATTAGTCTGGATTATGTTATAGTTGATATGGACTCTACCTGCTTAACTTTTAAAGTCTGTATGCTTTTTTGTGTGTGTGCTTATATTCCTATAGCATGAGTGGTGTCATCTGCTGGAGGCCTCTATGCTTCTTTCAGACCCTCTTTGTAGGTGGGGGAACAAGAGAATACGGATTGTACCTCTTCGCCCTGAAGCACAAAGATGCTCAAAGCACAGTCACTCTCAGTGGGCAAGCCAAATGAATGTAGTGATGCTGTACACATAAACCAGATCAGTAATCATGCTCTGGGTTTGTGCAAAGCTGAAGAATGGACCAGCATTTGCAAGAAAATGAACTATGTTTCCTTTGCCATTGAAATGATTCCTTTGCAAAACCATACTACATTAAAGTAGTACTCCTACAAAAATAAAACCACTTTTGGTTTTATTTTGTTTTTAAGCATATAGTTTACAGTTTACATACAGTTTAATTGAATATCTGTTCATTTCATGTCTCTCACTTGGGAGATTATTGAATCTGTTGGTCAACTGAATACAAGTATATTCAATTTGATACTCAAATTTAATACTTGCACACTTTGACTCCAGAAAGAATGCAGAAGTCCCTGCTTAAAGATGTCTGAGTCTCCTTAACTTGTTCCCTCCCTTGGATATTTCCAACCAGGGACCACTCTTATCTCCAGCTCAGATTTGGGAGACTCTCCTTTTGTTCCCATGGAGTGTATTGGGTTGCAGTAAGTGTCAAGGAGTTAATACAGAAACCTTCTTGCTATTAAGGCAACTGAGAATGGTACCAGAATTCTTACTCTATGTTTTATTCTCTGGTATCTTGTACCATTATTAATTTGCAGCACAAAAAAGCATAAATAGTTGCATAAGGAACAAAGGTTTTTCTTGACATGGAAAAACACATCCCTCTGGTGCCCAAACATTTTGGTATGTGAAATGATTGTTTGGCTATGAAAAAAAAATCAAAATGTTGTCAAGCCCTGGCTTTGTATGCCCCAAACACCAGTCAGACACCTGCACTATGTTATCTGCATATACAATAAAACTCTGTACACAGAAGTCTGGAAGAAAATATCTAAAAGCTGGAGCACACTATAGAGGCCAAGCTCCCAGAGTGCATTTTTGCAGTATGTCTTCATTCAACCACAGAATAGCTTGAAGTCATTGTATTAAAGGGAAAAATACAGAGCAGAAATATTTTTTTTGTTAAATGATGATAGATTCAAACCCTATGACACAGGTGCTTTATTTGCATTTTTAGCGAGTTGACTGAACTTCATGCAGAAGTATTTTTAGTTGCACCTGTAGATTGCTTTTCCTTTATAAAAGATCTACTCACACTCCTAAAATCTTTCTCACTGTATTAACATGCTGATCAAAGCAGCACCATACGTGTAGAGTCACCTCACAGAGATCCTTGCCAGCAAGCTATCTGAAACAGATGATTCTACTAAATAATATGCACAAGTCTCCTTTCTGTAAAACAAGGGAACCTGCAGGTGGGCAATGCAGGACTTAAACTGATCTGAAGCAGAAGCCAAAAACATGTGAATGAACAAACACATTCATTAGTGTCACAACCTCTTCCAAGTTTGTAATGGTACATTAGAGACCGTCACAGAACCCCGGCCTGCTTCCCCCTGTTCACGTTGTGCATCACTTGCAGTCCAAGTGTGAGCTAAAACACAAAAAAAGCGCTTGAACTAAAACCATTCATTTTTACAGACAGCATTTTTTTAAGCTGAACTGAAATCAAGCCTAACCATCAGCTTTTTTTGTGCAACCTTTTACTAGTTATTTTTCTTATCAGGTACATGGGGATAATTCTAGTTGAATCTGTTTGTCTGCCTATTCACACGTGCATAAAAAGCTGGTTAAAACCAAGCACCTTCTGCAAACTTTCATTTGGAAAATTACTCAACCGTTTTTTTTGTTAGGAAACCTGCAGAGGATTTCAAACAAGCCTGGTAGTTACATGAAACAGTTTTGGATACAGAAGCTTGTAACTACAGGCAGAGAAAGCAATGAAGGCTACCCAAGTATTTCTATTATAAAACTTGCACCTTCTGTTCCAAAAGCCAAACTTCAAATACTTGTGATTAATTATTTCTCTGGTAAGCATCCAACTCAGACTCTTTTTTTTCTCCCAGTACACTTAAAGATATTAGTAAAAGTAACTGATCTCTTGCTTAGATTTCTAATTAGGAAGGTGAATATTTCACCAGAAATATAAGAGAAAAATTGCATAAGTATGGCTTTGTGCTTCAGGGAAGGGCAATGATATAAGCAGCTGTTGTTTTACCATGTTTTGCAACATTCATTCTGCATTGGCTGTGTGTTTGATTTTCAAATCTAGTTTCTTAACTACAGGTTTTTTGCATTTAGCTTACATGCAACCCATACTGGGGGAGGCTGTAGCACAACATTTTTAGCACAACATTGCCTTGACCAGTAGATCATATGGGAAATACAGTAGGGAAATGTTGCATCTTCCTGCAAGAGAATTAGTTTTCTTCCTATTCAGAGCTCACACATGTTGAATAAGGAGCCTGCTTTTCTTCTCCTTATATTATTACTAAGATTCTTGTCTGTTTTCTCACAAGATGGAGAACACAGTGAAAGAAATGACATGATAACAACAAAGAAAGAAAGAAAGCAAACTCTCTTCCCTGACTCCATGCTTTTGCAGAAATAAATTTGCTATGCTGCAGAACTTTTATCTTCAGCAGAGAAAAGAGCTAAAGGAGAAGCACTATACTGGTCACAGCAGTTCCACCCTTAGAGAAGCTGCGTATTTATATTTACCTTCTAAGTAAAAGCACTTACTTTTGTCCACCAACAGACATGTAGTCCAGCCCATAACCACACTATATTAATCTGGACTGCAGAGGCAGCTGGTAAGTCTGTTAACTGCACTAAGGATGGTTGGGGAAAGGAACAGCTGAAAGAGCAAAAGGCTGATCAAATAAAAAGGAGAGAAAAAAATTTAGTATTTTAGATCAAGCCTCTCCCCCCTTCCCCCCTTTTTTTACTGCTGCTGTTGCATCAACATTGCACACTAATTTGCAATTAATTCTGCTTCTTCCTCACTTTTGCATTTGCATTGGTTTTTACAGCTAGGTATATTAATAACAGATTCTTCTCAACTTGTGACAGTAGATGATATTTATTGTAATGCATTTGCTTAAATGCAAAGTGCTAAATGCAAAATAACAAGAATAATACTGATTTTGCAAAATGAGGAAGAGAAAGTGGGTCAAGCTTAAGCATACTCATTGCTGATCTGCTGAATTGCTAAGCACCTGAAGCTAATGGGTAGCAGAAGCAGTTGCAATTGCTCACTGAGGTTCTCCTTGCCTTATTATATCAAGTCAATACATGCTTAATGATCAGAATCTCTCAGCTTCAACCTTGCATTGGCGCTCAGGGGAGGAGACCTGCATGCTGAGGGCTTTGCTACTCTCATAAGAATAAACAGTATAAAAATGGAAGCACGAGCAATCTGCCTTGCCTGGGGTTATTATTAAAACCTGGTTACATGTAGATTCATACTTATTTGGTGACGGCAACTCCCAGTCTGAAGTCACCTGTAGCAGGTGAGGAATTCCTTGGGTGTATCAGATACTTCATTTAGCTCTGGGCAGATAACAAGAAAAATTACAGGTTAGCTACCTAGTTCAAAAGGGAAAAAAATGCATTGCAATTAGAGAGCCCATTATAAGCAGGAGATTAATACCTGCCAAGCTGCATTCTGGGATGCTGGGATCTGTTCCCAGTGCCATCAGATGATGTGCAGAAGACGATGCAGTAAGTACAAGGCTTTGATTTTAAAATTACATACATAAATATATATATATACTACATATATTATCTGAGGGAAGATGGTAATCACTGTTTAATCAAGGATAATGTTTTCAAAGTGTAGAAACAGCTCTGGTCTTCTTCAGATTACATATTAATGTTGGTTAAATGTTTATAAATCTTGTTTTGGCATGAGCAAGGATTTCAAGTTGCCTGTGTGGATAGTCTGACTCTGAGCAGTATATAATATGTTGTCCACTAAGTACAAAAATATACGGCTACTGTCTAGAGAGCTAAGTGTGTAGTACTTCATAAACTGGTACACTGCTGGTTGAGTAAAGCATTTGAATACCATAACTAATTTTACATATGGACTGGAGGCTACTCCAGTTTTAAGTTTCCATGAAGTAGATAACAGTTCTTTATGACAGTTCTGTATTCTCTTCATAGGGATTCAACACAAACCTTAAATAAACACTGCTTAGAAATGCTTTATAAGAATGTACATCTTGAGGCCTACATGGCAAACTGAATCAAGCAACTAGAATGCAGAAATTTACAAAATCACTGCAGTTAGTTCACAAGCTAAAGGATGTGCAGTGCAACTGGCTATTTTATTATCTTCTGTTCAGATTAACCCTTACCCATCAACGACTTTATCTCTATACTCTGAATGGTAGATGATGCTTTTGATATACATGGGAATATACAGAAAGGGCTTCTTGTAATAATTTTATTCACCAGAATATGCTACATACGCACAGTGCTGAAATAATGCCATGACAGACTAATTTCCATCAGGAGTATACAAGCAATTAATAGCATTTGAAGAACTGATAAAAATGTAAATTTCTAACTCCTGTGACCAAAGTTTATTTGCTAACAGGGACTTGAAGAAAATTTAGTATTTCTCTAAAAGAATTTCACAGATTTTTGAGTGGGCTACTGAGGAAGAATTGTTCCATGAAACTAGAGCCAAATCTTTTCATTTTAGACTTAGTCGTGTGCAATATTGCTTTATTTATTGCGTTCAGAATCAAATTTGATTGTTATACTAAAGTCTAAATAGATGCTATGGTGTATAATGAACTCTCATATTCTGATCAGGATAACTGTGAGTGAAAGAGATGGCTGACTTTTAAGTGTTTTTTTCATATACATAGATATAAGAAATGACCCACAGAGTAAGCAGGGTCATCATTCTCTGATAGAACCTGGTGAAATTCTTTGTGCTTGAAGTACCAGCATAGCCTTCACACTGGCCCTTCTTATCCATTGTTAGTCATACTTCCTAATTTCCTGAATGAAACTCTACCTCTTTATATCAAACTGCACCAAATGTCTGTATCCTGTATCCTCCAAATATGAGTTCATGCGTACTGCATGGATACAATTGGTTTTCAAAAGACAGATTTCAATTATGCATTAAATTCTAAGAATATGAAAAGATATCATCTCATTGTTTAAGTGTATCTAACTACCAGTGAGCTTAATCCTTATGTTTTTTAACTCAACAAGCAAAATGAAGTATTTCATTGCTCTTTTCAACATAGCTGCAGAAGTCTTAGTGCAATTTTGGTAGCTCTTGCATGGATGTTGGACTGGTTTTTAGAAAAGTCTGAAATAAAAACCAAACAAACCAAACAAAAAACCCACCAATATACTGGTCATGTCAAAAGAGCCTTGGTGGTCCCTCTTCTACAGTGTAGCTAAGTATAAGATATAAAGTATTCAAGTCAATCTCCCACTAGAGGAGGGGGGGAAATCAGAGAGAAACTGGATATTCACAAGGATGCTTGTCTTGTTTACATTAATCTTTGTGCAAATAGTGACCAGAGATTATTTAATAAATAAATAAATAAAAATCCTAGTGTCAGTAATTATGCCCAGACACTGAAATACCTAACAGTTCCTACATCATGAAAGTTGAGCCTTTTCAACTGTTCAAATTCAAATCTGAATTCCTTACACAGGATGTACCAACACTCCCCGTGAAGCTCGTGTTATAGGAGCAGTACACATATCTTTCTTAGTGTTACTGAACTTTGGACATGTAACAATACCATCATCTTGAGCACAAACACTCCTGAGTCTATGGAGTGTGTATACATTCAACTTGTTTTCTGCGTTGATAATAATAACTAAATCTCAGTACCGCCTGTACCATAACTAGCATGGATATATCGTCCTCTCTTGCAATGTAGGTGCATGAACAAAAGGAGATGTACTGTATATAATATATGTTGGAAATGAGCACAAAGAAATTCAAAGCATTCAGATTCCCTCATGACTCTAAGCAGTTAAAATATGTGAATGTGTAATTTATCATGTGATGGACCTTAAGATTCTACTCCAGTGGAACTTCTTGGGTAATATTCAAAACTGAAATAAATTAAAAATGAAATATAGTTTCCAATCTAGCGTCGGTGTTCAACATGGCAAATGCAATACTTCCTTCAAGTAAAAAAGTAATAATAAATTGTCCATGTAAATTGTAATTGCTTTCTAACAGGAAAAGATGTTTAATTTCTTTCAGAAGAAGAAATTAGTCAGACACAGAACAAAATCTATTCATATGCAAAAATTACTCATCTATAAATTGCAGCTGTTTTCCTGCATGCGGTGTTAGATTACTTATATCCTGAAAATAAATGTAAACCAGTAAAGAATGTTTATTTCTTTCAAGTTAATTACTTATGCAAAGTGCATCTGTTGGATGACACTGATAAAGCTCATGACTTTTCAAACATTACTCAAAATGTATTTTGGTTTAGAAAGAGTTCATCAAGAATCTTTCCCCCCCAAAAAAGCTTTTTATAGGAAAGTGACATTCAAAGGCAAAAGCTATGCATGGAACACTTTTCTGACCAAAGTTCCATCAAAATAGATTAATTTTCAAGACCAGATTTCTGGTTTAGATGAGACAGCCCTTTGTTCCAGGTTAGAAAATAATGTAGTCACTAGGCCAGTTGCTTGGAACAAAATAATTTGCAGGATTTTGCTCCTATTAATATGTGTTACTTGAAGCAAAATAGCTCCATCTGGAAAGACCTATCCCTAACTTTTTGTTCTAAGGCTTTACCTTATTCTTTCTTTAAAGCAGAATGTGCCCTACTTGAGCCTTTTGTGCACGGTACCACAGCAATCCTTTCCCTTTAGTTTTCAACTACGTCCTTCTCTCCTAGCACCATCTGCTTTCATACTAAGTATAATCTAAGATACCAGTATTTCTCCAGTATGTGATAGGAAAACAAATGAATGATAATTCATGTTCTCTTTGACTCTTCATGGTCTAGTCCTGGAGACATCACAAGAAAAAAGGACAGATTCAACCTCACTTCTTTTTAGAGGAAACAGGGATGCAAAACAAAAACTAACATATATTGTTTCTTGAATTAATTTCCTACAGACATAAAACTCAGATATTAGAGTATGACTTCACGCATCTGTGTGCTTCTACTAGTTAATCCTCAGGTAACGTGCTTTAGTATTATGGACAGGCTTTCAGTATTGAGTAACTGCAGAATGTCTTCAACTATAAATTTAGTAGGTATTGCAGAATTCAAAAAGTACAGGCTGGATGCTGAAACATCCTGAGGAAGAAAGCTTTCACAACAGCAGCAACAACAAGAAAAACATACGGAGGGAATGTGTGTTTTATTTATTGAAATTATCCTGAGCATTCTGAACTTGGCTCTGTAATGTTGCCAATTGTCCTAAATGCGTGGAATGCAATTTGCCTTTAGGGCACATGAACTTCTGAAATTGCTTGATAAATGCTTCCAGCAATGCCTCACATTCTGTTCTGCTGATCTATCTGTTGATGTGAGTTAGTGATGCACCTGAAGACAACATCCCTCATCAATACTTACAGTAGCTAGCTTTCATGTAATCATGGCTTTGATGCTCTTATTTACATCTCTACTCCTTGTGCATTGCAGTGCACCTGCTCTTACTACAGACTTAAGACAGCTACTAGAATGGAGTTCTCTTCTCAGACCTGAACAAATACAGGAAACCCCATTCTTATGTCCTCCTCCAAGTTGAAAGGGAGAGCAGAACTCCACTGGGTCACTGTGGAAATGAACAGGAAGAAGGGCTGTGTGCTGGACCAGACGTGCAGATATTTTCTGCTTCCTTTCCTCCTATGAGGATAGCATTAATCATTCCCATACCTGTATAACCTGAGCTGGAAAAAGTCAAATTGGACCCTGAAGGTGAGAAGGAAGGCTCCTTCTGCCTTGTGAAGTAATGGGCTAGATGCTCTAATCCAGGAAACAGAAGTATCAAATAGTCAAAGAGAATTTGCACAGATAGGGCTGGAAATGAGATGAGGGCTGAGCTGCTGGGTTGCCAAAAGTCTGGCTGGAATGCAGGACAGAATCATTCTACTCACAGTAGAATCATGAGAATTAGCAACACTACTGTCACAGTTCAAAGGAATTGGTCAGTGACTGTAATTTTGGTTTGGCCTGAGGAACAGACTGTCTCATGGATGAGCTATATAATTTCTGATATGCATCAGAATTTAAGGGTAAAACACAGAGTTGCTGATATACAGCTGGCTGCAGGAGACCAGACCTTACTGCTAACAAGAACTTGTATTTGGCCAGAGAACTTAAGATAAATTGTTGCCACATAACTTTTTACTTCAAACTTGCTACTGAAAGCCTGCATGCTCTTTCCAAAAAGATCTGTAATCCATACTCCTTTGTACTCTCCCTGGTATGTGTGTGTCCCTGGTATGGAATATCTCAACAGTATTTAATTGTACATCCCATGAAAGATCAGATGAGTCGAAATAAGAAAAAACTGTATGTTACATGACTGCTTGCAAATGAAGTGATAATTGGATTTATTATTTATGGAACTTGATGATTTGTGGTGGCATTTATGTTTGATACTTCTCAGACGTTTACAATTTTGGACCAATATAGCTGCTATGAAATATTGTCAGAAGGACTATGTAGCATCTCCAGCTACTGCAACTTGAGCTGAGTGATTTTCTTCCTTCTATCACAGGCCATAAGGACAACATTGTTGCTAGCCATGCAAGTGTAACGTTCATATATTATAATATCACCTAAGTATGCAAAGAAGTGAACAACTTGCTCAGTTTTGGCTTTATTACGATTTGGACAGCAACAGCAGACTTTTCATGCTGCAAGTGGTCTATAGAAACTCCTCATAGATGCTAGATTTTGTAGATGTTTAGAACAAATGCACAAATTCTACAAACAGTAAGAATGCAAGAAAGGTGCATTAAATCTGAATTAGTTTTTCTAGGGGGAAAAGATGTGCATATAACATTCTTTTAGGTAGTGCACCCTTCCATGGTAAACTTCCCAATTACTGAGTGCATTTTGAGATGGTTTTTTTTTTTTTTCTTTCTTCCGCTCTCTGCTTTTCCCATGGACAAATGAAAAAGAAAGGAGCAGATAACTCAGATGAAGAAAGAGATTGTTACATGCAGATGGGACTGTCTCTCTTATGTGTAAATATAGGCACATACGTCTGCTTGGCACGGGAACGTCAGTGAGGTTTGCTCCTGCCTGATTTCAGCAGTGTGTTCTGCCTCTTGTGCACAACAAGTGAGAACACTTGTATAGCTGACTCATGGCTGGGGAGGGAAACTTACGTAGCAGATAGCTCTGCTTTGCAGTCTAGCATGCATTTGAATTGTTCTTGCTGTTCAAAACATTTGCTTTTCTTCAGTTTCCAGTAGCTTACCCTTCACTAGTTCAGTTCTTTTTTTTCTTTTTTTTTTTTTTCATAGCTTTCCAGTGTTAGCAGCTATTTTGGGTGTTTTTCTTGTCATTATTCCAGTTACTTCTCATACTAGAGGAATTTAGCTTATGAATGGGTATATCCTTCATATAGCCAATGTTATTGCCTCAAACAGTTGAAAGTGCTTTAAGAACAGGGAAAGCACGACTATTTCCTTTCCAAGGTTAGAAAATTGAAGCATCAATCAATATCAAAGCAATGGACCCCTACTGAACAAAACATTTCCTAAATACATTCAAAAATATTGGAGCTTAATCCTTGTTAAAGTAGAATCCAGGAGTCTTGTGAAGTTTGCCATCCATTGCTTCATCCTTCCTTGTTGAATGAAGTTTAAAACAAGAATAAAACAAGACTGAGAACTGAAAACTAAAACTTTATGTCTCACAGAGATGATCTCACAGATTGCCTTTGTGACAAGACCTCTCTTCCATTAAGGCTTTAAAACTGTTGGTACTGCCTTGGGCATAGCTGGAGCATATTTTTGGGACAAGGTGACACATAAGCATGCAGTATATTAGCAGCCTGCAGAAGTGCAATAGGTAATAGGTGCTTAGGAGCGTTGTGCTGATAGCTGCTCTGCCCTTTCAGAGCCTTTCAGACATAGCTTTGCTGAGAGTTTTGCACATGTGTGTTACTTGGGCTAAGGTTTTCACCTCAGTCCCTAGTTCGGTGTTGCCAAGTTCTGTGACTTCCTTGAATCAAGCAAATTAGGTGAGGGCTGGTATTAACCTTAAGAGGATATGAGAAATACTAGCCCTACTGTGGCTTGCAAAGCCCTCTATGAGGACAAAACTCTTCTGAAAATCTGCTTTCCTTGCTGTACTGCTAGAAGTAGCCTTTCTGCTGCTGCTGCTTCTAGCAGTAGATAAGGCCAGAAGAGGAAGTGGAACTTCTGTTAGTAAAGAGACTGAAATCTGAATGTGAGAAAGAGCTCCTGAATCTAGGGTCAAATAAGTTTGAGAATGGTGGCAATGAAATGATATCTGCTATCTTCTTATCTTTTGGGGGTAGCTGAGGGAGTAGAAAAGACCAACAAACACTTCTCCCTACTCTCCTCCTCCATGGAACAAATCTAATCTTTAAACAGGATTTTTTTTCCTCATGGTATAACTTTCTGGTTTTGTTTCAATGGCTGTGGGTTTTTTGTTTGTTTGTTTTGGGTTTGTTTGCTGAAGAGGCAGCAGCTATAGGTGTGGCTAACCACAGATATTCCCTGTTACTGCGTCGATACTTGACAATTTTTCCTTACATGTACTTTCACTAACAAAGTCACCCTGGGATTCTTGGGAAAATCTCTTGTGTTAATCTCAGGACCAGCAGAGTGCTTAACATCTGCCTCGGCCCATTCCAATTACTTACCTAACTGACTTGGCTAGTTTCTGGCAGAGCCACAAGTTGAACCCATCTCTGCTTTAAAACCAGTGCCTTTGTAGTTGTTGCTCATTAACACCTTGCTCTACAAAGAGAATTAAACTGTACAAAACATTACACTTGAACATTCAAGCACTCTAGAATAAAAGTGAACAGGAGCTAATGGAGCTGAATGGTAAGAGTACCCCTAGCAACCAGGAGCTATGACAGTATTCAAAGCCAAAAGAGTCTGCTACTGAACTGTGTAACAATGTGGTAGAAAGAGAAGGTAACAAATACATTTATTGGCTACCAGAAATTCAAGGCCAGTTCTAAAAGATGGATCTAGCAAGTTGTGCAACTTGTAGCAGGACCACTTATTTTTTGTTTTCCTTTCTTTTAAAGGAGATTCTAAAATTGTGCATGGCCGTATTCCAAGCTGGAAAGAGCAGTGCTTCTCATGTGGTTTGAAATATCCAGCCACTTGGCCAATGATCTCATGTACCAGGGCATATGGAATGAAGCTCTTGCTTCCATTAGCATATTAGCACATTGCATACCGTCTTTTATTTATTTTTTTAACCATTTACAGCTCAGTACTGCAGTCTGTGTGTTTTCAAATCTATGTTAATAGAAATACTGAAAGTTGTTTCATTTTCTCTTTCTGACTAGCCTAGTCATGTTTTAGGATAATGCTTCTGAATGAATTTTCCAAAACATTTCAGACTTTGGAAAATTTTATCCTGAAGCCTATTAATATAGGAGTGGGAGCACAGGCTGGCAAAACTGAAATGCAATGCACTGTCCTTTGCTGCATCTCAAATTTCCTGTGCACGCTTCTTTAAAAGAACATACAGTAGAAAAGCAACAGATCAAAAATCCTCCATACATGACATGAGCCTCATAATGGAGTACTTTAAATTCCTATATCTACTTCTGTCCTTGGGCAGAAGAAATTAAGTGGCTGCACGAGGATGCCTTTAATACAGAGTAACATTCCCAGAAATGAAGGTCTTATCCATTACTTCTGTGCAGTGCTTTGCACTCATATGCCAAGGTTAGTATCAGATTTTTCTACTATGGGATACTGATGTAAGCAGTGAATGCATACAGAGGAACACTGCCCTTGACTTGATTCACTGCACTAGGATTAACTTTTTTGCTGGTTCATGCTTTTCCTCGAGTTTCACCGAATATAATTTCCTTCAATTTAAAAAAGCAAGGTTTTATTCCACATTAACATTACATCATTCCATGTGACTCTCCTGTAGCTATTTTTGTAGCCTATGGTCATATCACTTAGTTCCTAGAATCCCTATGATAAATTTTAACAGTGAATGTTAATTTATTTGTGAACTTCTGTATTTCTTTTGACTGCAGAGTTCCTCATTTTACTTCTTTTTTTAAGGGATGAAAATGGCTTGAAATTACTTGACTGAGAACTGCCATTTAAAAAGTGAAAAACTGATAATCAGTAATCTTTTTCTTCACCCAAAGTAAGGTGTGTGGGTTTCTTTCTTAATGTAAATGTAATCTATTTAATATGGTTGCATTTTATAAAAGTAGAAAGTAATTTCAGAACAGCTGTGTATACCTGTGTGGTGGGAATCTGCCGTGTAATTCTATCATTACTACATGCACTTGCCACATATACTAAACATGAAGATTTATGTTTTAATTTTTCTGAGGTGAATCTAAATGGAAAGCTGATAACTGAATTCAGATAAGTCTTTTTTTGTCCTAATGTGTTAACAATGGAAGGTACTTTCTTTGTAAGTTACTTCTAGATTCATTTAGTTGATTCACTGTGGCCTGTACTGAGATAAAAACAAAAGTGAAATCTTGATGTATAGGGATATTTCAGTGCTGTTTGACTCCTAGCACATCTCAGGTAGCTGTAACAGGTTGTACGGTGGAACTGTTGCCAAGAAGTGATGACAGCTGCTCTTACATTAGATTTATTGGCATTACACTATACAACTTCCTCCCCTATTGGTCATGCATAAAGCTAACTCTCCTACCAAGTTTGCAAGTAGATGGATGTGTTGTGATAATGAGGTTTCTCAAACCTGACTTTTGCCTACCCTCTGTCTTACACTGCGTCACAGCTAGATCTCTGACCACTGTAGGGTATGTTGCTTAGCGCTGAAAATATATTTAACTGCAAAAGGCATTTCAGTTAGCACGACTTCTGGAATACTAACTTAGATTCTTCAGGTTAGAGGTCATCTTCTGAATCATGAGCTGTGCTTTCCCTACATGCTTTACTGATTATTATTCAGGTGAATAATAATCCTTGTAAAGGCCAAATTATAAGGATTGATAGATCAGTTAGATCCTTGTGGAAATACCTCCTGATCCAAAACTCCACTCAAGTCATCAGAATAACACAAAATATTCTGGCAGACAGACTCCTCCTTGCAAAGCAATATGGTTTGGATATCAAAACAACAGGCTTGCCAGCCTTTGCTACTCAATTTTGTTATGGGCACCTCTCACTGACACAAAGTGTACTTAGTTTTCATTTTGAAGTAACAGCTAAAACATTAAAGTGCTTGTAGGTGTTAGAGATCCAGCATAGCCAACAGACTTCTAAAAAGCAAAACAAACTAAAATACTAGGAAGGACCTTTCCCTGCAAACGTAAAGGAGAATCAGCTGAAGAGAAAGTGCTATCAGATGCAAGAAGTCATTTGTCAAAAGGAGTAAGTTATTTCTAAATGACAACTTAAATATAAAATTATAGTAAAGCAGACACAAACCACAAAAGATAACTTAAAGAAAGCAGAAAAACTCCAGAAGACATTTTCAAATGCAAGGAAAATCAGCCTTCATTTCTAGAAAATCAATTACTTTGATTGCTGGGGAGGTCACAGTCAGGGAAAAATACTTTTGTTTCTTTGTTTTGTTTGTAGCAGTCTTCCTAATAATCTAGCCATGAATTCAGAACTTACGATAGGAAACACCTACAAATGTATCCACTTTCTGCAATTGCCCACTTGCTAATTATCTTGTAGGGGATAGGGAAAGATTTTGGACACGTGACGTGACAAATGGACATGGGACAAGTACTTGTCTCATAAAAAATAACTTTACTTTTCCAACTGGAAAGTCCTAATCTGTTTAGTTGCTTATCTTGTGGAAGCTGTTCTTTGTCTTCAACAATCCTTTTAGCCCTCTTCTGTTCCTCTTTCAGTTTTGTTAGATGCATTCTGTAGTCAAAATATGGGTACAAGCTTGACTTATTTTACCATAAGTTTTCCTTTCCTATTTGTTGTTGTTGTTGCTGTTCTCAGTTCTCATCCTAAATTCCCAACGCTTTTTGTTGTCTTAGCCATTGCTGAGCACTGAGCTGGCATTTCTGGGAGGTATTCACAGTAATCCCACATCTCGTTATCTATCTGACAAGAGCTGAACCAGAAAACCCATTGTATGATGTAGGTTTTATTTTCCCAGTAGCGAATTTGCAAAAGATTTAATCTATTTCATAATTTAATATTTTTTTTTTTTTTCAATGTCTGCCTTTATCTCGACTATCTTTAAAGCTCTGTTTATCAGCAAATTATTTTACCTTTGTATCTCTCCAATTGTTTTTGGTTTTTTTTTCAACTTTTTGAAGAAATTCTGCTTTTTTTTTTTTCAAGCAGAACCTATAAAGTAAGAGGTAATAAACTACAGCAAATGAAACTTGTTAAAGTAGTTTGTATACTTTTCATAACTTCAGCTGTGATTGTATGTAATATTGCTTCTTTTATCAGTGTGATAAACAGATGAGTGAGAAGGTATGGCCTTTGAGATATACTTTGCAAATGCAGAAACTCTTCCTGTGATCCTGAGGTTCCAACTATTTAGATTGCAGTTTCACAAACCAAATAATTGGATGTGTAGGTTGTTGTTCAGTGGGGAGATTCCAGGCTCTGTACACACCATCCACAAGCTGGGCCTTTCTGCTCCTCTCCTTGCATTGATCAAGAAGTCCCAGGACTGTGGGATTAGTCATGAAAACATAAAAATCTGAATCACCACATGGACTTATGATTGCTAAATCCAGTACAAGGGAGAGAACAGGAAACATGAAGCTGGGCTGAAAAGGGGAGGCAAGAACTGTTCTTTTGGGAATAGTCTATAATTAGACTGTGTTAAATGTATTGTGAAATTGCACCTAAGCCATAGTGCTCCTACTTCTTTACAGAGGACAAATCTGTACTGAAAAGTTAACAAAATCCAGAATATCCTCACTCCCAGTCCAGAGCATTAAAGGCATGTAGCCCAAATGTTCTGATTCAAGGTAAAGTTTTAACCTCACACAAAAAAAAGACTAATGGCTGCCCACATCATCAGACCTGTGACTTGCTTTGTGCCCATCTGTGCTTGTTATGCTGGTCAGTATTCAGATTGCTTATGCAGAAAGTGAAAACCTGCGCCAAGAAATAAAGTCAATAAGTGAAGTTCTCTAATTAAATAAAAAGATCAATTCAATCTGTTTGGCAGTGTCTAGTTCCAATTAGAATAACTAGCAAAACCTTAATTTTCAGCCTGCATCTATAATCAAAAGGCCCACTGTAGCCTTATATAAATAAAAATAGATGAATGCAGTTGGCATTCTTGCTGGGAAAGCATGCTGGGCGGCACAGATCTAATGCCACACAAGTGATGCAACAGCTTCAGAACTGATGGCAATTGTGAAGACAGGGCAAGAAAGAACTAAGTACAAAAGCAGAGAGCCATTAAGGCTCTGTGATAACAGTGCTCTTTTTGCTATTTGTTTACTCTTGTATTATCAGTGGGAAGTCAGAGTAACAAGTTCAGGTTAAACTCAAAAATAAAGCAGTTCAGACTGTTTGAAGATAGCTGCTTTCAGGAGCATTAGCATACATACAGCATACCAACAGCTGGTTAAGTATGACATACTGGCACTCATAATGGCATTCATAATTACATTTACTTATTCTATAATGCTAATGAAGACCAGCAGTGTTATCCCTTGTAGTCAGCAGTGGTATGTAAGAGTAGCACTCATATTGCTTACTGCCTTGAAAGATTTTCTCTGTATTACATTACTGCGAAAGAATAACTCTATGTTCTGTCCTTTCATAATGAAAGCCTTCTTGAAGCTGCTACTCTTTTATTCCCTTGAATGAGAAATGCAGTATTCCATGTGAAAACTACCTGTTTCCATAAGAAAATATTTATTTTAATAACCTACTTAAGTATTTAAAATTTTGCTTAACTTTGGCTACCTAGGATTTTATTTCCTTATCAAGTCTTTTTTATAAAACATTACTTTCAATATGCTCTTTGAAAGGCTGCTTAGGTTTCTGGCCCAGTGGAACAATTGAATTTACTCAGGGTAATCAGACGCTAGAGCAGCAGCACTTTTTTTCAAGTAGCACTTTCTTACCAAGAAGTTCAACTACAAAGTAAAGGTAATTAAAACATTTTGGCTTTTTGTCAAATTCCAAGTAAAGGCTTCCTTGGCAAGTACCCTCTCTAATGTTTCATATAAGTTGTTCTATAGGAGTTCCACATTCCTCAAGGAAAAGCTAATTTATAGAATAGGAATCTCAGCCATCCTTATTTCTGAACTGATTTATTATTTATTGTTCCATATCACAACTCAGCAGTAGCATATTTTGTTGTGAATTCTTTCCATTACTCATAAAGCCACACAAACATCTTGGCGCTTTCCTCAGAGAATTCTTAACTTCCTATAAAAACAAGCAACCGAAAGCTACCAGGAAAAAAAAACAGAAGTTTTTTAATCACTTGAGTCAATTTTACATGCCTAAGAGAAAGTAGGATTTTCTGCATGTTTAAGTCAAATACTCAAGTGAATTGCATGGCCTTTATTAAAAGAAACAAATCTGTGATGTACCACTTAACGTGACATATACTGTCACATGTGAGAACAGATTCTATTTCCTTCCCATTCTCAAAGATTTCCTGTGGTTGCTACAGAAATTGAAATTATTCTTGAATAGGTTTGCTTTTCCCTTTGTTCACTTGGTTGTGAGATTTCACCTTTTCTTTTTTTTTTTTTTTGTAAGCTTCTAAAACCCCATGCTTTAAGTATAAAATACAGGCTAATATACCTGCCTGACACCTTTAACTTAGTTTGCTGTGATAATGCTTAACTACTCAGTATTACTCTGGCTACCAGAGGGGTTGGAATAGATGGTAATACCAAATTTCACCATGTTGAATATGGTATTTTCTGTACTGCATGATGCCAAAGCTTTACACTGATTACATTTAATACTGTAGTCTGATCTATGCTGTGTGCAAATGAAAACATAATTAAGCTAAGGCTTGGCACGTATTTGCATGTTTAGAAGGAATGACCTGCCTTGGAGAGAATCAAGAAGCAAATCAGAATGCCAGGTACATCTGGAAGAGCTGACTTGTCTTTCATGCAACTTCCTAATAGGAAATCTACTAAATTTTGCTAAATCTTATATATTTCAAATAATCTGAAAACTGGCTTATAAAGTACACATTGCTTATTTCAAACAAACTGTGCTGATGGACACAAGCACATTTAACAACGAACTGAATACATGACATCAAACATTAAATAGGATCTAGCAAAAAAAGAATAATTTTGCTTGCATTTTTGTCAGCTAAGAGCATGATCTCATGTTAAACTCAGTAAATCAATATAACCCATATAACTTTGAGGAAATAACTTTGTTGCTTTGCATTCGAAGTTTTACCCAAATATTTAATTAAATGCCTACTTTTGAACTCTGCTCTTGAAAGCTGCAACAAGGCAGAGCACTTACCCAGTGTGGCTAGGTCAAGCAAGCACAAAGTGCTTTGGTGTCAAGCGGACTGCATGCATCAATGTAAGATAACTCTGGTCGTGATATTTCTTATTAACTTCACAGCCTTCAGAAGAGAGGGCAAGAAATCCACCTCAGTTTATTTTGAAAAGATAGTCTTGAAAGATACGTATCTGACAGGAGTGTCCTGGGGAGATGTCTCAGCATTGATTCTTCTCAGATAGCTTTTGAGTTTCACACTACTTGCCTCAGGAAAGATTTAACTTTATTTTCAGTTAGTCTGTCAGAACCCTCATAAAGCATCCGTGGCCCTTAACACTGTAAGTAATATTCCACTTAGGATTAAAGTATTGGTGTGGAATATATGGACGAATTAAAGCAGTGATACGTTGAAATCATCAATCCCCAAACTGGAATTACATATAAATATATATTATGTACTGGTGACATGAATTGGATGTTCCTGTTCTCCCCTTCAACTATAAAATATATGGAGGGGTGTGGTGGGGGAAGGCCTTCTTTGATCTCCTGTATGAAAGCTAGTGTCTGAGCACAGAATCAGAATACCCGAACTCACAGAGCTGTTAGCAGTGCATAACTTTCCTCTACAGAAATTTTGATTTTCTTATCCAGCCCTAGAATTGAACAGAACTGATGTCTCAGCGGTAATGTTTCAGCAGATACTTAAACTCTTATGTCATTGTTTCATTTATGTAAGCTTTTCTTCTCCATTTAACCTGTTTTGTTGCTAATACAAAGCTTCTGTCTCTACCAGGAAAATCTGAAGTAAAGGAAAGGCTGAATAACTAGGTCTGACAACATCTGAGTATTAGATATCCATCTTGAAAGTATTAAAAATACTCGGGTATGACCAGGCATGTTGATACTCATTTCTCAGCAACTGCTGAAAGATTTAACAAATCTACTAACACAGCATAGCTCAGTTTTGGAGTAAGGCATAGCAGTAGACTTGTATGTTTGCATTCCTTTGACCTGATGTCTTTGTTAATTACTGCTCAAGTAATTTAGTTGTTTTGTTCATAGCATTGTTTTTTTTAATCTTGCAAAAAGAAACAACAAAAGAAAGCTTTACAAAAAATATGACCAAAATGAACACCATCTTGTACTAGCAGCTTTAAAAGTAATTTGACTTTTCCACTGGAGGAAAAGCATGTTCTTACACATGTAATCAATCTGATTACTATAGATGAGTCTAAGAGAAATGAATTTGTAACAAAAGCAAGCAAAAATTAACAAATGAACATCAAACATCTGATGAAAAAATCCCTCAAACTGATAATCTACACTCTAAATTAACCATGCATATACTTCTTTGAACTAGCATACATACACTGGACTGTCCAACGGAGCCTCACATGCTGCAGGCTAGCAATGTGTTCTGCTGCTGGCAAGAATGCTGATGTTGATACCTGTAACAGAGATGTGGCCCATCAGCATACACTGAAACTTTCACCAACGCATTTCAGCCTAGATCTGAAATACTGTGTGCCAGCAGGCTTTATAGCTCACAGTTCCGTTACCAACACAGCTCAACCAACTCAAAAATCCTTCACCGTTGTTATAATTTCAGAAATAGAATAATGAAAATTTAAAATTATGGCGTAAGCACATCTGTCATATCCTTCTAAGCACAATTTGCTATGTATTACACTGATATACCAAGTATCAAAGGGTGGCTAAAACAGGTATGCTTGCCAAGGCTAATATATGCCTTTGATCACCTATCTCTGCTCATCTGAATGTTTAAGATGAACTTGAAAAACAGTGGATAACGATTTATGCTAAAAGCAAATACTTAAAAAATAAATTCAGTAAATGAAGGATCTAACTTCTCTTCGTATATGAACGTGTGTATGAACTGAAATAGACTTCTGTCTTCCTGCTAAGCAGAAATACATCAAACCCTTGAATGAAGCCAGGTATTTATAACTTACTGTCTATATTATAATTAATTTGGCTTTATCTGGGAATAACAGTACTGGAGAGAAGCTTGCAAGCTGTCAAATAGGTTGGCTAGACTGCTTTTGTTTCATGTCTCTTAAAATCCACCTTTGATAAATGCTGTGTGATGTCAAAAAGAACGTAAGCCAGTGTTTCTGTGTACAACAGAACCGTATGTCTACAAGAATAGGATCCTCTTCAAATCGATTTAAAACAAAAAGTTTTCTGAAGAATCACAACAAATACGACCTGCGAGAAGGGAAACTTAAAACTTTTAGTTCTGTTGCCTGTCATCCCTCAGTATGTTTGAACATGTGTACACAAACTCAGAAATAATCACATGCACATGTGCACGTGCATACATCTTCCTTTTCTTATTCCACTGCTACTGATTCACTAGCCATCACTCTTCACATGAAGCTGAAATTGTTGTCATCTTGTGTGCATCACTACAATGGCCAGTTTCTAGACAAACTGAGTACAAAATGCAGCTCAGATACTGCACACAACAAATTGTCCATATGCAGGAAAAATAATGCACAGCTTGAGGTCATTCCAAGTCAGATACCAGACTATTTATGCAGCTCTGTGTCAGGTATTTGAAACATAATAATAAAAAATCTTCCAGAAATTTGTCAGGAAGGAGCTTTTTACTTATGGTTATTTTTAAACTGTAGTACCTAGCTGTGAGCAGATCTTGTTGTTGTTAGGCTCCTTCTGAAAGTCAAAATAAACCCAATAAACCAGCTTGGTTAGGTTTCTAAAATAGACTACATGTATATGTCAAACTACTGTGTTTGTTGTCCAAGAAGTAACAAGGATTATCCAGGTAGCAAAACAAATGAAAGCCTTGATTTGTATTTATTATTTTTTTTTAAATTATTTTTCCACTGTGCAGATGGCACAGATCACTTCAGCATCCCCACTCTGTTATTTTCTTGCTTTGATATTCTCAGTATACAGTGGTATTCTGATTGACATTTGCCTCGTGTTCTTCTTTCAAGCCTTGTAAGTTTGTTTCTGACCAAAGGTACATCAGTCAGTCCGTAGGTTGAGAATCTGCTCTCTCCAATCTATTTCTATCTGGAGATGGAGACAGCTACAGTGCTGATTACTTAATAAAATATAGCTGCGTCACACACAACTTGGCAGAGGTCACTTTTAATCCAAATGGCTCTGCTGGTGAGGGGGTTGGGTTGTTGGTTTGTTTATTTTTGTGTCAGGCTACCCTGTTGTAAATAAAGGGGCAGCCAAGGTGTGTATAACACCAAGTGAGCCAGTGGACTCGGGCTGAGTTGCACAGCAGGGATGATGCTTTGTAACCAGCACATTTGTTTAAATTCTCAAGTTCCAAAGTTCTGACCAGCATTCTCATATCTCACTGCTCCATTTCACGTTAGAAGATAAGTCTTGGTAATAGGTACTGCAAATGAGTAGCTAAAAATTCAAGAAAGCAACTTAATACCTCCTGTCTGGAGAGGAGTCTGAGAGAACTGGATGGGGCAGCGCAGGATCTCCAAATTTTCCTAGAAGCAAGTCGCATTGCGTTGAAATTGGAGCTGAAATTTTCTGCTGCACTACATATAATAAGCCTGAGATACTGGATATCTATAATACCACAAATTGCAGAGAGAACATATGGAGGATTGAAAACTGGTAGGCAGCTTGTTGAAAATCTTAAAAATACACTTCGTGTAAGACTATCAGTGATGTTTTTTTTTTCAGTAAAAGATCATTGCTTACTGTTTATAGAGCTGCACTCTCAGAATAAATAACTTATTTCAGTAATGTTTAATGAAAAACTCAATTTTACTTTGAAGTGTTTCCACATAAATTTGCATTTAAAACCTACCTCAATTGACATTTCTGTCAAATATTTTTATTGTTGTGTTTATATAAGGGCAACATAAGAATCATAGGCATACGTGTGCCTAATAGGTGGAGTAAAGTATTAGAGATGAATTGATTCTGTAATGCATACTGAACTGTTGTGCAAAATTTCTTGTGTTAACTCTGAAGTATTTAGGTTAGCTTGACCCTGGAAACAAATAACATGAATTTAAATACAGATATTAACATACAAGCTTTGTACTGGACAGTCCATTCTAGATACCAAACTAAATGATGATCTAAACGATCTAATGCAAACCTTCAGGAGTTAGAACCTGCAGGCACACAGCTCTACGCAACCCCATCTCAGTCTGAGCAACTTCCACTGAGTTCTTGGAGAACACAGGTTGCTCCAGAATCCATGCTTTCCAGGGAAATAGTGAGATCATTGCACACTTTAATCTACGGTGGTAAAGACTGAACCTTCTGGGAGGAGGTGTCCTAACTTAACAACATAGGAAAAGACAAGCTTCCAAGGCTTTGCTTCAGTATGTGGTTGAAAAGATGCTGACTGGAGAGGTGGAAAGGTATGTGTCCGAACAGTGACAGTATGCAATGTTGTCAGACCAACAGCATCCGTATTTAGTTGGATACGGATAAAATAAAAAGAGTCTGTTCTGAATAAAATAACAAAAATAACTCATAGGAACAGACTGTTAATTTCCTTTCCAGCAAGACAAGTATACTCCTTTGTGAACTTCGATTTAAGGTGTTCTATTGTTATAAAAACACAAGCAATTTAAGTTCTACAATTCAGGAATAAAAGGCAGACAAACAAAAATGACACAAAAACCCAACAAATTATAAATGACATTAACTATCTGAAACTCAGCTTGAGATCTTCCCTATCTGAGGTGGTTTGATTTGTGACTCTGATTTTGATTTATTCTTTTTGAAAGTTTAAAATGTTACGATTTAAGCTTCTCATGTCATGTTTTTATTCATTTTACATTATTTTAAGGTACTTTCAGGTTCTCCTTTTACCAATATCTGCACTGCTGCCTACAACGTCACACCGACACGCTTAGCTCTTGAGCAATCCAAATATTCACTGTACACACAGCTGTGAATTTACCTGTTTCTCCTGGGCCAACAGTTTGGCTATGAATCCTGTTAAAGTCATGTAAACTGTGTGTGCACCAGATGACTCTTTTGGTTTAAACGTGATACATACAGGGAAGGCTACTCCATGAGAATTTGAAAGGTGTGATTTATGTTCATAAATCATGCACTGAATTGTGGTTTTCTGAGGACATAGAGATTTCTGTTCCAGCCTTCTAGGGTTCCTCATAGCAGATTGAAATGGGGATGGCAATTACACACCTCTCCCTGGAGGGCATCAGTAGCTGCAGCCTTTGTATGTTGTTTTCTTCTTATTTGGTGTTTAGGAGAGGCTGCCCAGCACTGCTGCTTTTCCTTTGTCCTTGCTGCTGATGTGACTTCAGCTGAGCTGCAGCCTCGGATTATGCAGCACAAGCCTCCCTCTGCAGAGAAGCGCCAAATAAGGCCGAGAGAGCTTTACTGGAGGCTCTCTTTGGAGAAATGCTGGTTTGAATGTCAATTAATCTAACGACTGAAAACGTGCATGTTCTTAAAAAAAAAAATAAAAAAAGCAATAGGAGAAAGGTTTTATATTGCAGTGGCTATCCTTCCGCGTTTTTATGACGATAAATTGATTGCCATTTAATGTAGGCACTCGATGCCTTCAGTGCCAGGAGCAAGCGAGGCTCAGCCCGCGTCCTAAGGCTCCTCCTCGCCCGCTGAGGGGAAAGCCGCCCGCCCGGGCCGTGTTTTCCCGATACCTTTCCGGCGGTGATACCCCACCCCTGGCGGCACGCACCGCCCCTGGGGCCGCCGCCAGCTCCCCGCAGTGCGGGGCTCACTGCTCCCGGTAAGACTTACGGGCAGGTGCGGGCCGGGGGGCCGCGCTGGGCCCAACGTTTGAGAAGGCGCTCGCCTTAAGGAGCCGCCACAGGCGCAGCCCGCCGTGCCCGCGCGGCTCCGAGGGGCCGCACCGCACCTCCTCGGCCGCTACCGCTCCCAAATGGCGGCGCCTGGAGGGGGCGGGGGAGCGGGGAGGAGCGCTCCATCGGCAGTTCGGTGCTCGGCCGCCCGGGAGGAGGGCGGTGCGAGGAGGAAGGAGCCAGGCGCGGGGAAGGAGCCGAGCGCCGGCGGGTCGATGGGCGGCGGATAAATGTCTCGCTGGGTGCGGGGCCGCCATTTTAGATGAGGAACGAAACGAACGGCGCCGAGGGGAGATGAGCCCGGAGGCGGCGGCCGGGAGGGAGTGACATAGGTAGGGCGGTGCGGGGCTGCGAGCGGAGATGAGGGGCTCGCTTCTCTCCGTTCTGCCCTTTCTCCCGGCTCTTCCTAGGTGCCGCCGCCGCCGCCTGGAGCGGAGCCCCGGGCACGGCGCCGCGGGGAGAGGCGGCCGCTCGGCGCTGACAGGGCCCGGGGGCGGCGGGGCCTCGGCCGTAGCCGTATGGCGGGGACGGGGACGGGGGGCTCAGCCCCGAGAGCTGCGGCTGAGCCCGGGCCCGGCGGCGGGGAAGGTGCCAAAAAGGACGGGGGAAGGGAGGAGAGACGGCAGCGGGGCGCGGGGGGTCCCTCGGCCGCCGGGCGGGCCGGGCGCGGTGCGGCCTCTGCCTGTCAGCGCCCGGCTGCGGGGAGCGGCCGGCCCGGCACTGCGTGTCTTCCGGCGCGGGGCTAAGGACTGGGGGCTGCCCGGCGGCTTCGGGCCGTAAGGGCGCCTCCTCGGCTCTCCGCGCCCGGCACCGCTGGCTGCAGCTCGGTGTCCGCGCGCTGCTTCCTGCGGGGCTGCGGCCGCTCTGGGCCGGGATCCGCCGTTGGCCGAGTGGAAAATGGGACTGTATCGCGGTAGCATGACTGAGAGCAGCGTGAGCCTCTCGCTTGCGTTCGTTCGGATTCAGTTTAAAAAGAAGTACGTAAAAACCGGAGTGTAGTTGTTTAGGTTCCCGGCTCCCTCGCACTGCCCCGCTGTTGCCATGCAGATGTGGTGCTGCTCTGTTCCCGGACTCTTTTATCTACGGTTCAAATGTGCACAGAAATAACCTTGCCGACAGCAGCGCTCCTCCTGTCCCTTGCGCGCCCTGCCCGTGTCAGGTACAGCAACCTGCGTGGGTTTTCCCTCCTAGCCTCTCGGGCACATCCGCGGGTGCAGGGACCTCACCTAGGGCTGTGAGGCCTCGGGCGCTATGGTGGAATTGCTGCGGCACGACCTGTATCCATCTGGGTGCTGCTGCGGGGTGCTGCAGGCACGCAGACTGGGAAAGGACTATGGTGCAGTAAACCTTAAACTTCAGTCAAAATACTTGGAAGTAATTGTGTACAGGAGACCTTCAGAGCTTTTAAAGTCTGTCTACCTATTTATTAAAGCTTCTGAAAGACCCAGATCCAAGCGCTGCCTAAGATTTCTTTGTTGGGTAATATCAGGTCATAACTGGAATGGATGTTCCTATCCTTTAGCTTGTCTGCAGTGTAGGTGCAAAAGAAAAGATTGCAGTGATGAATAGGAGGGTTAAGTTCCAAGCAGTTTGGTTAAATCTGTTCTGGGGACGTTCATTAAGAATGGAAGTGACTTTCATTAATTTGCCTTAAGAATATTTTCTGTGGGCAAGCCCTAAGGCTACAGTTAATCATAAAAATAAGTGTGGATCTGTATTTTATGCTTATGTAGTGGATGACTGATGAATACGGTAAGCAGTTCAATCTTAGATCATTAAATCAGCAGTGGACTGGCTTATTTGGGCCAGAGCAGCAGTGCTTCCAGAAATCTGGAATGTGTTTTCATGTGGTTTGTTGCCATGCTTAATATCTTCAGGACTGGACAATGTATTGTGCAACACTGCTGACAGACCTGTTCTGAAGAAAAAGCTGGAAGTGACAGGGAAAGTCTCTCTTTTTCCAAAGAAGATATAAAACTATTGTTGTCTGTTTAATGCTTTTGCTGTGCATGTAAAAACTTTTTTTTTTTTTTTTTAAGCAGCAATAAGGTCTGTTTGACTAACTTAAGGATTTGACTGCTGTCTCAGGGCCTGAACTTACTATGGCTTATTAAAATAACTCCTATTTTATAAACCACAGACATGACCTACGGGAATGGTTGGTCAGCACTTCTTGGTGTGCTTGATCAGCACTGGTTTCTGCTGGGACATACATGCCCCTCACTTTAGTTATTTGCCACATTTGCTGTTGAGAAACTGGGAGCTGAGGAAAAAAACAAGTTTTCCCAGTTTTCTGCCTTTGGAAACAAGTTAAGGTGATATGGTAAGCTGTTAGCTCTACAGCTGTTGCAGGAGGTGGAAACCAGAAGCTGTTATGTGAAATTGCTGTGACTAAAGAAGTCCTTAAGCAGTGAGTTTCAGATGGAGGAGTTGTGCTAATAAATTCATTTTTGTGTTACATACACGGAATGTTTAAATGACTTAAGCAAATGAGCTAAATTAAATATTTGCGTTTAATAGGCTGTTATTTGTGTTTGGGTCTGTGTTACCTCTGCGCTCTGCCAGCGCTCCCTTCCATGATACCTTCAGTCATTCCCTTCGCCACTGCTTTGCAGTACACCTGGCATCCCCTTTTCTATACTGCCATGCTGGAACCTCTCCAGGCGTGTTCTCTTCAGCTCCTTTGTGTCTTGCCTCCCTCCTGGCTGCCAGCAGCTTCCCTGGTTGGGTTCTGCCATGTGGGACGTGCTGCACCTGGCACCTGGGGCTGGGGCTGCAGTGCTGGTGGGGTAAGTAGGAGGTTCCTCTGCAACCTGGCCTCCTATTTCCATAGCCTGTGGGAGCTCTGTATTCCTGATGCCTCTACCTGCCTGCTTTGCTGAAATAAGCAAAGAAGCCCAAGAGCATTTGGAAGCGAGGAGGAAGGACAGTGGATGGCATAGTAACATAAAGCCAGTTGCTGAGGAAACGAGTGAAAATGTGTGTGCAGGTTGATTTCCAAAACTTGCATGTAAATGAAGCTTGAAAAAGATGAATAATTGGAAAGGGCGATTGGTTCTTAAGGAGTAAGTTCAGGGACTGTATTCCAACCTAAAAATGCAGAAATCTAAGGAATGTGTAATGAGAAATAGAGCTTCAGTTTCTCCTAAAATACCAAACTGCATAAATCCAAGTTATCTTTCTTTGAGGAAGTAACAGAAATACGTAAAGCAAGATTAAAACTTGTGATTTAATCAGCGTTTTAAGCATGACTTCAGTAAGCGTAAGATAAATACATTTGTAAATGAGCGGCTGGCTTACATCAACATTGTACCAATTTGGTACGTAATTGCTTACACAAAAACCTTTGGTTGTTTTCTGATCTGAAATCTAATCGTTGAAAGCAGCTTCTAAATTAGAAATTAATTTTAAGAAGAGTTGATACAACACTCGGAAATTGTGTCCAAATGCTGCTGCTACCTTTGTGGCAAATTAACAGCTTTTTTCTTTCTTTTTTTAATGATGAGTATGCACTTGCTTTGTGTCACTGGCTTTGAGACAGCATGAAGCTCACCTCAATTTGCATGGCTTTCTGTGCTGGCAATCCAGATGTGTGTTTGGTGTTGTTCGTTGCCTTTCTGAAAAGAAAGTCTGTTTGGGCCAAACTTGTGTGAATAATTCCCAGTGCTCTGTTGGCTCCTGCTGCGTACACTATTTTTCTGTAAACAACAATTTTGCTTTGAAAAGCAGCTGGCATGCACGTATTCCTTTGGTGACTTGGATATTGCGTTTGTACTAGAAATGCCATCTATTTCACACAGGGCTGATTTTATCGCAGCACTGAGTGCTGACCTTTTGCAATTTAATAGACTATGGTCATCTTGTGTACTGAGATGCTGCAGTGATGTAGTAGATGGGGATAAACAAAACCCTTCTCAAGTCGTTTGTAAACGAGTAAAGCGCTTTCTTGCTACGCCTGGCAGCTAAGAGTTGTAAGTGACAGTAAACAGTGTTTGCAGGAGTGAGCATTTTTTTAGAGGCTTTTAACCGACACAGTGGGATGCAATTATTTGTTTTCCAAAGGTTTTTGCCTGCTGGTGGGGAATGCCAAGAATTAGAGCTAAGGCTGTTGTGTAGCCATGGGTTCACGTGGAACAGTGCAGCAGTGAATCCTGCTCAGTCGTTTGTTTGCAGCTGCAGGTGTGTCTGCGTTCTGCGCATCCTGCTCTCCGCGCTACGTGCAGCACAGCTCTCGCGTGGTTAAACCAAAGCCAGTTGGTTTTAACTTCAGGCAAAAGAGTTTTGGAATTGCCTCACAGCCATCTTTGTGTGTGATGAGTGTGTGTCTCTGCTTTGTTTTCTTTGCAGTTCACCGAAAACCCTGCAGATGGGACCTGTATTTCCAGGTTTACTGATAGAACGCTGTTTTATTGTTCCTGGTTGCTCGCTGCGCTGTGGCTCTTTGCAGATGTTGCACTGATTGCTGTAGCGCTGCCTGTTTTCTCTTACCTCTGCAGAACGTTGCTGCATTTTGGATTCAGCTTGTGCTGCTGACGCTAAAATATTCATTTCTGACAAACAGCTGCCAAAAAGGTGTTAATTAATATTGCCTTCCAGCCGAAATATGTAGTATCGGTTAGGAGCAGTGGGACTGCGTATTTTTAGCTCGCGAGCTGGAGGGAGGTGGCCTCACTAACTTGGAGCAGGGTGTGGCGTGGGGTTAACCATGTTAATTAAAGCTGGCTCAGAGGTTTAGACTTTAAAAAATGGCTCAGAGCCCCCAGCAGGGCGCTTTGTTAAGAACCATAGAGGTGACAGAGGTGTCATAGAACCATGACACCTCTGAACCAGCTTCCAGCTGAAGGAGGTGCATTTTGAGTCACAGTAAAACTTAATATTTTTCAAGATTTGTTTTAGAAACTTTAAGCTGCTCTAAAGTTGATCATATTTGTAGCATGCAGCTCCAGCTTCACGTTCCATAAAACGTTCTTTCAGAATTCCAGAGGACCCAGATTTACCTAGCAATTGTCAATGATGAGTTACTGTCAGGTAAATATTTTCCTTATTTTTAATAATCCCTGGTTGAATATGAACCCCTTCAGGCCTAAACTATTTCATACTGAGGCTACTGTGTGTGAATAGGAAACATTTTTTTATTATAGCAGCAGCTTGAAGCTTAAGGTGAACTAAATATTTTGTTACTCATTCCATCTTTATGTAGTGGGGTAAAAGATGTGATAGTAACGTTGTAAACCAAGTCATGTCGTGTTTCTTGTTTTGTTTGTGTATAACCAAGATGTTATAATCACAATATAATTGTGTATAATCAATAGATATCAAGATGTTATAATCGCAATATAATCAAGAGAGTAAGGCAAAGCAGACAACGATCACAAAAAGAGAATAAGTGGAAGAGCTTACCCTTCAGCTGAGCTCACCAGAAGACACCAAAAGAGGGGATCTCCAGAAGAGATCCTTCCCCTCTGGTAGCCAGCTCTTAAATAGGTCTAGGAGGGGGGGGGGAGCCTGGCTCCACCCCTTCCGGCAGCACAGGTGAATTGCCTTCAGCTGAGCTCCTCTGGCTGACTCATGGCTCACCTCAGGTGATCAATCAGAGGTTCAGGCCGTGACTCAGCAGTTCCCATATATGTTTGTTTGGTTTTTTTGAGCCTTTTCCAGTCCCCCTTCAAAAAGCCGTGTAAGCCATGTCCAGTCCATTCCAATATGTAGGTATGGACAGGCAGAACCCTGTTGGCCTTGTTGGAGACTGGAGGATGCTGGTTTTCCTTGCACCAATTAGAAAACTGGGCAAGTCCAGTGGCTGGCTGACAGGAACATTTTCAAGCAAAATAACTTTCCTATCTGTTTGATCCCTGGTCTAGCAGTTCTAAACGTTCATGTTGTTGTAGATGTTGTCTTTACTTGCAAGCATGAAAAGGAATCTGTGGGGTTCAGGTGCTACAAAGTAGCTGTTCCAAGCTGTCTGGAAATGGGAGGCGTGTTCCCAGAAATTGGTCAAAACCAGGTTATTGGAGAATGGCAACTAGAATGGCATAAGGTAGCTTCCAGGATGCACTGCAGCCAAAAGAAACAACAGTGTGCAAGCCTCTAATTTTATGCTGACGTTTAACAGAAAATAAACTCTATTCTGAATTACATGATTCATTTGTGTTAAATGCTTTTAGAAGCAAGTATAAAGCTTACAGAGGCAATAATAGCATGGTGAAACCATGTGTCGGTGATACAGTGGATTGATTTCACCTAAAAGTCAATTTTGGCCTTGCTCTTCTGTTTCTCCAATCTTCTGAGTTCTCTCAGTACGTTGTTCACTGGCAATCAAGTGGTTATAAAAAGAGAGCCAGCTGATGTTGCAATCCAGGCAGTGGCCATATAGTGGAAAGACTCTCCTTTGGCATGTCCACGAGTGCTATTTTTACCTATTCCAGTAAGATCTGCCCTTGTGATGTTAAATTACAGGCCGTTACCTGGAATTATTCTGTTTTACAGAAGCACTATATGCTCTAACGAAGACTTTTAATAAAATGATCAGGCAGATCAAGACTAAAATTCTCATGTTTGAAAATACTGTTTCTCCTGTCACCACAAATAATACTTCTGCTCTAATTGTGATTCTTTAATTTCTGTTTGTGTATTTCATGGCAGGCAGAGGTTTTGCTTTGTTTTTCTGTTTTGGTTTCCTTTCTGTAGTATGTGTGTTGTCTATCTCATCTCTCACGTGGAAGCTTTAAGTAAGCAATGTGATGTAAAAGACAAGCCCAGGAATAAGCGGGTTGGAGTTTTTTAGTCACAACTTCCAAAAACTCCAACTGATGTTAACTAAACTTGATGTTCCTTCATCAAGGAACCCTAATGGGTTCCTTCACCCATTAGGAAAGGAGTTAATATTGTTTCTTGTTAGAGATGTCCAGCGCTGCTGGTGGCAGATAGCTGTAACTACCCAACTGGTAATGAGAACTGAGTAAGCAGCAAGAGTGGCCTCAAAGTGTGGTTTGGCTGTAGAAGCATCACGTGGAGAACATCACTTGTGGAAGGACTGCTTAAACCAAAAATAGTGAAATGTTTAATTTCTGTTTTTCTAACCTGAAATATTGTCCAGGTGTATGTTTTAAAAGCTTCAGCAAAAAAAAAAAAAGACCTGAAAGCACTGAAACGCAAACCTATTATGTTTCACAGTTCTTGTTCTGCCTGTTTGTGAAGTGAGGTGTACTTTTGTAGCAGAATTTTTAATATTTCCAATGCAGTGTTTTGATACCAAAGTATGGTCCATGATGAACTTGTGCAAGTTCCATGTTCCTGTACAAAGCACCTGCTTCCCTTGCTCCTTGTCTTGCCCGGCAGTGCCTCAGGTGGAAATCCTGCAAGTAGGCACACTTCCTCCAATATGCAGGCGTTTTCTTCTCCCTTAGTTTTGCCATTGTCTTAGGCAAACAATTCCACTTCTTACACTTAATTGAATCTCACATCTGCAATAGCAGCTGGTATTTTTGTCAATTCACTCACTACTTAAACTTTGATTCTTGCCAATTCTGTTAGCAGATGTTCTCCTGTGATTTTCGTTTTCCATGTTTCTCTTATCTGTCAAGAAAAGTACACAGCTTTACTCCCTTACAGCTGTTGCTTTGGGTACAGGTAGCAGTGCTGTAACTGCTCCTTCTTTAACCCATCACATGAATTTTATGCTATGTTTTCTCAATTTGTAGTTGGGATTTCTTTTTCTTCTTACTCATTTTGTAGTACAAGTTGTTTTTTTGTCTCAGACTTCTAACTAAATTTGAGGATTGTAACTGTATCCTTGTTTTTATCAGTCTGCTAACTGCCACGATATCCACTTCAAAGGTCTTTTGTCGTTGTTTTGAGGATGTGTCTCTCCGCTCCTCTGATCTGCTCTGTTTTTCTGTTTCTGGCCCCCACGTATTCTCTGGTCTTATTTTCTGGACAGTATTCCTTAGTATTCCTTAGTAATGTAATCTGTATGGAGAAAAGAAGAAATCAAAACTTGATCCAGTATGGGTTATTTCCTAAGTGTGTCATTATTGCTCACCAGTTCTGTTAGAACTGTACAGTCAGCTTCTTTGGTGTGTGGCGGGCAGTGCGCCATGCCTTCTCCACACTCTCTGCTTATCACGGAATGGTTTAGGTTAGAGGGGACCTTAAAAATGACGTAGTTCCAGCCCTCTGCTATGGACAGAGTTGCCAGCCACTAGATGAGGCTGCTCAGGATCCTGTCCTTGAATGCCTGCAGAGATGGGACATCCACAACTTCTCTGGTTGACATGTTACAGCGCTTCACCACCCTCTGAGTAAAATCTCTCTTCCCAGTGTCTAACCGAAATCTCCCTTTTATTTCAAAGCCATTTCCCCTTGTCCTATCACTATCAGACTATTAAAAAGTCAGTCACCCCTCTGCTTTGAAGTTTCTTTCAAGTACTGGAAGGTGGCAGGTTTCCCTGGGGCCTTCTCTAAGCTAAACAAGCCCAACTCCCTCAACTTTTCATCATAGGAGGGAGAGGTGCTCCAGCAGGTGCTGCTAGCCCTGATGGCTGTGTGGCTGTGTCCCATCTTTGCTTTCTCTAGCATGAGATTTGTTCTGGAAATGGCTAAGTAGGATGGGAACTGTGAAGTGGGAAGGCATTTTACTATTTACTTTCTAGTGAATGTTTTTGTATATATGACTCTTGCTTCTTTAGCTAATCTTAGCTTCATATTTTTAATCAAGACTTCTTCAGATTCCCTAAGAATTCTTCCTTTTACAATTACAGTTGTACACAAGAGATAGCAGTAACCTTAGAGGCTTAGCTTGTTACTTTTTTTTTTTTAATTCAAGGCTTGATGGGACATTTGTGAGTCAGCAAGGTGATGGCATGTGTAACTAAGGGCCTGATGTCTGAGAAGGAAGTATGTACTTCAATGAGTTTCAGCTGTAAAAGACTTTTGTGGTGTTTCTTGAATAACTGTGAGTTTATACTGAGTTGTGGTGGTTACGTAGTCTGGCCTTACACAGTGCATCTCCTTACACTGAAGTGTTGTCTAAAAAGCAGTAGATGGCCATGAAAACTGCTAGTAGATGGAAAGTAAGGTAACTCTAATGTTGTAATTGATGAAATCATTGGTTGGCTGTTGATTTGGTGTGTTGTATATGTGCTAGAGTTTGCCTATTAAATGTTGTTTGTCTTGTTTTCCACAGATGATGCACTTCATCATTTTGTCATAGGACTTCATTGACATAAAGGAAAACTAAAGGTACAAATCTCTGCCATGCCCTTCTTCCTTATCCTGCCTCATCCTTCCTTCCAGGTTCCATGGGTTATCCTCAGGGGGAGGGGTGCAGTACAAATGAGTTCTGTGCTTGTATTCCTTGACCATTACCAAAACTTGCTTTTTGTGTTCTGAAAAATTCCATAACATTCATATGATGTCTAGAGTTGTTTCAGTGTTTGCTTTATCAGAAGTGTATGTTTAACTTAAGCTCTTTCTTTAGTCAGTATCAACAGGTATTTACTTTGCAGGGCAAAGCTCTTCCTCTGTTTGGAACTTTATTGATATTTTCCTCTAGATACCGTTTACCTTTCCACACAACTACATATGTTTTGTGAATAATTCAGACCTCACACTAAGTCAGGTCTGTGGCATTATCTTCCAAGTAGTGGGATTTCCTTGTTTGTTTTTTTTTTTTAATTTTTATTTTAATTTTTCCTGAGATTGTACCTCTGAAATACTTTGACTAGTAAAAACCCACACAAAGAACCGCAAATTCATGGAAGTATTTAGTAAGATAATATAAGATAGGGTAGAACTGTCGCATTATTTTTCTTTGCAGGCACTCAAGGCACTAAGTGTTTGAGATGTTCTAAGTAATTTTGCTTGGATACAGTCTGTACTTTCTCCTTAGGTTCAGTTTTTATTTGCCAATTTTTGCAGGTTTCTTTGCAAGTATCTGTTTTGGAAACAAGTCGAGCTGTCCAGGCATGTTGTAACTTAAATACTCAAGTATTATCATGTTAGCTTTGGTTCACACTGCAGAAACTTACATTAAATTATTCCCAGGTGCATTTACTGGCTCTGAAGTACGAGGAGGAATAATTTGTTCTTGTGTTGTAAGCTCACAGAAGGTATCTTCAAGGTTCCCTTCAGACTTTTCTTGGCTACTGCTGCCCCTGCTCCTCTCTGTCCCACAGGCCCGGTGACCAAACACCATTTGATCACTGCACAGCCGCTCCTTCATGCCCCCCAGTTGGGCTGGGGTAGGGAATCCCAAACTCATGACAGGTTCCTTCGTTGTTTCTATGCTCAGTTCCATGAAATTGCTGCATTGACTTCTGTGGCACTGCTGGTTCTGGCACAGATCCCCATTCAGTGAAATACACTTAAAATTTCAAACTGGTCTGAGGACACTGGAATCTTGAATCTTTTGGATCTCTGCATCCTCCTCCAACTGCCTGCTGTTTCGTAGCCATTTTTAACAGCAGTTGCAGTGTGCTTGAGCTGCGTAACAATTCGAACATATGTAGCCTGCATAGCTATCACATGTCAGTAGTTACTTAGTTGACCTCACCTCAGGCTTTCTTTTCAGAAAACTGGTGTTTATTTGAAGAGCAGTTGTGGCATCCTCAGTGTTAATTCAATTACTACATGCAGCTGAAGGAGAAAGCTGATAATTCTTTGTGCTGAAATTCTCCGTCAGTTTTGTTCAATTCTCAAGAACTTGTGTGGGAAGGGCATTTGGTGGATTGCTGACATTTGAGTAACTTTTTCATCCTTGCTGTAAAGTGGATGAGTTCCAGGGAACTCTTAACACAGTTTGGGGCTTTCATCCGTACTTGAAACAATTCAAGCATGAGAAAGCTCAAAATGCAAATAGGCTGAGAATGTGTGTGCAGTTGATAGCAAGACTTGTGGGAAAAAAATGCTTGTCCAAAGTCTGACTTGCCTGTGTAACGTGAATAACCCTGTGAGTACGTAGCCCTGCTTGTGCAGGCAGGGTCCTTTTGGGTATCTGTCTGTTTCTCTACATCCTTTTCTGATGAACTCTGCTGGGAAGAAGGTAACATTATGGTGAAAAGCCAGTCTGAGTGTGACACGAGTGTCATGTAATGCAATTCTGATAGAATCAGGTAAAGTATAGCATTGGTCAGTATGCTTTTTATTTCTAGCAATGCATTCGAATTTACCACATTTAAAAACTAAAGTCTTAAATATGACTTCGGCTGCAGTAATCTTCATAATGTTGAAAGAACACCTTAAAACATTAAGTGAGCCCCTCTCAATATTTATCAATTTTTATCATAAGGTAAATGTTATAGGTCATCACACTTCAGGTAATGGCTGCTAAATCAGTTTAGGATTCTTCCTAGTACTCATGAATAGACATCAAAGAATGGAGGTTTTATGCCATGCTGTAGGGTTTTGGTGCTTTGTTAACAAACCTTCTACCTAATGTAAATTGAAAAAAATGTTGTGTTTTCCCAGGTCATCTTGTTCTTTCATGGCTGTTCTAATAACAGTTTAATGGTTTTTTTTGTTGGTGGTTTTTGGGTGTTTTTTTTTTTTTTATTTTCTTTTTATTTTTTTTATTTTTAGGGGGAATCTAAAGTCAGCAATTGTACTTAACTACAATTTCTAAAAGTTGTGATTGAGTGCTTGTAAATACCAGCTGTGTTTTTCTTTACCTGAGGTGGTTGCTGTGTGATGTTCTGTTAGATACAGGCAGAGTGTTTAGTGCTTCTGGTTCTCTGACGAGGGAATCTGGATTTTTATAAGGGAGCTTACAGAGCTCTCTTAGTTTGGACTTAATAGAAATTTCACATGGGAAGAAATGGGTGACTGACAGCCAGACTGTGTGTGTGGAAAAGCACAAGCCAAAGAGATGGTAGCAGCACTTGGTTAGGAGAACTAGTCTGGAGGCAGTGTAACCACCAGGAGGAGAAGCACAAAGCAGCTGAAGGTGCAGGTAGTTTTGGAGATAAGCACCTCATAGCCAGAGCCTGAAGTAGAATCTAAGAGCAGAAATGTCTTAAGAAAAGTGATTTCCTGCAAACTGGGTTAGAGGAAGATGGTTCGTTGTAGAGCTCCGTGGTCTCTGGGTTACTGTACAAGCAGTGTGCTGCCTTTATTACTGCAGAGGGAATGCGTGGTGGCTTTTATATTTATTTTAATCATACTTCCAGAGGTGCAAATACTGTTTCAAAACATTTATGGCTTAAGCTCATTGAATGTTCTGCATTTTCCAGGAAAAAAAAGCCAGAACCCTTTAGGGCTGTAATATTGGAGTTGTATGGCTTCATTGATGTTTTCTAACCAAAATTTGAGTCTCAAATTTTTTCTTAGATGCAGGAAAGTATTAATCTTGCAAAGGTTTAATCTATCTGAAGGTATGTCAGCCTGAGCAGTTGTATCCCCTGCTGCTGGAAGTAGATACCACTGCTTGGAAAAACAAACAGTGAATAAAAACTCCTTGAATACCTTACAGTTACAATAGCAAGAGAATGTTGGAATTGGTGACTATGAAATGGATGGTTCAGAGAAATACAGCTGCTGAGAAGATCAGAAAAACTGTTAGGGAAACATAGAAGGTTTGTATGTCACGGATCAGGGTTAGGAGGAAATACCCCAAACTTACAGGTGTGTGGGAGATGCGCTCGAGTTCTTGCCATGATCCTAACTCTTGCCCCATGCTTATTTGCATGGATAACAGCTTCATTTATTAGGAATGGGTCTACATTTATCTTCTGGTATGTAAAGATAGATGTTTAGGAAGTACAGCCATGTGTCACAGTAGGTACTTGTTTGGTGCAGAGGGCTTGTTTGTTTGTTGCTGCTGTTCTGTGTTGTTTTCCCACAGCTCACCCAAGCAGTACTGAATCAGTTGGAAATCTGTAAATGAGGGGAGCTGAGGGAGACCGCAGTTGAGTATATTGATGATCTTTAGTCACAGTGATAAATTTTTTTCTCGTGAGCAGCTCTTCAAATGGAAACATTTGTTAAAAGGCAGTTTTCAAACAAATTCTGCATTTTCTTCTCTGGTATTTTGCCTTCGTATGCATTTTTGCTAAATGTGAACATGACCATTAATTGTTCACGTGGGAAAGACAGGCAAAGTTGTGTGTTTGTTGGGAGGGAGAACTGGATTTATGTTGTCTTTAAAAGCTCTTGGAGTCTCTTCCAGAAGTAAAGGAAAGGGCAAGGCACTTCACTTAGTATACAGAGGGGGCTGTGCTTTGTGTCCTGTGAGCTTTCAGCCTTCTCTTGTAGCAGTCAGCACTCCTCAGGGAGACGGACCCAAATTCTCGACAGTTCAGACTAAACACTTCTGGTGGTCATGGAAAGAGTTTAAGTAACTTGAAGTATTTTGGGGATTCGCTCTGTAGATGGTAAAAGACAGGGTTCTGATTTGACTTCATGCTGGTGAAATACATTTAACTGTTGATCTTTGTTGCTTCTCCTAGCTTTCCCAATCAAAGGATATCTTTCTTTTTATTCTCCAAACATGATTACTCTATGCAGGTAGATTGTCTACAGTTTCTAATAGCTCTTAATTTTTAGTACTGATGTTTATTCTAGCAGGCAAACAGATTCAGGAAAATGTGACTTTCACAGTAATTAAACTGTGAAAAAAAAAAAATTGTTCAGGCTGTGATTAGAATGGGATTAAATTTTTCTAATGATGTTGTCTGTGGAGAGTATTGGTAAAGCTTAATAGATGAAAGTAGATACACTGCTCTGTAATGTCACTTTGAATGAGGGAAAAAAGCTTCTGGTATGTATCAGATTTTAGAGTGCTTATCACTGGTGAGATTTTTCTGCCTAATCTGGTTCTAGAAATGAAGCCTGGGGAAAATTCATTCAATCGTTTTTAAGGAATTTGTTACTGCCAGTACGTGCATGGCACAGCACTTGATTGTGTTTGCTTTCAATGTGTACAAATGGCTGTCATCCTTCAAAGAGTACTGGTTAAAAGTGCAGTCTGGATCATAGTGTGTCATATATCTGTGGGGGGTAAGGGAATTATAGGAGATTTTTTTCTGTTAGAGTGTTTAATTTGAGATTTATCACGGTCGGTTTCTAGTGGTAGTGGACCTAGAAGGAGATCAATTTGCTCATACTTCAATATCTTAAAATGTTACTTGAATGCTGCTGTTGGAGTTCTTCAGTTGTAGACAGACTGTAGTAATTTTGATGAAGAGTAGCTGGAACAAAAATCTGACATTCAGCTGGCAATGGATCATTGGACACAGTGCAAGCCTTAATAACAGGTAATATCATGTCTCAGAAACGTGTTTTTAATTCATTTAAAAGAAGAAAAACTAGTTTCTGCTGGGATAGACATAAACTTGGAATTATGTATTTGTGAAGGCATTGTTGTGAAATCCTTATATTTTAAATTAAATTTCTCTTAGAAGATATTGGACATCACTGAAATGGACTGGTGTGGACCTTGGGAGAGTTTGAGGAAAATTAATTTAGTTTCAGTAGAAATGTATTTCATCAGATAGTGGTTGCAGTTGAAGATCCAAAATGAATAAATAAACCAATGCTAGGGCACAGGGTATGGGACACTAGGAGGTAAGCAGTGCTTATATGTGTTTCATATAAGGAGGTGACCAGAAATGGAACCCACCCATGTCCTGTGAATCTGGTGTCTGTTGTCATCTGCTGCTGTGCATGCTGTCATGTTCAATTAAGAACTAGAGCCCATGTGCGTATTTTGTGTGATGGTGTATTTGTTAGCAGATCAGAGCTAGTCACACGGTTACCGTGTTTGTGTCTTACTGGTATGCATGCAGTGAGCTGTTTGAATACACACTGTTTTGTATCTTTGTTTTTAAAATATATAATTTTCTTCGCTGGCTTTCTTTACCCTAGAGGGCAGTGGAAAGGTGTAAGTAATTCAAAAATTACCTCTTAAGGGATGGCTTAATTGTCCCTGGTCTTTGGGGAGTGAAGGTGTCTAGGAGTGGCCCATGTGGTATCGGAATGCAAGTCTTGTCTAGACTAAACCCTCCATCAATCCAAGAAAAACAAGACATCAAGAACAAAGTTACAAGGGCTCACAACTTCTCTGTCTTTCTTCAAGAACTGTTAAGCCTGTCCTCTCCAGTGGGAAGTTCCACCTCTACTGCCATACGACCAACATCCATCTCTGACATCGTGGGCCAACATAATAACATAGGTGGCATTACTTTCGGAGCAGCCCTTGTGTATCTGTGTGAATTGCTGGTTAGTAACTGCTCAGAGTGCTACAGTCTGAAGAGAAGTGTTTGGAAAGCTTAATTCCCTTGAGCAGAACAGTTACTTAAATAAAGGTCCTAGGAGTGCGTGATCAGAGACAGTGCTGATGTTTGCCTTGTACGGAAGGCTGACAGCAGCTGATCTTGAGCCTGCTGTACATGCAATTACAAAGCCAATTCCTTTAGTTTCTGAAGTGTGCAGTAGGCCTCTCGCATTTGGATGAGAGAACACTGCTAAGAGTAGGGAAGTCCTTTTCTTATGGTACAAAATGCAGCTTTCATCAAGATTCAAGTTTCAATGTTTTGTTATTTCCTGTTTTCACTGAATTCTTCAGGAAATGTTGGCAGCAAATCAAAATATTGAATGTATAGGCTGTAATGTTACGTTGTGGTCAGCCTACTTTCATAACAGCAAAAGCAACAAGGAGTCCAGTTGGACTGGATGATCTTGGAGGTCTTTTCCACCCTTGGTGATATGATTTATATAGTATCTAGACATTTGACAAGAAGTATTAGGTAAGTTGAGAGGATAGAAGACAAACTTCACTGGTTTTCATGCTGATACCCTTACCTATCAATTTATCTCCACTCTTTTTATTAGGGCTGTTTATATGCATAATGTGGCTGTTGCAACTGCACGTAACTTCTTTTTCACCTTTCTGTTTCACATCTAGGAAAACACATTCAAATTCTAGACCACTGTGCTGGTACTTGGTTGTATATGCAGAAGTATTGTATTGTATTCCTCACTTCTATCTCCCTTCTTTTTTCAGAGGTTCAGTTTTGCTATTTCTCTTATCCCTTTTACATCAAGTATAAAACTGTTGTTATTTACCTTCCATAGATTAAAAAAAAATAATAATTTCAAGTATCTAAATCTTATTAGAACTTGGTTAGAAACTGAATTTTAAATGTTACTGATATTTTAAACAACGTCCAGAACTTGGTGCAACTGGGCCTGGACAGCTGACAGCACTGACTCAGGGATGACACGAGTTGGCAAGGAGAAGATGTCTATGTTCATTTTATGAATTGTCAGTGAAAGAACTGCTCACAAACTAACTTGTAAGGTCCCTTTGTAGCACAGGGTATAAAAGGCCATAGTGTAGAATGTGGAATGGAGGGTGGAGGTGTGCTGTTCTTAATATGCATATGGAGATACGTGACATGGTTTTGGTTTTACAGTAAGTTTCATGGGATAGTTGACAGGCAGATGTATGGAGGCCTTAGAAGTGAAAGGGTGAGCAAAAGACCTTTTATTTATCCACCTGGAATTACACCACAGTGGCTTTTTCTTTGTGAGGATGTGAAAGAAAACCTTCTTGGTATAGTTATAGTGACTTTGCAGCTCAGCGCTTCTGAACTGGAGTACCAGGAGTCTGAGGGCAGAACTGGACAGGGCCATCTGGTTTGGGGTAGGACCAGTTCACAGTTGGTGCTTACGCAGTTCTTGAGCAGGTTGGACTGACAGTCATTCACTCTCCTGCACTTTTGCCCATCCTCAGCCTGCAGTCTTCTGGCACAACAAGTGCTCGCTTGACCCTGTGGGTGAGCCACTTCAGGGGCTTACAGGGGAGAAAACAGTTTTTTCACTGCAATGGTTTCTTACTAACTTAGATTAATTCAGTTATCTTCAAATTCAGGAATAGTGCCACTGTTACAGTATCAGTCATAGAGTCACTACCACTGTGGTTTTGCTGGAACGTTTTCAGACTTCCAGTCTATCAGGCTCTGGGCAGCCTGGTCTGGTGGTTGGCGACCCTGCGTGTGGCAGGAGGTTTGAAACTAGATGATCATTATGGTCCTTTTCAACCCAGGCCATTCTATGATTCTGTGACTGTTGCTTAGCTTATGATGTCATCTTGCTTGCTAGTGTTTTGAGGCTGTGGACTGAAGAACTTGCTAGGAAATACCAGTAGGACGTGGCAAACATGGAGGTGCTAAAAACACACCACAGAAATACACTTGTGAGAGATTGTGGCAAAATCTTGTATGCAGTCTCTTGGGATGGAAAATTACTTGTAGGCCATAAAATGGCACCAAAATTATGACGTTTCCTTTCTGTCTGATAGGGTTTCACTGAAATATGAAACAGAAACCTGATATTCCTGTTAATATTTTTAGCAGTATCACCTACAGTGGATTCATTACATAAGCTCAAAGATGCCTAAAGAATGAGGTAGGTAGCAGAGAGTAGCTGGATTATTTATTTTCTTCTTCTATTGCAAAGTCTGTGTGCGATGGTAGGTTGGCTCACATGAGCCAACCCTTTTTTACGGTTGTTGATTATGTTTCCTTTTTAAATGCTTGTCAGATCTGGGTTCAGATCTTCAGTAGTTTTGAGCGCTTATGAATCTAGCGAAAGCTTTTTGGAGTTGTGCTTTGAGTAACACTTTCAAATTCAAGTTTACCCTGCTGGACATCCCCAGATGGGCACTTAATACTAGTGAGATGTTTTTCCATGAGTTCTATTGCTTTATCTCTTCAATTGTAGAAAACAGCAAGGATGTGAGGAAATGGATGGGAGCGTTCAAATAATTTGCAACAGACAAAGCACAGAATGAAATGAGACATATTAGAAGCTGATAGGCGCTCAGTAAAGGAGTTTTTGGTGTTATGCACTGATTTTTTTGGGTATCTGGGGAACAGTGTAGGTCTGTCAGTCTAGTACTTTCTTGTACCATAAGGGGACAGAATTGCAGTTGCTTGGAAGACCTTTATTTTGGAATTTCCTGACTAATGTGTTTTTTGACTTAGTAGGCTTTATATGACTTTCTTTCCCTTTCACAGAGATGACCAGGAATGTAGGCAGTGTGCAGAAGTCACTAAAAGCAAATCTGGAGTTCATCTACTAACTTGGCACTTGCACTGGGCAGTTCTAAGCGTTGAGTTTGCAGAGGTTTACAGAGAGATGCAGATTTATGGGGGAGAATAAGCTATTAAGCTTATTTGCATTATTCTATTATTATTATTATTATTATTATTATTATTATTATTTTCTTCCTGAAAGCTTAGTAGACAATCTTTGAAATTTACCAAGGATTTCATTTCAGATTTCAAAACTTGTTTCTGACTTTGCTTAGTTTTTGAATAAGATTTGGAAAATAATTTGGAGTTAAATAATTTTGGAGCAAACAAACAAGACCCAAACCACAGAACAGAAAGACACCCAAGCCAGTCCCTTGACATCACTGATAAAAATGGGGTTTCTTCATTGCTTTTTGTTGTAATTTCTGTTGGGCCACTTTTTCTTTCTTAAAATACAGGTATGCTAATGATTGCAACCGCATCTGGCATACAGGACTATTTTGGCCTGCAGCTAGCATCAAAGCTAGCTTCAAGCATTGACTGTCTAAACTAAGATGATGGTAACGAGCTGCTGTGACAACTAGAGGTGTAGTGAGAAGGCAATTGCACATATATACGTGTAGATCTGTGCAGAAAGTCCAGTGCTGTCAAAACTCGGGCTGACTTCACAGATGTGGGTGAACTGTACTGTGTATGTGTAGGTTGTCACAAGGGAAGAGGCAGTGCAGTCCCCAGATACCTCTGAAAAGAGATGGTGAGGTCTGCTGTGCCAGGAAGATTCAGTAGCTCTTAGTGAAAGATGCTGTAATTTTCCCTCACTCCTCTAATTTTGTTGTTTCTTTAGACTGCATCCATGGAGCACATTCAGGGAGCTTGGAAGACTATCAGTAATGGTTTTGGACTCAAGGATTCTGTCTTTGATGGCCCAAACTGCATTTCACCAACCATTGTCCAGCAGTTTGGTTATCAGCGCCGAGCATCTGATGATGGCAAAATATCAGATACTTCTAAAACCAGTAATACCATTCGAGTTTTCTTGCCCAACAAGCAACGTACAGTGGTAAGTCTGTGTTACCTTGATGGAAGCATTGTGGTGCATTGCTAACGCTATGACGTTTATTTTTACTATAGAAATGACAAGCTTCACGAAACCTTACTTGTGTTTTTGAATATGTTGTCATCAATTTTCCAATTCTTGAGGACACATGTTGTAAGCTGTGTGGCTGTATTTTGAGACCTAGTATTTCTCTACCATGCTGCTGCGTTTTTCCATTGTGCATGAGCACAGTCATTTCTATCACTGTTTTATTCACTTGAAGTATGCCCACAGGGAAGCATGGTAATTGGTGTTCCCTCAAGAAGCTTCACTTCTATGAGATTTCCCAGAGCTGAAGACACCAGTAATAACTAAAATCTTGATCAGAGCTCTCTAGAATCTAAATTCTTTTTTTTTTTAAACTTAGTATATCCATTTGCCTGCATTTCTGTTGTTTTTGTAGCCTACCTGTGTATATGAGCTTTGTACAGATTTGGTTTACAAGAAACTTAGTAGCTATAAGAAATGAAAGTAATAAAATGGCCTTAAAACTTCCTTTGCCTAAGTGCACGGTAGCAGAAAACATGCCTGCCTGACAGGTTAGCTTAATGTGCAGTGACTTGAATTGGAGGGCACAGAAGTTTGTTGTTACATAATTTGGACAGTTGTTTATTTATTTGTTAATTTTAAAAGTCATTAGTTGCAGAAAAGGGATGAGGCATAATACTTTCCTTTTCTCCAAAGAAGCTTAAATGAACGGTACCATCATGCAGTGCATTTCTTCTTCCTTTGGACACAGGTAAATGTGCGAAATGGGATGACCTTACATGATTGTCTCATGAAGGCACTTAAAGTAAGAGGTCTGCAGCCAGAATGCTGTGCAGTTTTTCGTCTTGTTACTGAACCAAAAGGGTAAGAGTCCATAATGTTATGCATGGAACTGTCAACCAGAGAATTTAAAAATCTTGTTTCTAGAGTAGTGGCAGTAATGCTTTCTTTCCATTTTTTGCTAATTTCTTTTGAAAATGCAGACTGTGAACACTTCTGTGTTGCTTTCTTTACCCTCTGCTAGCGCAAATCCTTAAGCTTTCTGGGTATTTCTTTTCTTTAACATTTTCTAAGTATTAAATGAGGAATGAGTGCTTGTTGCATCTTTTCTCATACTCTCGTTGAAATGATGTAATATGCCTTCATATCTGAGGTGCAGTTCTCATTCTGCGTTTGTAGTTCATAAACCAAGTTGACTGAAGATCTCCTCTGTGCTCAGTTTTAAGGCCCTGCATTCCTCTACACATTTTCAATATTTGGACTTAAAATCTCACTTCAGGTATTCCTTATTTTTTGTAGGACCGGGGATGCTGCTATTAAATACCAAATGATTCTTTTACAAGCTGAGGGAGTGAAGGTATCTCATGGAGTTAATATGTTTAACTTCACACCTCAAAAGGCATGGGCTTAATGCTCCTTTAAGCCTCAGTCACAAGGCGATCATTTGTGGTTTCACAGCTCTGTATAACTGAGTCCATTCTGAGGTCACAAGTAACTTCAGTGCTGAAGCATGTAATACAGCTATCATGTCACTAAGTCATAATTCATAATTTCTTGTTTTGTTTTTGTAGCTCCTAGGTTGATTACTTCAAATAATCCATATATTCAAATGACTTGTTTAAAACAAACAAAAAGAGTTAATTGCTATGCCTTAAAGTCAGTTATATTTTTAAGGTAAAGATATTGAACTGCAGATCATTATAAGAGGTTAGCTGTGCTTTTTTGTTTGTTTTCAGTTGACTCACAAAAAAAAAAGCTCACAAAACATAAATCACTGATTAGATGCAACTTCTTACCTCCTAAGTAAATCTGGCCTGCCCACTTTTTCTTTCTTTCAGTAAAAAAGTGCGTTTGGATTGGAACACTGATGCTGCCTCCTTGATTGGTGAAGAACTGCAGGTGGACTTTCTTGATCATGTTCCACTCACTACACACAATTTTGTAAGCTTCTCTCCTCTTGCGTATTTTGAAATACATGTTATTAGTTGAATTGCATATTCAGCCAAGGGATGTTACAGGAATATAGAGGCCTTCTAGCTCTGTAAACATGGGGGTTGGAATTTCAGAAGTAATGATTTGTTTTTTCCTCCCCACTGCTCCCCATTAATTAAATTGGCTAAATATCAATAGACAATGGAGTGTCAGAATTTTATTTATATTCACGGTTTCTAGATGTCAGAGACTGTAGAAGCTTACCTTTACACCATCAGCACCCTGATCAACATTTCTATTAGTTGAGATTATATAAGGATATATTTCTGTAACTATTATATTAAGATATCAGGTCTTTAGAGTTCAGAACTGGGAGGCAACTTGCATTTTCAGTGTTTATCTGATTAAATTAAAAAAAAAACACTGGATAAGCTCAGCAGCCTTATGGTTCTGTTGGCAATTGTACTGAATATGCAAAGGTGTTGTCAGTTCTGTGAGGTTTTGAGGTTGCTCTGAGAGCTGATGCTGCCTGGTAAATTGACAGTCTTCTGGGGAGGGGGAAAATATAAGATTTGCTCAAAATAGAGCAAATTAATAGAGCTAATAAATTAATAATAAAAACTTTTAGGCCTTCACATTTGTAGAGGAAGAAGCAATCAAGGTTACAGATAAGTAGATGTTGGAGGCTGTTATTTTGTTAATTTAAACAGCGATAGTGTCCAACTGTTAGAGAGTTTCACCTTCTGTTATTTTGTTTTCCATGTGAATCAACTGTTTCTGCTTTGTAGCCTGTTGTTTTGCTCCAGAAGTATATTGTACAAAGTGATTATCACTTATCAGTTAGAAAGCCTAGGATTGATTTGCAGTAACTGAAAATAGCTTTGCTTATACTTAGCACTATTAGAAAAATACAAATAAAATTGTTTGCAATTTGTTACAAAGCCTAATATTTTGTTCCAGAACCGGAGGAAATTCAGACTTGCAGCTGTTGTGTATGGTTCCACTGTAGGAGGAAAGCCTTTCATCCATTCATTTTTATGTCTTTTCTTCGGATTTCAGAAGCTTTAAAAATGTTGGATGTCATTTTGAAAAATGGCATTTCCTTAAACTGCTTTATATCCTAAGAAAAGGATTTCTTATGTTAGGGTTATTGGTTACCTCTGGGCTCACAACAGATACTGTGATGAATAAAGAAAAAGGCATGGTTCTTACGATCTGATCCTCCTGCACTTCTGACGATACCAACTAGACAGAAAACAAACAAAAAAACCAATTCCCACCCATCTCTGTCACCTTACCAAGTGCAAGATGTTGCTTTTGAGTCTGGTGGAACAGATTTGTGCCTTTTTCTTTTCATTTTAAATGATTGGGCAGGCAGTGCCCTAATTATTTGTAAGCTTTTCCAGGTTTCCAGCCAAACAAGAAATACACACAAGAAAACTTGTGTAACTTTATGTTCAGTAACATCTTGGGGGCACTGGGAACATTTTATCATTGTTTTTATTTATGTCAAGCTCTAAAGATGTTCATCTCAGCTAATTAAGAGAATGTTGGATTGATGATTACATGCATTTTCTAGGCTCGGAAGACATTTCTAAAGCTTGCTTTCTGTGACATCTGCCAGAAGTTCCTCCTAAATGGGTTTCGGTGTCAGACGTGCGGTTATAAATTCCACGAGCACTGCAGCACTAAAGTTCCAACCATGTGTGTCGACTGGAGCAATATCAGGCAACTCTTGTAAGGACTGTTCCTTTCTAATAGCAGTAGTGGCTCTCTTGGGCTCTGGTGGTTGTTCTTTGTTTTTAAAATCTCACTGTAGAGATGATTTGGATCTTTGGGAGGTATAATCACGTTCACCAGTTTACAGAACACGTGTATTGATTTCATAAAGCAGCCAGCAATGACTGTCTGTTCCCAGGAGAAGAAGGCCAATTGCATGCATTTTGTTAGTGCTGTGAATTTCAGCATTCTCAGACAAACAAATGAATGTATTAAATGAGCAGGCAGGTGCTATAGTGCCCTTCTGATTCAGCGTGGGAAGGCATCCTAATTCCTCTTTTATAATACTTCAGTTATAAGAAAAAAAATTCACGACTCGGTGGTTTCACCTGTTGGAAAGATGAATGTTTCAGGAGTGTCAGTGCTTTTGATAGGCCACCAAAGAGGAATGGAATGGTGAGAAAACTGATGAAGGATAATACTTAGAAAATATTGATTAGAAAAAGTTGAAAATCGCTGTTAGAAGTCCTTATATGCATAACAATTGAAACCTATGAATGTGTTTGTATCTTTATTAGTGATTGTGTTATTATTTTTTAATAACTGAACTTGGACATGCAGTTATACTGATGAGCAATCAGAGTTTAGGATGATCGCGTCACTTGATGCTACCAGAGTTTAATAACAATTAAAAAATGTTACTCTCAAATATCCTGCTGAGAAAGTCTGAACTCTTGCAGATTTGCATCTGAAGTCTTAATTTTAATAAGAACACGTGAAAATCCTCCGTGAGAGTCCGATGATGTAGCTTTTAGTTGTACCATACAGAGAACAAACGTTATGCAAATACAGGAACTGGGGACGTGTTCGTGCAGAGCAAAAGTCCTTTAAATTCTCAGTTTTAAGAGCATTGTACAGGAGGTAGTGTAGCAGTTGAAATTGTAATTGTTTTTGTTGATATTTCAGATTGTTCCCAAATTCAAATATCAGTGACAGTGGTGTCCCTGCACTACCTCCCTTGACAATGAGACGGATGCGGGAGTCTGTCTCCCGGATACCTGTTAGGTAAGCTAGTATTTCCTGTCATTTCTCTTTTGGGAAATACACTTGTTTAAAAACAAAAAAATCCACACTCCCAACTCCTTGAAAGTAGAAGAATATAGAAGGTTGAGATAAATGTGCAAGAAGGCAACAGCCTACATAGAAAATATCTAGTGTCATTTCTTACAGCTTCAAGCAAAGCATCAATTCTGGAATTGCTGTTTTTAAATTTGAGTCTAAAGATTTTAAGTGAGGATATTAAAAGTTTTGTGGAGACCTCTGTTTACCTGCCTAAGAAGAATTGATATTGTGTGAGTGTTATTTCGTCTGATCATGTAGCATACATGTAAGGGTTTATAGCTTGCTTTTTTTTTGCGTGAGTCACATGCATAAACTAAAATAACATCTTGAATTGTGACTATAGGTAAGAGATTAAAGAGAGCAGTGGAAATAGAAAATAGGCTCACTTTACAGAAAGTCCTGAGGCCTGATTACTAAGAACATTCCTGTAGCTTTAATGCTAGAATATAAATCACTTTCCTTCCAAAGCAGCCTGTCTTCTGATGATAATTTGTGCCTGTATTCTTTTCCTTGAAATTCTAGAGGCTGGAGAGGGCAGGCCATCTTGTTTTTTCTCCATCCCTTTGAAAAATGTTGACCTGTTCAGGAATGAGGCACACAGCACGTAGCTGACTTGCAAATGGTCCTATTTATTTATTTATTTTACTGGGAACTACAACAGAAATTGATCTTGCGTTCATTTTCTTTGCCAAGTTATTCTATTTCTAGTGTTGCTGCACAGTGACTTAGTGATCAGTTAGCTGGTTGTTTTTGTGAAGGCTGTCTGGTTTTGGTTAAGCTACTTTTGTTATTTGGGATAAGTGAAGTTTGATTAAGGTTAGCTGTGATTTATAATTCTTTGCTGAACTGGATTTTACTGTTGGCCTCCTACTAACTGCTGTTGGGCTTCATGACTTCCTTGCTGGCTGTTCTGTGTGAGAAGTTGAACAGTCTTGCAAACTTCAAAAACTCAGGGCTTAGCAATAAAAAAAGTATCTTTCAGGCTATTCATTTAATAAGCTTGAAATGAGAGTTTAAATTTAACTGCTTGAATTAATTAATCCAACAGAGCCTGTAATTCATCAATATATTAAATATAATTTAATGGGGACTGAGGTGAACTGTGGCACATTTTATAATGGCAGAAGTACACTTAAACATGTTAGATCCGTGTGCCAAGTTCTTAAATTTATTTCCTAAGTTAAAGTGTAAATGGTTTGGCTGACCAAATAGTTTAGTTAGCATATAAATCCCAACATTTCCCACGTTTGAAATTTTGTGTGTATTACTGCTTTTGGTAGACTACACTGAAGAATATTTTTCTGACTGCTAGAGGGGAGAGAGGAAAAAAAATAACCACAAGTTTCTCTCTTTTCTTCTTAGCTCCCAGCACAGGTATTCTACACCTCATGTCTTTACATTCAACACATCAAATCCTTCCTCTGAGGGCACCCTTTCCCAAAGACAGCGATCTACATCCACACCAAATGTCCACATGGTTAGCACTACAATGCCCGTAGACAGCCGGATAATTGAGGTAATTCTGATGGGGGTGCATTGTCATTCAGTTACACTGGATTTGTGACTGGCTATCTAATAGTCACTGGTTGGTGCTTTTTCTTTTTCTGTAATTCATGTACTGTTTTCCTTAACAGGCTGTGATAAGAATATATAGATGGCACATCTGCCTAGAAAGTTAATAGCTCATTCTCACAGTCTTTATCGACTTCGGTTAAGTTCTAGGTAGATTTCAATGTCTTTGAAGTCGTGAGGGAGGCTTAACAAGTAAGTTTCGCAGATGTGAAAAGGGAACAATTTCAGCTTGTCTGAACATATGTGTTATTTGAGATATTTAAGAATGTTCTTTGAAACTTAAAGATCTGGACTGGGGGAGGGGGACCGATGGTTGTTTAAAAAGAGACTAGAGGTGGAAGTCTGGTTGCAATTCTCAGAGTCTGAATGCTTAAGTCAAAGCTTACTGCCAGTAGCTGTGTTACACCCTTATAGAACTGTGGCTCCTAGGAAAGCCACCTGTATCTGAAAATACTTCTGCTGTTACTTGATTGCAGTAATCCCTTTATTTATTATTTAATATTTATTTTTCCCCTTAGTTTGGATCCTTACACTGGAAACAGTGAGAGGTTTTGAAAGTGAAGTCTAAAGGATCCTGTTTGTTTGTATAAGGGAATGATTTACAGGAAAGGCTTGCAGAAACAAAGTGATGAACAGCAGGACTTCAGAGAGCACCCTGTTCTCCCCTCTGCCCCTCCTGGAATAAGTTAAATAAGTTAAAAAGTCCTTGGCCAAACAAAATCCTTTGACTTCTGAGTTTACTTGCTTATTGCTTCAGCTGGTAGCTTGTAGGCTTCTATGAAATGCAAAGACTCTCCTAAATGTGCCAGAGAACTGCTCTGCATCTTCAGTGAGGTGAAATGAAGTACGCTGCAACCCTGTGACACTTTCTTGGTTAGAAGCATTGGTTAGAAGCTGGATTTTGTGGGGAGAGGCACCATTCCTTACAGGCTAAGATTGTCTGCTCCTCGCCCCCCCTCCCACAGAGGCTTTGAACCTACTGTCTTCTATGGCACAAAAACAAAATGAAGCCTTACAGAAAGAGAATATGAATTATTAGGCTTAGTGGTGTGATAAGGGTTTGAGATACTGCTTTCTTTATTCTTTATGCTTAGTGGTAGAGAAAGAAATGCTTTCTATTCTGCCTGTCATAGCGGATCGAATAAAAATAGCTGCCCTGTCTTAGAGGCAGTAGCTGCTTCTTCAGTAGGCTTTAAAAAAACAGCCAGACACAGGTAGTGAGCACCTTTAGGAATGATATGAAAAAGTCACCTTATTCAGACTGATTAATCACCTTATTACTCCTGTAATTTTTTTTTGCTGGAACAGGAATAGTTATTTAAGTTTCACTGCATTATCATATGCCAAACAACTTTGGTTACTTTTTCTTTCATTTATCCTAATTTCAGTTTTAATTTTTTTATACTTCCTCTTTCTGTTATCTCTTACCCTGTTGGCATAGAATAACAGCCTGAATGCTTCTCCCAGTTCCTGGTGCAGACGATTTTGTTTGAGGGGAAGAGTAGGTATTTTCTTGGTGCCTTTTGTTTTCTTGTGATTAACAGGATTGCTGTAACTTGTAAGCTATGGCAGTGTCCACATGAAGTGTTTAATCTGGAGCTGATTTAATGAAAGTCTTTATAGCATGTTTGTACATAAATATCGAGGACAACACTTGGAAGAGGCAAATTGATAAGAGTTCAATTTCAGTTAAGCTGGGTGAAACCATACTGCTGTGATATTTGTTATGCATGAGAACAGGCTTGGATTAGGCTTGCTCGGTCACGCAGCTTTTGAGGTATAAAACATTCTCAGGTTCATCTGTGTGTGACAGTCTTCCTCTGGAAACTATTTTGCTAAATTTAACTGTGCAAAAGTGTGGATTATGAATATGATGCACTTCACATCAGAGCAAAGGTGGCAGAATGCAGCACTGCTGTGTGGTGTCATTTGTGTTGCAAGAAAAACTGTGAAGAATGCTTTTTGGGGTGTATTTGCTATAGGAGCCATAAGAAAAAAGAAAATATTATTCAAACCAGAACTGAAGTTCAGCGAAGATACTTTTTTTTCCTCAGGTAGCAATTCCTTAAGAATTAAATATGAGAGAAATTGAAGATTATTTAATGGTTCTTTGCCAGCTTGCTTGAAAGAAGTTTCATTCTCAGGCCAGTGTAGAAAAAACACCACTTGTTATTAATGCAGATTCTTAAAAAGACTTACAGTCCTCAAACTGGACAAAGGTAGTAATTTGCAAGAGTTCTCTGGTAGTTTATGTAGATTTTAACTCACTCAGGCACAGAGTAGAGGAAATCTGCAAGAATATGCTAGTTGGAATTCAAGCCTGGGAGAACACAGCTAACTAGCAACAATGATGTATTCCATAAATGAATCATTAGTAAGGAAATTCTGGGCTAATTTGAAAGCCGTTCAGTGGAATATAGGCCTGTCCTGTCCTCCTATGAAGTCTTACATTTGTTATTCTACTAATTAGTTAGAAAGTTTGAATTGACTTCTATTAACTTTTACAGTATTTAACATTTCTGTAGTGCATGTTCTTGCTTTGTACTTATACAGTACCTGGATATTTTACGTTTCCTGTATGTACTTTGGGATAATGCATAGCAGGTGAGAAAAGTTGTATAGTCATGTTTGTCAGAGCTTAGTTTATCTTGTGCATGGCTGTAGAGTTGTGTTGTAAAGTGCCTGTGGCATGAGGTGAGAGTTGTTGCACTGTCCCAAGTAGTGAGCTGTGTAAGAACATGCTTTTCAACCATCATCAAACTTCTGTGGAAAGCACTTGTTTTGAAATGGAAATGTTGTTGTGTTAGAGCACAAGATGTAGTCTATTATGTGTTGAAATACCTCTACCATATTATTTCTAAATGCTTATTGACCTGGAATATTTTAGGGGCTTTTAAAAGTTTTCCTACTTAAAGTCCAGAACCTTTTTTTAAACGATTGTCCCCTGGAGATGCAGGGCCATCACAGGAGCTACGTTCAGATCAAACAAGCATGAACAGCAATGGAGGGCTGGGAATGGAGACAGTATTTCTCATGTTTATTCATGTTTATTCTTGTTCCATGTTTTTCTTCCCCCTCCCCCCCCTTTTTTTTTTTTGTAGTAATTTTAATATGCTGTGAATATTTTTAATGTGCTGTAAGAATTTGCCAGCTGCATGGGTTGTTTTGGTTGTTTTTTTGTTTTTTTTTTTTTTTAAAGCAAATAGGATTCTTGTAACCAAGCTGCCATCTTTTAAAGGGGCTTGGTCAGTCGTGTATGACACTTGGTTTAAACTGTCGAGAACTATTTCAACACATTTATTTCTGCTTGTTTGTTTGCACTGTCATATACTTTATTAACTATGTTGATATTTTCTCTGTTTTAGGATGCAATTCGAAACCACAGTGAATCAGGTATGGCTTCCAAAAATCAAGTACTGCAATTGTATTTTGTGTTTATTTCATGGCTTGTAACTTCTTGTTCTTCTGTTTTCAATATAAGCTTCACCCTCTGCTCTGTCTGGAAGTCCCAACAATATGAGCCCGACTGGCTGGTCTCAGCCCAAAACCCCAGTCCCAGCCCAGAGAGAGAGAGCCCCTGGGACAAATACACAAGAAAAAAACAAAATTGTAAGTATTTTCGAACCACTGTGTGTAAATAAATTCAATGTGTTAAAGTAGGATGAAATTAATGGAGTGTTGGGATAAAGATCTGTACTTGAAAGTCAATGAAAGCTGATGGAAATCTTCGTTGATTACTCTGCACTGAATGTGTAACAGTGATGTAAATCTAACTTGGGAAAGACAGCAGTACTGCCTTATGATTTCAGTACCTGGAAAAGTGTTTGGATTTAAAAATTAATTTCAGACAGAGTTCTGAGATTATTTTTCAGTATAGATTCAAGGCTTACATTTCTAAATATTTAGGGGCTGCATCTTTTTATTCTTTCTAATATCTTTAACCTCCTTACTGCTTTTTGAATTGCACTGCCATGGTTTTCATAGAAAATGCATATGCCATCGTGTTGGTAACAAAGTTGGTTAAAGAGTCTTGGAAAAGTCAATTTAACAAAATGGCAACTTTTCCTCAAAGCTTTGATTTTAAACACAGAAAAAGACAAAAATAACAGTGAATAGTGCCTGGATTTTTTTTAAAGTTATTCTATTTTTAAAAGTACATTTGCTCAGTGGGACTCCCAGTTGTAAATCACATGGATGTTTGAAAATTCTGCTCTCATATTTTTTTGTTTATTGTTTTCAAATATATCAGAGTTCTGTAATTTGAGCATTGTGACTTCTTAAAGCTTCTTAAATATTTAAGATACCTTCAAATAATTCAAGAATCCCCAATTACTCATTCCTCTTGTGATCTCAGATCAGAGTTTGTATCTCTAGAGCAGAATTAATGATACCTTCATAAGCGCCTAAAGCCTTACACTGAAATGTTTGGCTTTCTTGTGTGGGGAAAAAGTAGTTAGGGAAATAATGAAATAGTTTTTTTTCCTGAATGCTGTTAATAAAATAAGTACCATATGTATTTAATATTTTCTTTTGTTGCAGAGGCCTCGTGGACAAAGAGATTCTAGTTATTACTGGGAAATAGAAGCAAGTGAAGTCATGCTTTCTACCAGAATAGGGTCAGGTTCTTTTGGAACTGTTTACAAGGGCAAATGGCATGGTAAGTTCTTCACAGCTATCACTGTCTTCTCACAATGTTAGTACTGTAGAAGGACAATAATGCAGAAAAAAAAAAGGTGTTTGAATGGTGCAGCTGTGTGATTATCTACCAGCAAAAGAACTAAGTGAGAAATACGGATTTCCTAATTTTTCCATTGAGAAAATTAAGGCACAGTGCCTGTGCTGAAATCTGAACCTTACAGCTGCTAATTCTGTCTCCATCCATATGCTGAATCCAGCATCATCATCACCACGTTGTAAATTTTCACAGCATTATGTTAAATTAAGTTTACTTTCCGTTTTTTATTTTGAAGACCTGTCGTTTAATTAGCATACTTGTACTCGAGGTGGCAGGGAAAGGAAGTAAGTATAAATTGTTTTAATGGTGGAGTATTTCTAATTAAAGAAATGGTTGATGTGAGAGTTAATGAGAAAAAGTTGCTGAGGACTTTGACAAGAGGCACACTGCAGGACTCCAGAATTAGGTCCAAATTTGGGGCGTCCGGTTTTAAACAGAAGCACAGCTCCCTTCAGGCCCCAATCTAAAAATGAACGTGAGTTTCTTATTAATATGTTCCACCAGAATGTTTGCAACTACTCTTCATGTATCAAGAACTTTGTTGTTTTAAAGAGGAAATGCATGGAGCTACATAGTAACAAATAACCTTCAGTTGTGCACATAAAAGGACTGTACAGCTATCACAGAATTCAGTGTAAATAGGATTCAGTATCACATTTAAGGTAACTGTACAGAGTTCTCCTGATTCGTGGGGAAAGCCGAGGTTAAATTGCCAAGCAATGACAGCTGGATCTGATTTTATAAACTAAATTGATGTTAGCAAATAATTGACACTTTTTTTTAATGGTACTGACTTTGTATTAAAGGAGAAACAATGGGAGAGCTTTTTGTTTTATTTGTTTTTGTTTTGTTGCCATCATTTGTAGTGTGGTCTTGAAAGACTGGAAAGGGTTTCTAGTTTTTTCTGTTTAGAACTGAAGACACGGGGAGCTCATAGTGCACAAACTAACGAATTGTACACTTTTCTTTGTAGTAAGCTGTTGTAATAGTATAAATGCAGCAACTAAAATCTCTTGGTGAAGTTGAAAGCATTGAAGTGGGGCAGATTGCTGCAAACTTAAACCGAATTTCTGGATTAGAATGGAGGTGTCAGACCTCCTAATATGCCCAGTGCTGAAGGGCTGTTTGAACCTTTGGAGAGCACCTATGAAAGGCCTGCTAGAGGATGTGTACAACTGTGTATAATCTGTATTAGGTTTCCAGTAAACTTCCTTGACTTAGCCTTCCCAAGTAAAAATGAAGTGGATAGTGCCAAGGATGGTCTTGCTATGAGGAGTGCATGTCTTGTTGAATAGTCTTGCACTTCCATATTTTTCCAGATTGTTCCGATGGTTAAGTACTAATTTTAATATTTGCACCACTTCTGTTACAGACCTCATTTGGATCCTGTAGTGTCCTGTAGCATGCTTCTAAATTTAAAAGGAGGAAAGAAAACCAAGGCAGTTTAAATGGGTTGGAAGACTACCTATCATAAACACTCACATTTCCCCTTTGGCCCTGGTAATCAGCTCTAGGTTTTTGATGGTTGGGGGGTGGTGGAAGCTAATTGTCTTCAGATTGCTGCTAAACAAAACAAGTGCTATTGTTTATTTCTTTGTGTAGTGAAAACTGCTTGGAGAATGCCATTGAGCTTAAAAAGGTGTGGCACATGATTCAATAAAAACTTAAAGTTAAAAACATCTCTTCATCAGTGGAGCAAGGATCATAATGGAGGCTATATTGAAAAACAGTTTGAAAACATTTGGCTTACAGTCAGTGGATGCTGCATCCTTGTGTTGGTATAGCTCCTAGCAATATGCTTCTAATATTGACAGACCTTTTATTGGTCTTGCATTGTACATAAACAGTAGTTGCAGTAGGAACCGGCCCCTTTTAAGCCTGATTTGATCGTCATGTGAAACTGTTAGTGTTTCTGCCTCTTCTGTTGTACTGCTCTGATGTGTGAGCAGAGATCTCTTAAGTTATAAAAACAAAAAAAACCCAACATCATCAAAAACAAACAAACCACCAGACCTCTGCATACTGAAAACGTGAGATGGTTCCCTTTAGGAAGATGCTGAAGGATGAAATAGGAAGTGTGTGCATTTACTGAAGGAAAATATGAATGTATTAGAATGTGTTCAGTGTTTGTGAACTTCCTGACTTCAAATTACACAGCAAACTAAACAGCTGGTAACTACAGTGGAAGATGCTGCAGTCCCTGTCAGAGCACTTTCTCTGAATCCTTCAGTACCATTTACATCTCCTTTCCAAACATTTTTTTCAATTGAGCTGTCAGTGTTGCTAATGAAATTAGTTGATGGTACAATTCTAGAGATGTGCTAAGGTTTTTCAAGTCTGTTTTTGAAAAGAGAAGATAGTAAGAAGATGAGGTAATTGCAATAGCAGATAAATCTGTCCTTCTAGGGATTTTTATCCTAATGTAAGCGATTATTCTGTAATGCTAAGTGGCAGCAGCCTTTATATTGTGGGATAAGCATAATTGGGAGTAGAAAGTCTCTGCATTTTCTCTTATGTGTGGACTAAGACTAAGTTTCAGTTTACTAACTCCTTTTACCTTCCTGTGGCAGCATCAGGGCAAGTGTATCCACCTGTTGTAAATATTCCAACCATCCATAGTTAATGTGAATTTGGTGTTTGCCTCTTTCACGGAGGAGTTGGTGGGTCTGGCTGTTAGTGGTTACCTTTAGAACAGTCAGCTTCACTCTACTATCGTACCTTTTATAATCTGTTCCATTCTACTGTTTTCTAGATAGGGAAGCATGGTGTAAAATTAATGACTCTTACTGTTCTCTAATTCAGGTAAATTAATTATGTGGTCCTGCAGAAGTTTATGGTCTTGGTCTGTTCACAGATTACTAGGGGCATTATGTGCACAAAGTTGGGTTTTTATGTGTACTGTGTGGTAATATGATTTTTGGGAAGAAACTGCATTGCTACTAACTTTAACTGTAAATGTGTTTTCAGGGGATGTAGCAGTGAAAATATTAAAAGTTGTAGATCCAACCCCAGAGCAGTTCCAGGCTTTCAGAAACGAAGTGGCTGTATTAAGGTGAGTTTTGCAGTTTCTTTGCTAAATTTTGTTATTTGAAGCCACAGCATTCGCCTGCAGACTAAAGTGCCTTGCTGAATAGTGTGTACTTAATAGGCAGCAAAAGCAGATCTCCAAAAAATAAAAATAAAAAAGAGCATACAGTGATACTGGTAAATACTGTTGTAGAGCTGCGAGACAGCAGTGATATTCAGTGGTTCTTCACTGAGATTTCTGGAAGTTTTTTCAGATAACTGATACTAACATCCACAATCCCTCAGGTCATGTTTGGCATATAGGAGAAAGTGAAGAGCAATAAGTCCTTCTGTAATTCTCACGGCCGGGCAGAATACTCGAGCTGTACATCTTTTTAAGTTTGCAACATAATTCCCTTTTTTTAATCTGTTCTCTGATCCATGTATTTTGTTTTCAAATACTGGTTTTGTAATGTCCAATTAAGTAACTGTAATTTTAAAAGGGAATCCTGGAATTGAACCTATATAGAAGAATTATATATTTTGTTCCCTTACAGTTTATCATGACCCTTTGGTTTCCTCTTGGGATTCAGTCATATTTTAAGCTGTCACTTTTTCAGCTTTCAAGGTCACTTCTGTTACTCCAGTTGTTAATGCGAGCATGACGTGGTTATTGATTTCAAAAACAATGAATTCATTTTGCGAGGTTTTTTTTGTTCACTTTTGCAAGCTGAAATATGTCCCTTCAGACAAGAAGAACGTTTTTAAAAGAACACGAAAACATTTTAATAAAGATACTAATTTCTTTTTCTGCTACTTCTATTAGGAAGACTCGGCATGTGAATATTTTGCTCTTCATGGGCTACATGACTAAAGATAACCTGGCCATTGTCACACAGTGGTGTGAAGGCAGCAGTCTGTATAAACACCTGCACGTTCAAGAGACCAAGTTCCAGATGTTCCAGCTCATTGACATTGCTCGGCAGACAGCACAGGGAATGGAGTGAGTAGGATAAGCAGCAGTGTCTGTGCCTGTTTTATCTGTTGGAATGATGTTCCCCTTTTCTTCCCCAAGCCCTGGTATGTGCTACTGCTGTAACACTGCAGTAGGTCAAACTGGTATGCTGAGTCAGGAGCTCATGTCTGAGTACAGATGCTGTGAATGATGTCTGGGGATGAATCTGCCTAATACTTCAGAACCTCTTGAACACTATTTAAGTCTTTGCCACATAGGTCTGTATCTCAGTATCTGATCCATGTTAAAGGACTTGTTAAAGACTGCAATGTTAAGCTCTCAAGTGACAAAGATTGTAACATCTTTAATTAAGCACTTACGTTCTTTTTGTATTTTTCCTGTATGGAATCCTGTCTTAATTAATGCTAGACCACTAGTCATGTGGTAAACTGATATCAGAAGGCTAAATTTGTATGAACAGTATCCATTTATGTCACTTTTCTGCTGCTTCTTTCACAGCTATTTACACGCAAAGAACATCATCCATAGGGACATGAAATCCAATAGTATCCTTTCCTAATTTCATCTCACTGTGACATGAGAGTGATTTGTTGTTAACTTGGAGCTTTTTCTGGGAGTGGGTGGGGGCTGTGTGTGAAGTAGCTGTTTTAAATGCACGTAACAAAAATGAGTAATTTCTTGTGATGAGTACAAAGTTACTTTTAGCAAGGTCTTTCATAGAAGGTATAGCTTTCTTAACGAACTGCTGTTATAGAGGTGACAAAAGGAGAAGCAGCATTCTTCAAGTGGGACTTATTTTAATTGAATAGTATCAATAGTGGTGTTATGATATGATGTCTCTATTATCTCGATAGTGTGTTGGAGAGAAGCTTTCTGTTGGATGAGGGATATGTGTGTGTGTCCTGTACTGTATCCCGTATATTTTTAATAAATTTAAAACATCCTCAGAGGACAGGCACAAATAAAGCCAGAAATCTTAATTTAAACTTGAGAAGAAGGAACATTCAGTATTAAGTAGATAGATTGCATACCTGCATTTTTGTTAACTCTGTACGGATGCCATAAAATTACTTTTTCTCTAAGATACAACTTGTAGCAGGTAAGACAAACAAAACAAAAAACCAAAGCCAGCAATATTCTTGGATAGTTCTTGGATTTCTGATAACCCTCACCAGACACTTTGTAATCATGTCAGAAAATTCAGAATTGTTCATTCAAGTTTTCTATAGAATTTCTTTAACAACTGTTTAGATATATTTCTTCATGAAGGCCTCACAGTGAAAATAGGAGACTTTGGTCTAGCAACTGTAAAATCCAGGTGGAGTGGATCACAACAGGTGGAGCAACCCACTGGTTCCATTTTGTGGATGGTGAGCAAAGTATTTTGCTGCTGTGTTAATAGTTTGCTTTCACTCTGTTAATACAAGTTTTGTTGGTTGAATGCAGTAATTCTGACAGATCCTTACATCTAAATGACAACCTATGTTGTTAGCACTATGCAGACATTTATTCCAGTTACAGGATAAGTTAAAATTTAAAGTGCTGGAGTGTCTAACTGCCCAACAGGAGGCACTTTTCAGCAGTGTTTCCTCCTGAGTTTTTGGAGTTCTAAACATACAAGGCAGAGGCTGACAAGGGCTGTCAATAGCACTGCGAGGAACTGTTCCAAGGGAAGAGCCTTTTTCCTGTAGTCATCCCACCTCTCCCCAGAAGGGCTCTTCTCAACTGGAGAGCAAGCAATGACCTTGAATCTGCTTAATGAGCTTTGTGGAATGGGTGAACCCTGTCTTTGTTGGCTGTCTTCTTTTTTTGTCTCTTCTTCCTCTGCTCCCTGCTGAGGACCTGGCAGCATCTCTTTTTATGCATGCTTGCTGATCTGGCATTCAGCAGCTTTATCAGTGGATGGGAAAGTGTACAGAGCTCTCCTTGAAGCATGGGAGTGAGCACAAGTCTTGACGTGTACCAAGCTATGGTTGTTAGCACCGCTGCTGTCCTCTGCCTTGTGGCTGATCATTGCAGTAAGCTTTGAGGCAACTCGGTTGTTGCAGATCAGTGTCAGTTTATGTATGGAAGTCCTCAAGTAATACAGGAAATTTTCTGAAGGTTCTCTGAAGTGTTGTTATAGGCATATCTACATATATACTAAATGTGCGTTTACTCATTTAGTAAGATGTAGAATAGCACTGACAGGACTTCTCCAGTGCCTTAGAGGAGGTCCTGAGGTTTCCATCCTTTGTTCACTGATTACTGATTGACTCCTCTTGGCTTCCCATTTTCCCATTCACTTGTCTTTTCTGTTTCTTAGCTTGTTAATACCACTTTTCACTAATTGCTTTTCTCCTTCTAAAGGCACCAGAAGTGATACGGATGCAGGACAGTAATCCATTCAGTTTTCAGTCAGATGTCTACTCCTATGGAATAGTATTGTATGAGCTAATGACAGGAGAGCTGCCATACTCCCACATAAACAACCGCGACCAGGTAAGAAGTGGTTGCTCAATGCTGCATGTTGCTTCTGGTGTGCTGCATTTTCCTCAAGAAGTGTAGGACAGATGCAAAACAAGAACTGGAATGCTGTTTACAGTATTGTTTGTTTCAGCAATAAATGTGTGTAGTAGAATATTTTCTTAAATACTGGCAGTAACTCAAGGAAAGCACGTCCTGCTGATGTGCTTAGTTACATCAGTGAAGGAAATTTGTATGTAGGAAAAATTTCCTTCTGAAGTTAAATATCTGTTCATAAATCAGTAAAGTCAGGTTCATGCTTTTTACTAAGCAAAAAAAGAAGTGGCTATTTATGATCAAATCTTTCAGTATTAAATGTTATGCAGAGTTACTTCATTATTGAAAGCCTTCTTCTGTAGAGCACGAACATAAACTGTTACAGCTTTTTGATTATTGCTGCTTTGTTGCATTCTGGTTTTTGCTTTGATTGAATTATGAGCAGTGCATGTGTCTGCATGGGGAGAAACCATTATTTTTGCCTCTGTTGTGTTTTATAGTCTGTGCTGGACTAAAACAGAAAATGTTTTCCATCGCTAATAATATCACTTAGTGTTTGCTTTAACCCCTTTTCCTTTATGCTGCAGTAGTTACATTAGTCATGATGATCACTTCCAACGCGCTGTAAATCTGCTTTGGCAGATGTATTTACTGAGATACCTGAAAATACAGTTCTGCCAAGCAGTAACACTATCATGCCAAACCCTGATAGCGTATGGTTTGAGCTTGTAAGTGCTCAAATTGAGGATCATTTGTCACTTGTAATCTTCAATTGAAGGAAATTGCCATGTCACATAGTATGTCCTGTTCTTTTCTGACTGTAATAATGCCTTTGCATCTCGGGAGTATTATAAACCACAGCGTCACTCTGATTTAATTATGTTCTACGTTACACAAAAGCAAGGCCATTGTTTCAGTTAACTGATTTGGACTTATGTACAAGGCCCTGCTGGTGTGCTTGGCTTTGGCACTCACGTTTAATGACTTTGGGACATCAGAGCTTTGAATGAGCAAAGCAGCTTCTTTGGCTTCAGTTCTCTGCTACCTACTGGCTGTTCTTTTTTTAGATTATTTTCATGGTTGGCCGAGGATATGCTTCTCCAGACCTCAGCAAGTTGTACAAGAACTGCCCCAAAGCAATGAAGAGGCTCGTAGCAGATTGTTTGAAGAAAGTTAGGGAAGAAAGACCTTTGTTTCCGCAAGTAAGTGGCTTTTCTCAGCATGTAACAGCTCCTAAGTATTGTATAAATAGCCATTAGCACAGAGCACCATAGGTGGATAAAAGCACATGTTTAGAAACTGGAAGTAGATGCAGGAATGAAGAGTAGCATGCTTCCTGGTTCTGTTTAGTCACACGTGCACCTTTAATAACCCAGCTCCCTTGTGCAGTTTCTAATACTGATATACAGGATTTAGGTACAAAAAAGTTAAAAATAATACCCAGCCTCATTGAAGCAGTGTTGGACACCATATTGCTCTAACATCAGAGCACTTTGCTGTAAGGACAATTCCTTATTTTTTTCCCCCCATCTTTGTACAAGCAAACAAAATTCACAAGGGGGATTTAAATTCCTATAGCAAGTTTTGGTCTTGTTTTACAAAGGATACTTGACCTTTTCCTGTCACTGTGAGGATAATGCAGGCACTTCCTGGTACTGGTTAAAATATCTGGAATTGAGTTGCAGCACTTTTTAAAACGATGTTACTTGTTAAACAACTAAAGTTGTACTTGGCTTCTTTCTAAATTCCGACAGTTAGGAAGAGGATGCTATTCTTTCCCTGTTACACTGTTGGAGAGTGCATAGATGCTTGCCTCGTGGTTGCTATATTGATGAACTGTTAATGGAGAAGTATCTGCCTGTCCCCTGAAACTCAGTGAGGGTCCTCACAGCAATGAAACTCTGTGGCAGAGTTGGATTCTTTAAACTGGAACATTCCTTGAGTATTGTTTTCAGTATCTCCACGTAGTATATTGTAATGGGTACTGGTAAAGCCCTAAGAAATGAAGATTTAAGACTTACTTGAAATGTGGCTCTTTGTAACACATCACCTTTCCATTTTATGTGCCTTCTTCTCAGATACTGTCTTCCATTGAATTGCTGCAACATTCTTTACCCAAGATCAACCGGAGTGCTTCCGAACCATCTCTGCACCGCGCATCCCATACAGAGGACATAAATTCTTGCACGTTAACATCCACAAGACTGCCTGTTTTTTAGGATTGTGCTCCCCTTCCCTTAATCTCTCCAGTGATGGGAAAGGAACAGAAGTAACAGAAGTTGTGCTTTTAATGCCTCGGTGTACAGGATCAGTGACCAGCCGGATCATCCGCATCCCCGTTTAAGAACAAGCTGCTAAGGATGTTTGCAGTTCTTACCCTGCAGGGACAAAGCTCCACCATTGCCTTTTTCTACAGTTTCTTCTACTGGGATAGTTAACAGACTACAAATCAAGAGATCTATTACTATTTTTTTAATAGATGCACTTGAGCCTTATTTTTCCCACACACAGAAGAGATGGATGTTTCTTTGGCAGTGTTTCTGGGTTGATTTGAATCTGCTGATAAACTGGTATTTTTTACAGCAGGGATGACCTGCCTTGGCATTTGAGGGAAGAAAGATGATGTGATCTGGTGCTCTCTGATTGCCCCGTGCCGCTTCACGTCAGGGGACTTTTGCTGGAAATGGGTATCTGCAAACAAGACTGAGGGAAGAAGAAAAAAACTTTCTGGAAATCAGCTCCTGCCTAAGAGCTTTCATCAAGCCAATGAAATAAGTTAAAATGCTAATTCAACACAAAATAGTTTTGCAATAGTTTTGCACGTAGAAAAAAAACTCTTGCAAAGGAATGGAGTATATTCTAAACTGTACTGCTCAGAGAAGGAAGCTAGCCAGTCTTGCTGTGGTCATCTTCGGTAACTTAAGCGGCTTATTTTGGTACTACGGACTTGTTTCTTGCAGCCCAATGAGGTGGAAAGTGCAGAAAGACAGGCTTTTGTGGCTGATAAAGGCTAATTAACAGTATCAGTATACTTCTGCAGAATGAGCATAGTTTTCATCCCATCTGAAGCTGTCGTCCAAGAGATGCACTATCAAGAGGAAACTGAGCATATACAGTTTTTCTTGCTGATTTGGGTTTTAATTTTGTTTTTATTGCTCCTGAGAAAATGCATTTATTGTAAGCCAAGGTTCCTCTGATTATCTTATTTTAATAAAATAAATTAAATTTTAGGTTTAAGATTCAATATCATCATTTAATGTAGTAATTCATATTTTGACACACACATTTACATCTAAAAAGTTCAGGAAATAACATTCTGAATAATTTTTAGGATAAATATTAACTGTACCAGTAAAAATAGATAAAATACTAGATGTGACAACCTATCAGTTTCCATTCACTTTACTTACAGACTGGTTTTGATGTTACTGTAACAATCTTTCAGCAGCATCTACTAGATACATACACTGATAAACCATCAGGTGAGTTACCTGCACCACTTCTCTGCATTGTATCTTCTGGGAGCCTGTGTTTTTTCCCTTAGGTATTTCCCTTGGGTGTTTTGGTCAAATCAGGCAGCAGGTGACCAGAAATAGGTGGTCTGATCTAAGAATTACTTTTTGAAATAGTATTCTGTTCAGGTAGAGGAGAATTTAAAATACATAAGCCAGGAATGTACTGGTTAAGTAGCTTGACTGTCCTTAGACCATCACCCAGGGATTAGGATTTCACCCTTACAACTGAGCATTACCATAAAATGTGCATTTGGCAGTGATGGAAACAGTGCTGTATACAGATCAGCATGCTTTTCAATAGTGTTCTTGTTATTTCAATTGCAGCCCTTTCTCTCTCATTTTACCTTCATTTTAATTAGTGTTGCAAAAGAAGGAAGCATGAAAAAAGGGAGGTGGTGGAGTCACAGTCCCTGGAGGTGTTCAAGAAAGAGGCAGATGTGGCACTGCGGGACGGGGTTAGGGGGCAGCAGTGGTCTGTTCCAACCTTCATGGTGCTATGATTCTATGAAAGGTTGCTCTTAGTTTAGCACTGAACCCCCAGAAGGAACCTAATTGTTCCTTCTTATTTAATACAGGTTCTCTCTCTCTGGAAAACTTTTTTTTTTTTTTAAATAAAAGGAGGATTATTTTGATTAGTATTTGATGTCAACCTAGAGTTTGAAAGCTGTAAAATGAAGAATGTAGAAGGTCCGAGTCTGTCTTACTGCTTGCACATTAAAACTTCTCTTCATGTAATTGCTAGGCAGCATTGAAAAACAAGTTACCTTACCTTTTGTACATCAGATTCTTGTTTCCTGCTTGGTTTTCTTTGAGCAAAGTAACAGGAATGCCCTGTCTAAGGAGCAGAATATTCTCTCCACTTAATATTTTTTAATGTATTTCATTGCTGAAAATATTTATCTGAAAAAAGTGTTGGAACAGCTAAAAAAAGCTTCAGTGGGGAGGCTAAGGGGTGTAAGTACGTATTTTTTAGTAGAAAGTATGCAAGAAAGAGCGCTCATCTTACAGAACTGCATCTCTCAGCTGTACTTACCTTCCTTCACCTTTTTTAATGAGTGATGAGGAGTTGCACTGCAATATCATTTACTAGATTAAGCCCATCACTTGTGCCTCCAAATGCCAGTTTTAAAAAGAAGTTGAGCAGTAAGTGGTGACAGACATTTACAAGCTAAGGACTGACTTTAGAGTAAGCATTGTTAAAAATTGATTTTAGTGTTGAAATAATCATGAAAACATCACTACATTTCCTAGATCACAACCGAGAGCAAAATTTGCACATTCACTCTTGGGAAGCTGTTACGCAGCAGAGATGGAAGTTGTCTAAAAAAACCAGAGGGACAAGGGGCGTTTTACACAAATGCCTCTAAATGCACTTTGCTGCATCACAATTTTTGCCATCTCAATGATCAAGCTTTCTCAAATGCCTGAGTCTTGAAACAGGCGAGCAGCCTTACAGTGACAGCAGTGTGTTCATAAGGGTAGCAGAAATACCGGCCCTGTGCTTGACTTTCAAGATTGCATGTTGCACTTGCATGGAAAAAAATCTTTGCTTGCACTGAAATACCCAGTGGCTAGTTCAGTTGGCTCTAGACCAAACTTTAACTGCAGAGTTGATACAAATGACTCAGCAGAAATAACTCCTTACAAACTGCACATTCCTACCATGAATTGCTTTTGCTACAAGTATATTTAAAAGAGAACTTAAAATGATTCTCAAAGCTTCGGCAGCTCAAACATGAATTAAAATTTAAAGAAAGAATCCACTAACATTTGACTCGGAAGATGTGCTTTAATACCTGACCTCCTTGACCTTGACCAATGCTTCCTTCTGATGAGAGCAAGGAGCAGGTAGGCAGCTGGAACTTCACCTGCCCTTTAAATGACATAACTGCCAGCTGGGGCTACGAGGTACCTGAAAGTAGGGCTGTCCTGGGAATACATGGCAGAAGGATGTGACTCGGTATGCTAGAAATACATGGCAGTGGAAAAGCCCTAAGTATCTGCTGCCCCCACAGGTCAGGTAAGCAGTGGTCAGTGTTTCTTTTTTGACTGAAATGATTTAACATGGTACAGATGCAAACTGTAAGATCACTGATAGAGGTTATTTAGACAGAATGTTAGCTACCTCATTTAATTTTTGCTTCATTTAACCCGAATGAAGGTTTCCCTTTTAATTAAATACGTGTACAAAAAAATTATCTATTACCATTTCAATTAATATTGAAAGTTACTGACTTCTTACGCAGTGTCCAGTACCAACTTGTGCTGCAAGTTGCATTTACCTGTGCATTTTGACTCCAGCACTGGAACTACAGCTCTGCCTGGAGGTAACAAATTGCATGTGCTTTACAGCAGGTGCTGTAGGAAACCAGGAGACCTTTCCTGCAACCATGCACTTAATTATTTTAGAACAGTGGAGGGATCCTGATTTGTGCTGTCTCTGACAGCCTGGCAGTGCCCATTACTGAAGCACTCACTGTAAGAATACACTGAGCATTACTCAGAACTCTAGATACTTGGTATTTTTTTTAAGAAAGGAAAAGCTACACGGATCATTATTCCTTGTGTGTTTCTGCAGATATACATTTAGTTCATTTAGGGGGAAATAAGCACCCTCAGATACAGCAACAGTTTTTAACACCTTATGCTTTAAAAGGCAAGAGAGCAGCTGCATGTAACACGACCATTCAATTTACAAGACAGCGTATGTTAGGCCAACGAGGAAGGGAACCCTCTTGGGATCAAGGGATTTTTTTCCATGCAATCAATTTAACTTTTTAAATATAATTCAGTACTTTTGTTGCCATACACCAACTGTCTGAAAACTTCACCAGGACTGCACAAGTAGGACCACAGGGCACATTCAGTCATTCCAGCTGCGCTGTAAGAAGTAAAACCACTGCTAAATAAATAGCTAGATTGCTACAGAAGAAAGCACATTCGCTTGCCTTTATTGAGAAGTAGCAGAATCCTCCTCAGCCCCAGAAAGGTGCATGAAAAGTTCTCCAAGTTCTGTTACTTGATCATCTGTGCTGGTCACAGTCCTACTTTCTCTGTCTTCAATAAAGTCCCACAGACGAACAGAATTGAAGAACTGCAACAGAAGAAAATCTGATTTAGCTTGGCACAGGCCAATCAGAAGTTTTTTCCCCTTATCAGTCATCTTTCTTCATTTAATAAAAAAAGTTGAGACTGAGAAATTGGTATTTATTAATTTATTAATAGTTTATTAATAAACATTTCCAATATTTGCTGAGAAAGTGACAACCACTCCATTGTCAGAACATAAGTAATAGTTCATGTCTAACAGGGCAGTAGTGAGGAGCTGTATCAGTACTGCTAAACTAGAAGGCCTGTCTCAACCATTCCAGATGCTGGCTGAAGCTACAATGAGACTTTGAGAAGGCTTTAACCATTTTAGCTGTGAATAGGACCAGCTAGGTCTAGGCAAGCAATACTCATTTTTAATACCACTGTAAGTAGAAGCTTTAACTGTAGAATCTCCTTGAAAAAAGATCTGCAATGAGAAGCACTGGTTTAAAAAAAAAAAAAAAAAAAAAAAAAAAAAGATGAAATCTTGCTATTAAATGAGAGGTGCCTTCTCTTCCAAACAAACCTCTGCCTCAAGGAAAGCTGAGGGATACTTAACTTTTCTGAGGCCATCCATTGTATGAAAGTACTTTAAGTAGTGCACTTTACATTCAAGAAGTGTTTTCAATTACAACTGACTGGAATATTTCCTTACCCGCACGGTTCCCTCAGAGCTGAGCTGTTTCCTTGGTTTCTCAGGTTCAGCTCGTGTCCCATCTGGATAGGCATGAAGGTAAAGACACTTCCCTCCAAATGGACAAGTTCCTTTCCCTTGTTCAAAGTATTTGCAGGGTTTTTTCCTAATTCAATGAGAAAAAAGTTGCTGCCTTCAGCTAGTGAGGAAGCAGATCACTTTGTACCATTACCACTGCAGCTGCTAGTACCATTAACATACCAAGAGTTCTGATCTCCTACTCCTTAACTGGTAACAGTTAAAATAGATTGGAAAGAAATCTAGGAGTGGACAAAGAAATACATAAAAGAGCACCATCGTAAGTTCAAAAGAACACAATCTTAAGACACTGAAATTGAATGATGTTGAAAGAATGCCACCTATCCAGCACAGTGCATTTCTATCACAGGGAACAAACCCACTATTTTTGTAGCATTCCTCCCCAGTGCACTGATCACTTTGTTTTTATGAATGAGCTGAGTTCCTCTCATCGTTATCTTTGCAAGTCCTGTGGTAACAATTCTATCATTAAGTTTTCAGCAGCTTTGCTGTTCTACGAAGTTGCTGGAGCTGTGTAACCACCTTCTAGAAAGGTTACTGGGGAGGGGTGGTGCGACGGGTTGTTCTCCAATGAGAAGTATCTGGAGGAAACTACAGACAAATTGCAATTGAACTTGTGAACAATGTGCAAACAGCAATGAAACTGATCCCTATAACCTAAACAAAGCCTATAAAATAACTAATACATGGAGAAGAAACCACTACAAAAGAAAGAAAGAAAGAAAGACTACCCCAGAGCAGGCAGTGCATTCAAAAGTGGAACTGATCTGTCTTGGAAACCTGGAAGTCACAGAGCACTTGTGTTCTAACCTAAGTCAGTCAGGATTTTTCCTCCTGCAGAATGGATTTGTACCGTGAGAACCCCTGCTCTTAGACTTCCCTTAAACAAAAATATTATTGGCATTTTTTCTATGAATAACATATCCAAACTAACCGCTATGAGATCATAAAACCCTCCATACAGAAATTATAACATGTGTTAGTCTTAGCCGAGCACATAAAGCAAAAACCCTTTTTGTATTCTCAAAATACAAAACCAAAAGCCAAAACCAAACTTGTAGTAACACTACCTGACACCACTTTTCCAACAAAACAAGTCTACTTACGTAGAACGTAGTCAGCCAAGAATTTTAGCACAACTTATTATCCTCAATACAAACTCCTTTAGAATTAAAATATAAAACCACAATGGCAACACGGTATGGAAAACAAACAGTATCTGAAGCTCCTCAGCTGCCCAAAGAGGTTGTGGAGTCTCCCACTGAAGATATTTCAAAACCCATCTGGATGTCTACCCATCTACCCGTGCAACCTGCAGTAGGGAGCCTGCTTAAGCAGGGGGTTGGACTGATGATCTCCAAATATCCCTTCCATCCCCCACAACTGTGTGATTCTGTGATTTTATTCAACTACTTTGTCTGACAATGAATATAAAGCAATAATAATACAAAGCTGGCTTGAACATTTAATGGAGTACTACTGCTTTCAGCAATTCTGCTGCTAAGTTGTAAGACAAACCCCCCCAAGAAGCTCAAGAGCTGGTAGGACAGCTATGCACAGATTCAAGTAATACCTTCACAGACTCCATAAGGCAAGTTTTAAAAGTTGGTGCATGTCACAGTTAATCTGTGCACCATTTCACAAAACAGTCATGTGTTGTGACAAAGTGACCCTCGGGTTCTCCAGACAAGCACAGCTTTGCAAAGCTGCTGTAACACAATGCTTTTGCAGACCTCCCCAGTGCTCCAATCACCAGACAAATCTTTATCAGACAATAAAGGGATTGCAGTGATGCAGTATTTTACATTTCCAGTAGCTGTTACAAAAAACCTGTCAATTTGTATCCCATATTTCAAGATGCTATCAAAAAAATTAAGTTTTCCTTCCTCATTTGTTTTCCCCAGTGTGTGACGACCTTCCAGGCAGTTACGTCCAACAGAAGGCACGTGTCTCTAGCTTTGGCAGGTGAACTGAAATAGCCTCAACATTTCCAAACATGAGTTCAAGTACCTTCTGAACTATAATTACAACAGACTGATAGCAGTCACAAAGTTCAGCTAATAAAGAATGGTGTGCTGTTACGCGTGATTCAGAGTTATGTGTAGAACAGATTGCAAAAGGTTTAAAAATAGAGGCATTTTGATTGATTAAGCCTTGGTGAATCTCAAGGACAACGTAAGTAGCATTTTGGCTGATGATCTTACCCCACTCCCTGCTTAAATGCTTCAATCAACTCATTTTTTTTCTCCTGGTCTTCTACCCAATAAGCGCTGGGAATGACGAACTCCGATATCACACGGCACTCTGGGCAAGACCTGAATGGATCAAGACAAAGAAGCAGAGCTTTATTACTTTCTGAAACCAATTCTCAGTGTATCAGCCCGAAACTGCAGGTTCCTGAGCAAAAGGGAGACGGTCTGCCAGGCTGATGCACCGGACAACTTCACAGCACATATGGACACGACTGTTACCAGCTTCAGCTGAAATAATCTGGCTGACTCATAGAATGACTTGGGTTGGAAGGGACCTCAGAGATCATTTAGTTCCAAACCACTGCCACAGGCAGGGCTGCCAAATGCAGTAAGCCTTGTGCTGCTTTGCACTTATTTCAGGATTTGAACAAAATAAATAGACATTTCCTGAAGAAATGTGGCTAAAGATCCAGTGCACAGAAATAAAGTACCTGCCAAGCAAGTACTTCAGCTCACAAACAAAAGAAAGCCAAACCAGATGCATGACAACAAGGATTTTCCCTAAGCCTGACCTGCACTCTGCCAGAACTGTGGAGTTGTTAACTTAGTGGTTTTATAAGATAGATTTCTTTATTAGGATTTAAGATCAAGAATCAAATATGCACCTTCTGGTGCCTCGAGAAGCATTACTACTCCTGCCATGCAAGTCTCACAGAACACCTGGTGTCTCTGCAGGCAGTGCTTTTCAAACTGATCCAAGCCCCTCTTTCAGAGAACCTTTGCAAAGACCAGTACACTCACTATTATGAGTAAATACAGAAAATACATTTGAGGAATTTGCTTTAGTATCTACTCCACCACAAACGTGGTTCCAGAGCACTATTACGTATGAAAGCCGCAGTCCCTGCTGCAGGCACAGTATCTCAGTGCCTTTCTGTCAGAAGCTTTGCTCCAACAGAGCTTACACTGCACTGAGATAACTTTCACTTCAAGGCAACTATTAAGGGAAGTTTTGCAAAAGAGTTTACTTTGGCAGAGGAATGAAAATATTTCCTACCTCTTCCTCAGTGTGCTTGTAACTTGGAAGAGCTTTCAAAGAGATTCTAAAAAAGGAAACTGCCCTAATTGGTTGTTTAAAATTCTTTCTAAGGAGGAGTATGTTTGGAATACGCTTTATACACATCTAGAAGACAAAGGAATTTACTCAGATACAGATGTGCAATTAATGGGAGATCTAGCTTTAGTAAGCTATAGTTTACAAAAAAATGCAGTAATTAAGCACATACATAGAAAGGAAAGAGTAACTGTGCAAATGAGCTCCCATGAGTGAAGCAGGGGCATGAGTTAACTCAGTATTCTGCAGTCCACATTTGCACTTTGCCCCATTGTCAATGCAATGACAGAGGCTTAAGTTACAAAGGGCCAACATGCTGGACTCAGCACATGGGCACTGTTAACAAAAGATAGCTGATGCATCATACCTGGCCTTGAAGGTAATACTGTGCACATTTGTAGCACTTGGACCAAGATTTTCTGAGCTGGTATTTTACTAATGGCTGTGCTAATATTTACAGCTACCAGATCTCTTATGACCACATGTATTTCTCTATCAAGTCAAAGTACAGCAGAATGCCCACCTCACTGACACAGGTCACAAAGACAACGGGCTGGTTAACGTGAACTTACTTTATGATTGGATTCTCAAACTGCTTGGCACACCTCCACTGCCGGATGCAGGACAAACAGTACGTGTGATTGCAGTTGGAGAGGATCCCAAACCTCCTCTCTGAGGCTGATGGCTTTTCATACACCACTTCCATGCAGATGCTGCACACTTTGTCCTGACTTGCCTGAAAGGCAAAAGCCTTCTCCATCTCATGCTCAAACGTTGCCATGCACATCTGTCACAGGAGAGATATCATTGGTTATTGTACTTTATATGTTGAACCATTCTTCATAAAACAAAGTGTCTGACATGGATCTGTTACAGGAAAAACACGGTAGGCTAATTAAGAGCATCCCTACTATCCTTCATCATAATTACCATCATATAATTGTAAGACCTTTAAGGATGATCACATAATTCCACCCTTTCATGTTCTCTGCAGCTTTGTAGGTATCAAAGGAAGGGCTGCCTAAACACTTAATTTACACCTGCCTGCATCTGTACCAGAACAGCAGTTAGGCAAGGCAGTGCTTCAAATATCCCCAAGTCCCATCTAATTCAGAGTCCAGTATGGATGCTGCACTCACGATGTTACTCTGTTTATCGTTAAGGCCTCAGTCACCAGGCACTAAGCTTTATCCTAGGTAAGGAATTGGTGTCTTACTATGGGCTTCCTACAGCATTTCTCACACCGTACTCAGTGATGTATCATTTGCTTTTACAGCACTACAAGCTGAGCTGTTGGTTATCCCCCATAGCTTTACCTCTTCTTTCTGATGTTCTCGGGACTTGACAAGTTATACATATCTAGCAGACTTTAAATAATAATAATTTTTAAAAGACCAGAGAGTAATTCCACATTAACAGCAGCACTTTCACTACTGCACCTTTCCATCCAACAGACATCTCTGCCTCCAGAGCTGAGCACCTGGCAGCAGTGGTAACAGCACACTGTGCCAGACGTCAGACTCCTGGGACAAGAGAACCACATGGCATGTTTGGAACTACGTGCTGAGATCACATAACATGAGATTCTGGTAACCTGGATTCCACTCCTGGCACTGGAGAGACTTCTGATCCAGTAACCACTAAAGCTTCTGGTCATTCTCCTCCTCAGCCTCGAAAACTGCTGTTCCTGACCAGCCCTGACACAAACCCAATGGCCAAGCATACTGAAGAGCAGCCTCTTACAGCCACCTTTACCCAAGCAATTCCTCATGCACTTTCCCTAGCCTTCCTAGTTAGAGATCACCTCCAAAATCTTCACACTCTGCTCAGGGTGTCCCCATCTTACACTGCCTTGGAAGTGGCCACACACAAGCAGGGATACCTGAAGCAGTGACCCAGCAGACAGGCAGAGGAATTGCTCTGAACTCACCACAGGCTATGGTCCCTCTCCCCCATCACACACAAGGGACCACTACAACCTCCTGTCAGCTACAAAAGACTTCTTCCTAAAAGAGTTCTAGGGTACCTGGGGACAAGGCAAGTTTCCCATAAGAAAGGGGAAAGAAAAAAAAAAAAAAAAAAAAAAAAAAAAAAAGAAATCGCTGTAAAATGCTGTCAGCATCAATGTTACCACTGAGGTCCTGGATGTCTGTCATCCTACAGACAGATAAACCACAGGCTATTCCACAAAACACACCTTTGGATTTTTAAAAACAAACAAACCAAATGTAGCGCTAAGCATACACATCTCATACATATTTAATGTTAACATTACCATCTCATGAGCCTTCCTCTGTTCTTGGTCAAAAGGGTGAAGCACTTGCAGCCCACATATTTCACACACGTCCCCATGCAGGTAAAGGCAGCGGTCCCCGAAGTGGCACGCTCCTGCTGCAGCATAAGGACACAGCTGCTCTCCATCACCAAAGGAACTTCCAGCTACTGGATCTTCCAGCCCACTGCAAATAGCTTCCAAATATGAATGGGGCTTCATTTCCACATTATCGTTTTTGTCACTGCAACACACCACATCATTCGTTGCACTGGCTTTTTCCTTCTCTTCATTCAAGCCACACAGGTCTTAAGAAAGAAAAACGTAATATTAACAATTCAACATACAGCACAAAGCCTACATAAGAAGCTCCCTATATTTTCTTTCCAATGACTGCAGTTTTTTGCTTTAAAAATGACTTCTAAATAAAATCTCAGCCTTAAGCCTCTTTCAATCCTACATTACAATTCTCACAAACCACTTGTTGAAAAGATCAGTTTCAAGGTCTCTTCTTCAGCTGCTCTCTGTTTCACAAACATGGCAAAAAAATACTTCACACAGCACACGGGTATAACTGGCCCACTCAGCGTGACAGAGAGAATCTGTTGGAACAGCACCAGCAACAGGGCTCAGCTGCTCTGCCCTGCGGCCTCAGGCAGAGGGATGGATGTCTCTGTGCTTGTGCTTCTGAGCACTGCCACCATCTTCCACTCAGCAACCATTTCAAATGCCCTCTCATTGAGAGCAAAATGCACGAAAAGATCTGATGGGTAGGGATACCAAACAAGAAACCCATCCCTAACCAAAAACATCTTTCAGGACACACCAGGTTAAAAGCCAGTCAGTTAAACACTGTCATTAAAAGGTACCAATAGGCACAAGTGTTTAGAGGAAAGGGGCCTCACAAGATAAGGAAGATCTCCAGCACCTCTTTCCCACTGTCCTTGAAACTGAAGTTAAAAAAAAAAATGTGAAAAATGACCCAACTCCTATCAGAACCAGAGGACAACATCAAGGATAAGCACAGCAGCCTCCTACTCACTTCTGTCCCTGAGAACAAGTGTTTTCTTCTCCCGTTTGCCACTCTCACGCAGCTTGCTCTTGGTTGCAGGTGCACTGTGCTCTGGTGCAGGGCGATGGCTGAGCAGCGCTGCTGATGCCATGGGAGGAGGCACAGGAGCTGCTGCACCCCCCGAGGCAGGGAGCCTGATGTGGTCATACCTGTGACAAATAGAGTCTCTTTCAGTCTCTTTCAAAGCCAGACTGAAAGTCTTCTCGGCCTCAGCAAATGGATGCCTCTGAAAGCACATCAAGATTTTTTTGCTAATTCTCTAGGGAGGCCCACCACAGCTGAAAGACCATCATTCACATACACGTTAGATCAGGTCTTTGTCATCCTCACACAAAGAGCTTTGCTGACATTTTTCTGAGAAGCCAAATTAAAAAGACACGCAATAAGGACTGATGTGATCTCATTCTCCCTGTCCAAGCAGGACACGGGACTTCCTGCTCCATACTATCGTGATGTCATGTTTGCACACAGGACAGAAAAGGTTATGAGTGACTATGGAAACATGCTCTCAGCAGCAGAACAGAAGCAGGCAGTACAGTACAGAGGTTTCTCTAGTAAAGCCATAGACATCACCAGCTCATATGCATCCAGGGCCCTCCACTGTTCCAACGCTGCTGGAGCAGCAGATTAACACTCTGCAGCTGCCATCAGTGGCTCCATACAATGCTAATTCCATCTGAGCAGCTAACGAGCTGCAGAGCTCACTGAAATGCAGCTGGATGCAGGTCTGATACCACTGGCAAAACCCAGGGAAGGAACACAATGCAGCAACTGAAGCCACACGACACCCTGACACCTCTGGCTGCTGGTGAGTGCAGACACAGGATTCCGTATGCCAGCAGCATGGCTCTGGGAAGAAGCCCCAGCTCTGCAGCACACTGCTGACGGCACAGAACATTCCCTAGCACACAGCAGTTACCAGAGCACCAGAGTTTTAACCCAAACACTGCAGCAAAAGACACAGAAACACTGCCCACAAAGCTGAGGGGAGCACAAAGAAAACCCTCTTCACTTTAAGGCAGAACCACAAGTCCTCCAATCTCAGCACTGGAACACAGCTGTGAGGTGCACCCTGCAAAGCAGCACTGCCCAGCACTGCCCAGCACTGCAGGGTCACTGCCGTGCTTTGTGCCCACAGCCAGCCTCGCGGCCTTGGCGCTGCCTCCTGAGAAGCCGCACAGCCGGCGTTCTGTGTTTAGTACCCAGCTCTCCTCACATGAGGAGAACCGGTTGAGAGCATGAGACCCTGACTCCTCGTTTCCACAGGACAAGATAAGGCCCAGTCAAACCGTAACACTACACCACGTACGCTGGCTTCAGGAGGGGGAGAAAAGCTCGCTACCAATATATTATTCCGTCCTTTTCGCCGCTCAAACGCCTCATCCCTCCTCGAGCTTCGAGTCCCCCCGGCTCCTCACAACGCACGGCACCGGCTCTCACCTGCAGCGGGCTCCATAGGCGCACTGCCCCTTCTGGTAATACTTGCAGACGGTGGAGGACTTGCTGCTGGACAGGTCGTGCGAGAACAGACACTTGCTTCCCTCGCGGCACACTCCCTGCACGTAGTACCTGTGGAGAAGCACCCGGCCCGGAAATGGATTCTCTCTGGAGGCGCGTTCCCGCGCGCGGCGCGCAGCTCCGGCCCGAGCCCCTCCGAGGCGCGGCGGTTCCGCGGGAGGAGCTCCCGGGTCACTTCGCCGGTCAGGGACCACCGCCACCCCGTCCCCGGCGCGAGCGGTCGGCGCTCACCTGCACGTAACCTGCTTGACACTCATCCTCGCCCCGCTCCGGCCTCCCCGCCCGGCCGGCTCCGCGCGCCGCACGCCCAGGTTCCGCTCCGCCGCGGGGAAGGGGCGGGGCCGACACGGACACAATTACCCGACGCGCCGCACAACCGAGACGCGTCTCGGCGGGCTAGAGCGCCGCTCCGCCATGGAGACGGCCGCCATCCTGCGCGTGCGGCACTGCGGCGCCGCCATCTTCTGCCGCCGCGTGCCCCCGCTCTGCCCCGCCTGCGGCCGCCCCCTGCGCGGCGCCGGACTGCGCGCGGCCCCCGTGCGCCTCCCCTGCCCCTTCAGCGACGGGCACCGGCGGCCCCGCGCCTTCCTGCTGCGGCCTTCCGCCGGCAGCTTCCTGGGGTACGGAGCGCGGTATACGGGCACTACGCGGCGGCGGGCAGGGGGACCGGCCAGGGGAGTAAGTAGTGCCGGGTCTGGAATGGAAGCGTGCCCTCGGTGGGAGCCGAGCGCTCCGTCCGCTCCATCCCCCCCGCGGGACAGTGAGGAGAAGCAGCCGCCGTTCCAGAGACACCTCGGCGGTTCTGACGGGACGAGCGCGGCTCACGCCTCACAGGCTCCGTTTTTGTTTCAGAGAATACGACGGGAACTCTGATCTCCACGTCGGAATATCCAGCGCTCTGGGTAAAACGCATTTCGTAGCTGGCTGCCGGCACTCCGCCCAGCTCCTGCACCTGACACCAGCGCTGCACGGCAGACCTGCCGGAGCATGGTGCAAACAAGGGCTGAGCAGCACGCCGTTACTGCCTGCACAGCACCACACGGGTCAAAACCCCACATCCAGTTAGTTATCTTGCCTTGCAGAAGCCAGCACGTTGAGTGAGTCAAAGCCATACGCCACTCTTCTCCCAGTTCCACCTCACTGCATGGAATGGAAGTAACAGGTGACCTGTATTCGTGACAAAGAAATAAAAGCAAGGCAGCAGAAAATTCAGGAGAGCACGCTATTGCTAATTCTGAAGTCATCCCTAATTAAAACAAACAAATGTGTTGACAGTCATTACAGGTTCTCAGAGCACAGCAGCCCAGACAGACAGCTCAAGCAAGACACTGCAGGAACAGAAAAACAGTCTGGTTTGGAGGCTTCAAGAGGAAGCCTAGCAGTCCTGAAGTTGTTTTCCTTATCAAAAGATCTTATATTACCTTGTAAAAATGAGAACAGTTCTTTGACAAGTAAACACTGCACTTTCTACTCTAGTTCTAGAAGGTCTCCAAAGGGAAGCTAGGGTTTAAAAGAGTGGCATTAATAGTAGCTCACTTAAAAATGCACATGAATCCATTTTCTCCAGTACTACCTGTCAACCTGTTGCTCTTTATTTTCAGGAGTGGTGTATAATTACAATGAAGAGGGCATTCACAGAGATGCAACCGGATGGGAGCAGTGCATTAGTGTCCCACTAGTACAGCCAGATATGTTTGAGCTTCTTCAGCAGTGGGATCACCTCCTAGAGGAATTTTCTATGGGAGAGGAATGGCTTCCTCATAGGTATGTAGCTGAAAATGTGAATGCGATAGGAGTAAGTTATGATGATAAACTGGGCTATTCTGTTTTGGATCCTTCAGCTCCTTCAAACACATCATTAATTACAAAGCAGTCTAAACTCTTCCAGATTGTCTTGAAACTCAGTGATCTTGCTAAACAAAAAGAACCAATGTTTTTAAGTACGTAAACCTTAAAAGATCTGCAAGAGAACATATAAGAGAAATTTTCTTCAGCAACAAAACAACTGCATGAAAAAGAACACTTCACTGGAACACTACATTTAACAGTACGTGAGAATAAGCAAGCCTAGAGAGGTTTCAGCAATTACAGTAATATAAGGAGATGAAAGAATTTGACCCAGATTGAAGGTGTATATGAAACACAAACCTATTGGTTTTACAAGCATCTTTGACATTTCTCCAATTCCCAGTGCATTAAAGTTATTAGTAAAATTAAATTGATGTCAAGCAATGGTAGAAAGTGAGCAGATGTATCCATCTTTTCTACAAGGTTTTCTTCTGTTTTCCCTGTCAGCCACCTGATAAAACCACCTAGTTTCCCAAAAATAAGACCAGTGACCACTTCAACTGCTGAAAACTGGACTTTAAGATGTTAAATCTTAATGCTTATTTTTCCAGTGGACTGGAACTGTGCTAAACTAATCCTGCAACTAATTTTAATTTTCTTGTTTACTTTCCACTTAATTTGTATAAAGTATAAGAGTATAAGAGACCAACAAAGAACAGTGGCCGCAGACACGACTAACATCTTAAGTTACTGAGATACTAATTTTCTTTGACAAGACAAATACATGCTTTCCAAAAAAATCAGGTGCTAACTAGAAGACACAGATGGGTAATGAGAAGTGTATTACAGAATCTTTTGCATTATAAATACAAATAGGTTCTGCAAACAAAATCATGGAACTGATTTAGTAAAGCACTTTTTGCTCACGTTTTGTACAAGTTTCCAGAACATGCTGCAGTGCTCTGCAGTCTCAGCACTGAGCCAAAGTGTTCCCAGCATTTTTGCAATGCAATTACCAGTTGTTTTGCACTGCATGATGATGATGGCCACTCTTGGAAGTTCCTCCTATTTTTTTTTTTGTTAAAGTAAGTACACTGTAGCAAATTCTTGCTCACTTCATGGGAGCTCATAGGTCACTTCAGATAGCCTTAACAAACCAGGAGAGCTTTGAAGAAAACAGGGAGAAATCCTGAACTGGGTTGAGGGTGGAAGGCTTGCTTTTGATAGCTATAGTCTTCATAACTTGCAAAAAAGCCTGGTAAATTCCCAGAGCTGATGTGCAAGCCTTGCAGAAGATTCCCTGTGGCAACACAGACCAGGGAGCCACTGAGAGAATGAGACAAGGAATGCCTCACAGGGCTAGAAAGAACAAGGGAGAAGTGATACAGGATGAGGTGATTACAGAAGAAGCTTGAGGATTAGGCAGATGGCAGGCAGTTATTCAAGGCCAATTAGAAAAAGCAGCACTGCACGGTGAAGGAAAGGAGTAAATTACTCAAATTGTCAGTGGCCAACATTAAGCATTTGGCAGAATCTGGAAAATGTTCTGACACTGAAAAACACAGTTAAGTGTTACATGCTTCTAGCTTAGTGTCCTGGGAGAAGAGCGAGGAACATTTTGAATGGCTACTCCTATTTAGTTAGTATTTATCCCTGCATTCTTGGCACTAATGACTGCCAATGGGAGTTTGGCTGGTATACTGTATCAACATATCAGTGACAAAACAGAGCTGAATTTAATTACGATTGCAAGTTAATGCCACTCTGAGTGAATTGTCAGTGGTGCCACATAAGGTTACCACTGCAGGAAGATGTTACTGTGTTATCTTGAGAACAACACAGAAAAGCAAAGGTTAACGAGGTAAAAACCAAGTATGTATTTTAAAAAATACACTGAAGTAATTAGTGCTCTTACTAATGAGATCTTCTTCCTAGGTATGAAGAACATGACCACAACTGCTACACGTATGCACTAGCATTCATTAACAGTGTACTGACTGCACAAGGAAAGCAGCAAATGAGTAAAAGTGAATTTACAGAGAAGTTTGTGATTCCACAGACAAAGAACGCTTCTAAGTATATTACCCTTCATCAGGAACTAACCACTAAGGACTTCTACATTGTACCCCTTCCTGATCAAGAAGAACAGTGCTGAAAATAAGTTGTCCAACTATACATTGTGTTCTGTTGAGACATTTAATATTAGAAATCGTAACGGCTTATAATTAGGGGTTTTAACAAATCAACTGTTGAAATAAGCTCTTTTGAATCAGACATTTTTCCCATCACACGTATGGTTAAAAAAAAAAAAAAAAAAAAAAAAAGGAGTTTGTGCTTGCATGCTGCTCAAATCTAAAGTCTGTGACAAAGCCAAATCATTTTCCTTTACTTCAGCTGCTAGTAAAGCATACAGCATTTATAACATAAATCCAGTCTCATTGTCAGGTACATTTCTTTTCCAGTCCCTTCTTTATGTTTTACATGTTATCCCTTAAACCAAGACAGACCCATAACATTAAAGGATAGTCGTACAGCATCCTATCTGTAATGAACAGCAGACTCATCTGGATCCATCAGAGAGAAAAATATAAAAGCAATTTATGTTTAAAAGAAATAGAAAGATGCTCCAACAGTACTTCTACCTACTGCACATTACAGAGAAGTGTATGCTGAGGACAAAGTTTTACTGTTCATAATTCTACACACTTATTTACATACATTCTAGCTTAAGAAAACATGTTTATCTTCCCTTCTACTAGCTTCTGCAAAGTAAATGTAGACCTGAACTAGATTTAAGTCCTGCTTCCTCAACTATAGAGAAACAATCAAACCACTGTGGTTTTCCATATCTAGTTTATAATTTTGTAAACACAAACTGCAAATACTACACCCCCATCTTATTTCACTTCTTGCTAAATTCCTAGTTCCTTTAAAAGCATATTCAGAAACACAAGACAGAGACAACCAGTTTGAAATGCTCAATTCTGCTGCTGCTAAGAGCCCCCCGTCCAGAAACCTTCAAGCAATTCAGAGTTCTTTAGCTAAGATTTAGCTTACAAAAACAAATTACAGCATGCTATTTCTGAGTATATCAGAATTCATACCTCATTTTAAGTTTTGAATTTCAACTATTGAAATATAAATACATGGCAAAGTAACAGTGTCCTGGTAGAACTATCTGCTATAAAGTACTTGTTGTAATAGTACTAAAGCATGAAACACAGTCATCTCCAGTTACAAGTACAGCACTGTGCCACATACAGTCGACACACATGCAGATGTTCAGCTTGAAAAAGCAATCACTCTCTTGACATTTCCATTTTACATCTTTCTCTGTAAATGACAGGATATGCTTGGATTTTAGTCAGCATTTATACATACCAACTGAAAATGCTGATAGAAACTGATGAGAAGCCATTGTCTGAGGGATCAGGTGAAAAAAACAAAATGTTTATAGAAAGGATTCTTCCTCTAATTCAGCTAAAGATCATCTTGCTCACTGCGCTCACGGGAGGACACCCAACGAGTTACAATCAGTTCCTGAAGTAAAAAATAGCAACTATTATGGAAGTGAAAAGATGAAAACAACCTCCATGAGATGGTCTTAAGCATTTAGCAGACCGACTTACATGACGCAATCCCAGCAAACGGATGACTATAGACATTCCTGAAGTAAGCTGGCCTCTTGGATGTTTGGCCACCCTGCCCACAACAGAGGGGTGGTACTCAATGATCAAGGTCCCTACTGACCCCAGTCATGATTCTATGTTTTTCTTCCTTTGTTTTTAAACACCCATAAACCATAGACTCTCCATAATTGTCTGCCTTTTTTCCCCCATGAAAATGTTTCGCAGTAGCAGCAACATTCAAATTTGGATCAGAAAACCTAAAGTGTTTAAAGAGGATGTAAAGCACTTCTCCTATCTTAGGGCACAAATAAATCTAGCTATTTTATTGCAGCCATGCATGTAAAACCAAAAGCCGGCTGAAAAGCAAGCAACAATTCAAGAGGGTTCTTTCACGGTAACAACCTACCTAGGTTGTTACGTGTCCAGCTGCCCCAAGGCAAAATCAACACAGACAAAGGAAAGAAACTATTGCTCACCTGGACCTTAATTCTTTTCAAACACTCTGGCGTGGCCATCTCTTCTTCAGTCATATCAGATGGTTTAATCAAATAGCATAACATAAGTTCCTGTTGGTAAGCAGAAAATAATATACTAATTTCAACTCATTTCTTTCTATACAGGTTATAGATTAATTAGAGATGTAGATACTAAGTTTCCTAGAAGATGTCTTCTGCAAATCAAATTGGAGAAGAGCCGTATAACCTGCATGTCTCATTTCCCTTATCAAAGCAGAATCCTGTGTTGGATTAAGCTGTAATCATAACACAACAACTGAGCAGCACGATTATGAAAATAACATTATGTATGACATTATCACAGAAAAAGTTTTCAGAAACTTTCAATTCTACAGTTGAAAACAATCCTGATACACAGAGAGGGATTTAAAGACAGAACTGGTAACTGGGAAAGCAGCGTCCTTTGTGTCTTTCTACAGTTCTTCACACAAGTTCCTGCAGAGGAGAGAATTTAATAAACTTCTTCCAGATGTCCTATGGATATTAACTAATGAAACTTGTTTGCCCGCCAGCAACTCCATGTGTTCTTCTGCACACTTGAAGCAGAATTCCCTTTCCAGCCTCATGCCCGACTCCAAATATTCTGGAACTAAACTGTGTAATTTATCATTTCAAAGCTATTTTAAAATGAGTAGCTTACACCATTACCTTAGAAGCATTAACAGTTGTTCTGTTCAAACCAGACAAGGACATCCAGCTCAGTGGTCTGCGAAGAGAACCTTCAAAATTGTCATCAACCAATTCAGCAATGACAGAGTAACTGGAAAACAAAGGAGATGGGACAATTCACAGAAAGAAAATTGTTTTAAGAAGATTGTATAGCTTAAGAATTTGAGCCAAAAAAATCTGTGTTAAACGATAGGCCAGCATGCAGGAAACAAGCTAAGAAACTTAAGTCTCTTCCCATTAGGCAAGAGGAGAAAAGATCAAACTGCTAGCAGGCTGACTGGCATTTTCCCTCCTACCCTTCTGCTGGCATTTGGAGTTGTTCTTTTGTGGATGCCAAGCTGATATTTAAAAACAATTTACTATTTAGGTGTTAAACACGACTAGCTAAGGAATAAAGATCATTATCATGATTAATCATTAACCTGCAGCAGGGGGTTTGAAACTAGGTGATCTCTGAGGTCCTTTTCAACCCAGGCCATCCTATGATTCTATGATCATCCCTTAAGAATCATGTGTTTTTCCTTCCAAATTACGCAAGTTATCCATACTACATACTTTCAAAACTCAGCATTACTAAATGATGTCTCCAACTGCATTCATCGTGACTGCTAAACATGCTCATTTCCAATTTTAATTTGTAATATTTTATTACTGTCACAAGAAGACAATAAAACCGTGTTACTTAGTACCTCTGTTAGAAGAGGCACTTTTATATTTCCATATGAACACATCTGACAAAGTATTTTGGGTTAGGAGTATGTGCTTAACCAGTGAAGATGCTAAATTAGCGTGAGAGAAATTTTCTAATTTGAAATTAAGAAGATAGCCAAAAACATAAGCTTCAAACCTTGCGTGATAGAAGGGAGGGCCCTTCCGATACAGCACTGAAAAGGAAGAGAAACACCCGAGTCAGATGATCACAGTTACTGCCTGAGTTTAACTTCTGGGCCCATAAATACTTACATATGCTTCATACATTTTAGTTACACTAGACAAAACTTCAACACTTCTGAATTTCGCTCAGAATTAAATTGTCCCAGTAAGTGAAGAAGGGGAATAGAAAGACATCTAATATGGGAGCAGCAGGACCAAGGAAATGGCAGGTAAAAATGTAGAAGAGCCAAAAGAATTTAGTAATTGCCATGGGGAAAAAGAGCTTGGAATTTTTCTGTAACAGATTCATGCTTTTAATACCATATGTGCAACACAAGTAGAGCTGCTGGAATACAAGGGGAAGGTCACAGTAAGACTGAATTGCTGTTTGAAGCAATCACCTTCCACAAGTTTTAGGGAGGCCAAAGGCACAAGTTTTTAAATACTGCCACAGTCCCATCTGTAGACGTGCTGAAAGTTCTCTCTCTGTGCTCATATTTCCTACCTCACCTCTGTCATGAGTTTGCAAGAGATTACTTTAACTAGAACATACAGCTGGCTGTCGGGCAAAAAAAGAGTAGCACCTCATTCCAGCAGCAATCATTTTTTGCACGTTATCCATTAAAGGCAACAACATTAGTAGCATCAATTTGATAAAGCTACAGCACAAGAACAAGAATCTAGAGGGCAGGGCTGAATCTTTACTAGCCTTAAACTAATCCACATCACTGGCACAAGATGAGGAGTGATATGCTGAACAACAAACTCAGGCCAAATGAGTGATGAACAATCTAATGAATAAATCAGGTGATCAATATCAGAACCTTACTGATTTGTATACAGTTCATAGAAAATACCTTTGTTCACAAACATCTTCCTGTAACAACAGGCATAACTGGACTGTTTATGCCAATGTGAGCTGAATGTAGTCCTTGAATTACTTAGCAAGGGATTACGGACACTTCTAATTACTTCTGTATGACAAAAAAATTCTACCATTAGCAAACAAGCAATCGCAAGAGACTCTGTTTTGAAGAAAGCTACTCACAGAGATCAGTTCCATACTTCAGCCCAACCTTGGGGACCCAGCCCTTGCTGCGGAAGTAATGATACGCCATGTAAGTAGTTTTAAAACTAGGCTTCACTTCGCTGAAAATTTCCCATAGCTTCAAAATAGTTAAGGGCTCCTAAAAGTCACAGATGAAGGCATTAACATGATTACATTCATATTACAGCACATGCAGAATATTGTGTGTAGCACAGAGTAAAAGCAAAACGTCAGACATCACAGTCTCACATCACGACATCACATGATGAAAATGAACTTCAGAGAACAGAATGCTAAAACCCTAAATGTAGGAGAAAATGGTAGCTTCTATTTGTTTTTTTTTTTTTTAATCATTTCACAATCAGTCCCATAAGGTTCTTGTATAAAAAGAACTCTGATAAATAGAACCATAGGAAGATAAGAGAGCAATCTTTAAATATGATTATGCAAATATAAGTATTATCATATTCTTCCTAAGCTGCCTTCCCCCACATTCATTACCTAAGATGCAACAAACAACCTTCCTCTACAGGAAGATCCTGCTTGCCTATATTTTGGCAGCTGTATTTGCCATGTTAAACAAAACTTTCAGACTAATATGTTATAAGCAGAAATACTACTACTTGTTAGAAAAAGCTTCCCAATTATTCTGCTTGGTATTCCCTCCTTTGGGATTAAGAGCATACAATGCTGGTAATATTTGGCAAAAAATTCATACCAAAACAGACCCAAATGAATGGTATCCCCATCAATCCAATCTCTTACCTCACCATAATAAACAGTTAAGCATCCCAGAGCATACACCAAGAAAAAAGCCTGAAAAACCAAAAAGAATACTTTTAACTGATATCTACACTCTTCTAGGAGGTCATATTCCAGGCAAGAACAAAGGCTCACATTCATTTTATACAGAAATCAAGACAGACAAGTTGCTTGTGAGGTTCTTCTGAAGTTTCTATTTATGACCTTCACATTCCAATAGATACGAGTACCACAAAAATCATGCATGTGCTGTTGACTCCTGAAGGCACTGCATTAAAGCTGTGGACCATATTAAAACTGCAAATATATTTAGCAGGAGCACAATGGGGTTTACATAAATGAAGAAGGGAGAATCCTATATTTCAGAGACAAATATTAATATTTGCTCTATTCAAAACGTACCTCTTCCAAGCTGAGTTGTAAATATTCAAAAATCCTAAATGGATTTCTTCTGCAGACTAGTTTTTCCTTCTTGACAAACTACAACGAAAATTTACTATATTAAGATGTTAAACTGGAAAAAATACCAAATTCTTAAGCTTGCAATGATTATAGCCATTAAAAAAAAAAAAAAAAAAAAAAAAAAAAGAATGAGCCTTACATTTTCTTGCTCATGAGCAGAGCCCTCTTCAGGACATAAGCTACCTTCCTCTTCCTCTTGCACAAGCACATATTCTGGAGCACGTTCTCCTGACTTGGCCATGTTGCTCAATTCTCGCTCAGGGCCCCCTTTAGCCTTGCAGCCACAATGCACATGAGAACCATGCTTCTGGCAGGACGCTTGGGCTGCCTCTTTCACAACAGCAGGCTCCTGTTCCTCAGAGCCAAGAGCCACCACAGGATCAGAAGCGAGATCTCCTTCTGCACAGGCTTTCTGGCAGACCTCCTTCTGAGGCTCAGGACTCGAAGTCGCCGTGTTTTCGGTATCTACAGCAGACTGCCTGGAAAGTTCTGCATTTTCTGTGTTTGGGCCCATCGTGTCACAGCCATCACCAGATTGCTCAGCTCCACCCTTTTCCAAAAATGGAAATTCAAGAGGCCTAGTGTAATTCTCAAGAATTTTGGTCACAGAGCCGCTATCAAATCCTTGCTCTTGCAAAGCACTTTTAGCCCACTGAACACGCTGCTGGTACCTAGAGAACAAGTGAAATAAATGAGAAGTTCCAGGGCTTTTTTTCCTCTAATTAACACCTTAAAAACACACATGTAATTTCTGTGGTAACACTACAGAATGCTATGCAAGAACCACACCTTGAGGACTGCTGTGATGCAGTTTGAAGGAGCAGGAGCTTGGCGGAAAAAAACCAACATTCTCACATGGAAGCCTTAAGTCTGAGTTCTCTGCAAGAAGACCTCTGTATCAGAGCTTCCACAATTAAACATTGTAAGCAGCACTCAGTATACAGAGTTCTCACAGACTGATGTCTATTACATCTATTACACAGCCAACTACTGAGAACAGTTATCTTCAACTTATTTTAGTTACCTTTGAAACAACAACAGAGTAGAAACGTGAAAATCTTAAGGAGAAACTGCCTTGAGTTTTAACCAACAACCCCCCACCTCCGAGGACCAACAGTGATACAAGCACAGAGTTACTAGCTGAGAGCTGTGAATATTTCTAATATCTTTCAGTGAGTTACAATAATCCCAGCTGTTAGTTTGTAGCTCTCACTGAAGATAATGTTAATAGACAGTTTAAGGCAATCATCCTTCTGTGAAAGTTTCAAGTAGCTGAGTACAGTCGTCCTTAATCAAAGCAGGGCAATTCCAGTACTGTATTTGTTATTTCTCAAAACTTTTACAAAGTCAGAGATCAGGTAATGTAGAACAGCAAAAGCAAATAACTGTGAATTCAGAGTGTCAACAAGAAACAAATCCCCTCTGAAATCTAACAAAGCTATGTAATTCAGTGCTGTACTTTGTGTTACAATAAAGATTCCTCTGTGTTCTATGTGGATTTGGAGTTACAGACCTCTGCTGAGACAGATCACCCCATCCACCTGCACCAACACCACAACACTTCTAATGCCCATCTGCCTTTACACATTCAGTGCCACACAGCAGTGTTTCTGCGAGCAGCAGCAATGCCACTACTGTCTGCCTTACCTAAAGTTGAGGGCCCAAGAAGCCAAACTTTTAAATTTAAGTGATTTTTTTCTACTGTCATTGTAGAATGAAAGCAAACACAGCAGCTAACATGCCCACTCTATGGTTAGGTCATACACTATTTAAGTGGAACTAAATAAATGTGATCCAACACCCTATTTTGTTAAATGCACAAACTAGCAATATTAAGAGAGAATATAGAAAAAAGTAAATTTTTATGCTACATAAACGCCTAAGAGCTTCTTCAGCCTTAATTCAATAAGGAAATGGGAAGGTTTTACAATACTCTGCCCCAGAAACCTCTCTCTCCTTCTCAGCTGAGGAACAAGATCATTATGTTTAACAAAATGAATTCATTACCCACACTTAATCTTGACTTTTATTCAGCAGTTAATACAGGTAACCTTACATCAGAAACCACGCTAAGTATCACCTAATCTATTTCCAGTTTTCTGAATGCAATTTATAAGTGAAATAAAAAGAAACAGAAGTCACCAGCACTTACACAGCCCTGAAAACAAGATAAAATATGAACTAAATTCTCCTGCCTTCTAAAAGAGAATAATAAAGTAACATAAGCTGACTTACTTTTTTGATGTGATTATAGGCATGTTTAGGTTGGCACCTGTTATTAAGAGAAAATCACACACTGTATCATCAACATAAACATTTCATGAGATTTTAATCACTGAGATAGTTACTCATGTTTTCAATAATCCATGCCATTTTGGTCCCACTTGCATTGGTTAAGGACATGGGAGAACTAGAACTGGCACAGAGGTAACCAGAGGTAAAGCAGCCAGCAGACAATCAGCTAAACACACTGCTTTCCTCCAGCCTTTACAGAGACAGTTACATAAGGAGACTGCCAAATCCAGTGATGCCAAGGGGATTTAGTTGTGAAAAATATGGATAAAGCGTGACAGTCTCTCCTTAATGAACCAAGAGCACACCAGATGTAACTAGCCATTAGTAGATAAAAAATCCACTTATCCTTGCCTCATGATATCATGAATGGTAAGAACTGGGGTTTACAGCCAAGAAAAGCCTGACAGTTATAGGCAGAAAAGTCCAAGGATGACACCTTCACTTAGCAGAGCTCCTGAACAACAACTCGGTGGAGCCTAGCAGGACATATGGAGGGATAACTAACACTTGGTTTGCCAAGGAGTCTCATAGTGGGCATTATCAGAGACAAGGTATGGAAGCAGGTTGACTCAACGTAGCACAACAGACTACTTTGTGTGTGACTTACAGACATATATTCAATGAGTGATATCAAAAGTGTTATTAGAACGGTGAAAAGAAGTACAAATGGGCACAGCTTACCTTGCCATTTGGAAACCAGTGAAGGATCAGAAATGCTGTACATTGGTCGACTTCTTGAAAGAATGCCTTTTCCAAAATAGCCCTTCAAAGAAAAAGGAAAAATCTTCATTTTATCAGCAGATGGAAGAAAACTTACTTCCAAACTACAAAATGTTTACTGCCTTTGCCTGCTGACAAAAATAACCGAAATCCTGCAGCTTTTAATCTTAGCCCAAAGCTGGTTGTTTAACTTTTGGTAACTAATTTAACATTTAACGTTCATGCTTGAAAATTTAATTAAGGGTATGTTGAGTCTTTTCCCCCAGTTTTAAATATTCGTCAGACAACTCCTCTGAAAGTACAGGCAGAAGAAGCACCTGTGTATTCACACTGTGACCACGCATAAGGAAAACAGGGACACAGCAACTGCACAAGAATGGGGATGGAGAGGTCAATAAAGGCCTGCCACACGGCAGGGCAGGCAGCACCTCGTTGTACAGCCGCTCCACGTCCTCGGGGCTCCTCACCACGACGCTGTTGTTGACCATGTCAGCCCGGCACATCCTGAAATCCCCCCCGCCGGCACCCACAGGGAAAGGCGCCTGGTAGCACTCAAATACCCTTCTTTTCCTTCTCGGGGGACGGAAAGCGGCTTCGGCCATCTCCCTACAGCACCGCCTCCTGCTAAAAAGCGGAAACGAGACGTGCTCAGCGCTCCTTCACGTTCACACACGTCCGTCCCCCAGCCGGGACCCTCCAACCCCGCCCGGCACCGCGCGTTTCGAATAGCACGAGGCGCAGAACGAGCGCACCTACAGCACGCGGCTGCCCGAGCGCGAACTACTTTCGGACACAACCAGGACGAGCTCCCGGGACCGAGCCCGGATTGACAGCCGCCCTTCAGCGGAGCCGCTCACACGCGCCGCGCCGCGCCGCGCCCGGGGAGCGGCCGTCAGTCACGCACCCTTGGCGACCACCCACGCGGCACCGCCCCGCCCGGCGCCGGCGGTCCCGCCCGGGGCGAGGTGTTGTGAACCGGGCAGAGAGCGGAACGCCGAGTCCCGGCCCCGCGGCCAGCGCCCCTCGGAACGACCGCGCGCACCCGGCCCCGCCGTAGCAGCAACGGCAGCACCGCGACGCTCCGCCTCCAGGCGGCCGCGCCTGCGCGCGAGCAGTAGTGGCGGCCGCGCGGCCCAGTGCAGCTCGTGGCGCTTATGGGCGCGGGAGGGCGCTGCGCGCTGATGGCTGCGCGCCCTGAGGCGGCGGAGGCTTCCAGGCGGCGCGGGGGGGGGGCTGTGCGCGCCTTGACGCTGCGGCGCTGCCCGCGGAGCGAGAGGATGCGGCGTTCTGTGTTCTGAAATGAGCGATGAGCTTCGTAATGAGGGACGTTAGATAGATGGGAGGCTGATACAGCGGTGGGAGGTGAGGATCCCTCTCAGCTGGCAGCAGTTCTTGGCTCTGTGACGCGGCCGTGGCTGACTCGGAGCTGCTCGGGATAACGCGGTGCTTCTGGCAGCAGTCGCTGAGATTTGCAGCTCATTGCCAGAAGGAAATGGCAGCGTAATTAACAAAAAGGACCTGAATAAAATGCAGAGCACGTCAGTGTGTCTTTGTGTTTCCAGTGGACTCGTTACTAGTTTAGGCCACGCTCGACAAACTCATAATCACACACGCACCTACAGCGCAGCTGCTCCTCGCTCCGACGTGCAGTGAGGGACATCTGTCCTGGAAGGCACCCAGCACAAAGTCCCATCAGTAAACGTGCTGATGACAAGACGCAAAAACACATTGCTGCTATGAGCTAATTCATTTATCCCCATTTAAAAGACACGGGAAGAGGAGTGTAGGTTATAAGACCACATAGGAGACATAGAGCTAAATGCGAGAAATGTAAACGAGCGTTTCTTTTGCTACCATGGAAGTACCTGTGTGTTAAAACATCAAAATAAGCAAGTTCAAAAATGGCACTTGGCTTCAGAATTCCCGATACCTGTCAAATCAAGTTGATTTCAAATGAAATTAGAGTTTATCTAGGACAGATAAGCCTGTATGCCCCCACTGTGCAGACACAGTACTACGAGATGCGCGTTACAACGAGCAGCAGACAAAACAGCAGCAAGCCATGGGTCAGCTGCTTTCTACCACATCTCATTATCTTCATACAGCCTTGAAAGGAAACCACAGCACACACCGTTCAGTCAGTTCACTGCATCACACTCATTTCATCAAGGGAATATGCAGTGAATATCTGTTCCCATTTCTTTTTCTGATTATAAGTCTAGATTGTTCTTCAACCAGAAAAATTGCTATCTGAAGGACAAGATCACTTTAAGATGAGTCATTGCAATACTTGTATATATTATTTTAGAATATCAGCAGTTGTACAGACACTTGCAGATGTCTGGATTTCCCTTTTTATGATGAGACAGCAAATGACACAGCAGCAGTAAGATGACTGGGCAGAACCTCTGGAAAGCAGATGCTGAGGATTATAGAGAATCACGAGTTGGAAATCAGTCAGAATGGGAAAAAGGGTATCATACTGGTGTTTACATGCAGGAGGCCATACCCAAGGCATGAAGTAGATGAGCATTTCTTTTACTAAGAACCTGAACTGAAGAGTGTCCAATTAGAAGAACAGGTCATGATAAATGTAGAGCAATTGGACAGAATCAAGAAGAGAGTGACAAGAGTGACATGAGGAAAGACTCAGTCTAGAAGATGTAAAATGAACAAAATAGGCCATTACAGAGAGGGAGATGCTTTTGTTTTATTTCCATGAGTGGAAATTTTAACAGCACACTAGATAAATATTTTTCAGACGCAGCTAAAGTTTGATCCTGATTTGAGACAAGGGACTGCAATAAAAGGACCAAAGATGACTTTTGTGTCAGTTCTCAGTGTTTATCCTTTCTGTTTTTCTGATCTCTGCAGTGCCATGGAAACTGCAGTACCCTGTACTGCCCTACAGAGGCTGAAAGCCTTTTGTTAAATCATCTAGCAGACTTCCATTTCTGTTATGTGATCTTTTGGTTTAGCAATGTCTTCATGAGAATAGACTGTTTCATGTTGTGTGTGGGTGATTCATTGCTTCTGATGCAGGGCACTCCATTACTTACTACTTCTTGATACTGAGCTTAATTATCCTGTTGACTTTATTCAATTAAGGTCCAAATTGATGCCAGCTTTCTGAGAAGTCATGCTGCAAGTTTGCTGGAATCATTAGATGAAGTAAATTCCATGTATGCAACGAGAATTCATATTTACTAATATTTAAAATATAGTATTAATTTTCATGCTATGGAGATTTTACTGCCAATAAAACTAAGTTCCATATGCAGGAAAGTGCTGGAGAGTTATGCTAACAAAAGGGGTTGTTTTTGGGGTGTCTGGAGACTTTTGGAAGGAGTTAGGAAGTTAGTTCCCAGTCCCACCTCAGCCAAAACAGGTGAGGTTTCTTTTTCAATACGTAATTTACAATCTTAAGCTTATTAGAAGAAATAGAAATATCAGCCTGTAAAACTATTTGCCCATGTAGCATTTTCTTGTGTTTTCTCAAGGAAGTTAGTAATAAAATTGTAAAAGAATGACATATTCTAGTAATGTCTTTAGTCAATTTTAGATTCCATACGAAACAAAAAACAGTTTTGCATAAAATCTCACAAAAAATAAGTCATAATTTGTCATTAGATTCATTTCTCTTTCTGGTTTCAACAAGATGTTCCTGCAAAATTTTCTTAGCTCGTGCTGGTTGTAGTCAAGAGAAATGTTTTGACATGTGTTCTAAAAAAAACCCATTTATTTCTCACAAGGTGATCTGAACAGTAGTTGGGAGGATGGGCTGTTATTTACATTTGCAGTTCCAGTTTCCCTGGATAAGCAGAAATTCCCATGGAAATGCTGGTTACATTAACTTTGACAGAGATATGGGACTGTTTTTGGAAACTTAAAAAAAAAAAAATTAAAAAACCAGCAAGGGAATACTTTTCATTTTTTATTAATATGTAATATCTTTTTTTTTTAATTAAAGAAATAAATCAAGGTTAGTTCCTGCTTAGTTTCAGATGGCTTTCACAGGAGACAAAAAAAGAGAAGTCAGACAAATATTGGCCACGCATCAACCCAGTTACAAATCCCACAGCAGCAGAAATCCCAAGGTGGACAGCAGTGAGTGGATAGCATGAGAAAAGAGAACACTGAAAATTAATGTGTAGCTATCATGATTTTGCATTTGTGGAGATTTAAACACCCTTTAGTGAGGAAGTTCTACGGAACTGTTGGATCCTGCTGACATTCCATCCTATCAGTGTATGACCTGAAGGCTCTCTGCAGACATTGCAGTGTGCAGGGACACTTTCTGTCCTCACAGATAACTCTTGGTTTGTATTACAAACTTTATGCATTTGAAATGATGTGAATATTAAATTTTCTCTGCATCAAGGCTTTAAACAACCCCAAATTATTGCTTCCCTTCTCCCCATAGAAATTAATGCAAAAGGTCTGAGCTTGCAATTTCAGGAGTGTTTAAAGGCACTTACAGCCTCTGATTTTCACCCATCCCTTGAGCTCCAGTATCACATTCATTTACCTCTTGTTTGAGAAACATTTGTTCCTTCATGGGTCATTAGTTTTCCTGCTTCATCAATCACCCAGGTAAGTTAAATGACGCACAGCTTCTATTTTGCCAAGTTCTGGCTGCGTCACCTTCATCTCCTGCTACTGAGCAATTGGCCAAGCAGCAAAAGGCCAGGAGAACTCCAGGCTCCAGCAAGACAATCAGTAAAAGGCCTTTTCATTTTCTGCATTTCCGTAGGAAGGAAAACTGTAATAATTAGATGTCTCCACTAGATGTCCATATTTCAGCGATTTTTGAGTTGTAACTTCAATGAATTCAGTTGGCTCGTGCAAAATGCCTATAAAATGCTCCACTGAAAGACTTTCATGCTAGTGAAGTTGTGTGCTTTTTTTCCCCCAGCTTGGCTTCTAATTTTCCTATACACAGTTCTATTTTAGCACTTAGATGAATGCAGATGCCCAAACCAGTGGCTCAGATTTTTAGCTATGGCTGACTAATTGTTAAAAAATTACTTTGCTCATTACATTTATCTTAAATATTGATATCCAGTATTTACCTACTTCTCTAATGGATGCTATGCTTGTGTGGACACGTGTATGGTAACTGAGCACAGGCTCTTTTTTATGCTTACGGTTAAAAACAAACTGTACGCGAAACAAGCTTTTGGCCTTGGTATTAATTTACTGAAGATGCTTATCACTGCTCTGGCTGGGCAAAGGACCATTATGGCAACTGTGAATGGCAGCACCTGCACTTCAGTTGTGCTCATCTCCTGCCAAAGCAGTGAGTGCAGTGCTCATGGAAAGTGCCAGGCTACAGCTCCAAACATCTCTTTGTAGGAACTGGCAGACAGCATCTCTGTCATCAGCCTGCTCATTTGCCTCAGTGTATCTGGAGAGTTGTCTTGTTGTGCCAAATTGGTAACATTTTTACTCACTTCCCAGATCACCTGCATTACTGCAAATTACTGTTTATATCCTCTGTAATGTCTTTGTGGTTTGTATGTCCACTTATTAACAATAATAGGGAGGCTGACAATTTAGTTCAAATACTAGGCAATTCCAAGAAGCTGAAATGACAGCATTAAGATTACATCTAATCCTGAGCTGGATTCCATTCTAGGAATAACCCAGAGAAGAGACTTTTTTCACTATTTTTCTTCTGGTTTCCCATGCATTTTCAGCTATATTAAACATAAGGATAGAATGGATTTTAGAGAATGCTGTGTATCACTCCATTCAAAGACTGAACTTTCAGAACCAGCTGCAAGCTAGGCACTAAAAATTCACAGTTCATGTAGATGTGGGTATAACATCTAAAACTAAATTTGTCTCCAATACTTCATTTTCAATATTAAGGAATGTGAAATGTATCTCAAAGTTCATCCTACATTTTTTACTGTTCAACAAAATTTGGTGTCACTCCTTTTAATCTCAACACTCTCTGACCCAGGAGCATGCTTTAACATGGCTGTCTGCCTCTAATTGCAAAAATAATCCTACTGGGATTCAGATATTATCTGAAATGTGTCTCAAAGCTCATCCTAAATGCTGTCTAGGTTCCTATGTCATAACTGAAAAAAGGACAAAACAACAAGTAAATCAGGAGAAATTCCTAAATCATCACATTTCTAAGAATTGAAATAAACCAAATAAATCAATTTGTTGCCAGAAGTATTTATGTTTTTAAATACAAAATGACAGAACATCCTCTTATATCCAAATCCTGAATGTTTACTTTCCGTTTGTTTAATAACAGGAAAAGGTTTGTAGCTCTTTTGTTGAGTTTTTCATGTCAGCATCTTCAAATACCTATGGTATTCTTAAAACTTTTACCAGGAAAAAAAACAGTGCCATGGCCTATACTGGGAAACGTTCTGTTTATTTTAGACGCATTTATGAGCACACAAAGGCAAACAATTGCCTATCATAAATGGAATGAGCAACTTATAATGGCTTAGTATCGCAGTTGTACTTCTTGGTATAGTTCCTTGGCTCATTTGTCCCTGCCCTTCCTGTGTTCTGTTCATTACCTCTCCCTATACCTTTTGAACTCGAGTGTAGATTAAATGCTTTTTTTTTTAATTTTCCAATTACCTGCTGGGCTCTGCTTCTTTGGTGTCTCAGACATAGGGAGTATTGGGCTAAAGGTTTATCATATAGCTGTGACTGGATCCACAGGACAGGGCTTGTCATGAGCATGAAGTGAAACATAAAGCTGAGGGAATGCTTTTAAAGTACACTGCTCTTAGATGAGACTCTGAAGAAAGCACGACTAATAGCTTTCAAGTATCTGTAGACTTCTTATAGAAGTATTTCAGTCTAGTTTGGCCCTGCCTGTTCTATGATGGCATGTTCTATGGTAGCAACTGAAGCAACTACAAAGCAAATTTTGGCCTAACTATGTTAAAAACATAGGATATTTGTGCTGCTGCAGTACAGACCAACCTATACCAAATATGCTAGTTCTGTTCACATAGTTATTACATGAGGTGGACTCGTGTGAACAATGAGTAAGGAACAAACAGCTGTCTTGTCTAGGGTGGCAACTGTGCACAGTAGAGATTAAAATCCAGGTTTTAGATTTTAAGGAAAAAAAGTAACTGATGTAAAAATGTGCAAACAGTAGGGAAATCTTTTTTCTATGTGTCAAGCCATGTAAAGCAAAGTCATATTGGCATAGGTGGTTAGCTTCATGGAGGCTGCAAAGACTTGGGCTTTGAGAACATCTTACATACTTCAAGGAACTGATGAGACTGCATCTTAACCCTCTTGCTCTGTGTCTTCACTAATTTAGCTGCACAACAGATCTCTGGCATGAAAACTGAAGTTTCAGAGGGCTAAGAAAGGCCACATTGATCATATCTGCTTCCTGACGTTGTTGCTAAGGTGAGATTGAGCAGAAAACTAGGAGGATCATCAGCACTGCTTTAAAAGTGAGACATCCCACATTCACTGAATAAAAAAGCTATGCTGTTGATCTGAAATAGTTTAATATTATGTTCATTTATGAAACACCTTCCCTAATTCAGATGATCGTGTCTGAATAAATCAGACATGGGTTACAAATGGGTAAATCAATCACAGCCCTTTAAAACTGTATGCTTATATAGGCGTGCTGCTTCAACTAAAGCGCAAGTCTTTATAGCAAGATACTAAGTCTGTTGAGTGGAATTTGAATAGTATTTAGTAAGAAGATCTTTGCAAGCAAGATGTGATTTGGAAATCTCAGAGCAAATTGGAAGGAGGTGGCCCAGAAAGACCTTCTCCATTACATTAAGAATTGAAAATATAAGCATGTTAACTCTGATCATAGAATCATAGAATCATAGAATCATTAAGGTTGGAAAAGACCTCTAAGATCATCTAGTCCAACTGTCTACCTACCACCAATACTGTCCACTAAACCATATCCCTAAGTACTAAGTTTACCCTTTCCTTACATGCCTCCAAACACTTCCCTGAGCAACCTGCTCCAGAGTCCGACCGCTCTTTCCAAGAACAAATTCTTCCTAACATCTAACCAGAGCCTCCACTGGCACAGTTTGAGAGCATTCTCTCTTCTTCTATTGCTGTTATCTGGGAGAAGAGGCTGACCCCCACTTTGCTGCAGCCTCCTTTCAGATAGTTGTAAAGAGCAATAAGGTCTCCCCTGAGCCTTCTCCAGTCTGAACAATCCCAGTTTCCCCAGCCACTCCCTCTAAGGCTTGTGTTCCAGACCCTTCACAGCTTTGTTGCCTTTCTCTGGACATGCTCCAGGCACACTTTCTTGTAGTGAGAGGCCCAAAACTGAACTTAATACTTGAGGTGCAGTCTCCCTAGAGCTAAGTATAGAGGGATGATCACTTCCCTGCTCCTGCTGGCAACACTACTTCTACTGGTACAAGCCAGGATGCCATTGGCCTTCTTGGCCACTTGGGCACACTGCTGGCTCATGTGCAGCATTCCAGCCACTCTGCTCCAAGCCTGTAGTGTTGCCTGGGGGCTACTGTGACCAAAGTGCAGAACCCAACACTTGTTTTTTGTAACTTCATCCTGCTGGCCTCACCCATTGATCCAATCTATCCAGATCCCTCTGTAGGGCTTTCCTACCCTCAGGCAGATCGACTTCATCGACTTCCCCCCAGCTTGGTGTCATCTGCAGACTTACTGAGGATGCACTGAATTCCCTTATCCAAATCATCAATAAAGATACTAAAAAGAATAAGCCCCAGTACTGACACCCTGGGTAACACCACTTGTGACCAGTCACCAGCTGGATTTAACTCAGTTCACCACTACTTTCTGGGCCCAGGCATCTAGCAAGTTTTTTCTCAGCAAAGAGCGTACCTATCCAAGCCACAGACTGCCAGATTCTCCAGGAGAATACAGTGGGAGACAATGTCAAAGGCTTTGCTGAAGTCTGCACAGATTATGTCAACAGCATTTCTGTCATCCACCAACTGGTCACCTGGTCATAGAAGGAGATCAGGTTAGTTAAGCAGTATCAGCCTTTGGTTGGTCCTGATCCCCTGGTTGTCTTGCACATGATTGTGATCATGGTCACTGAAATAGGTGACTGTGTTAATATGAACATAATAGTAAGATTATATGAATAACATGAGCAAATTTAGAGGCAAGAACAGGACAGAACTGGTTAGTCAGGCTTTTTCTGAACAGTCAATGGCACTTTGAATCTCAGAGAATATATAGTAGGATGCTTTTTGAAAGAGTGGTATTTTATGTTGCATTTGACAAATAGATGGATGAACTAATACAGAAGCTGTGATAATACAGAAGAATGAGGTTTTGTTGCTCAAAATGTAGTTTTTTCACCTTGAAATAAATAAAATTAGTAACTATTAGAACTATTCTGAAGTAAAAAGAGGAGACTAAGCACTTTATTTTTACCATTATGAGCTATTATCCAAACCCACACTGGATGCTGACCTTTGGTGTATTTAACTGAAGGCTAAACTGAAGTGCTTGGTCTTCACTGTCCTTTTACCTCAAGATTGCTTTTGCACATAAACTACCATTAAGTAAAAATTGTAGCATTTTCGGTAACCTAATTAAACTCTTACTTGTATGCTTCTCTAAGGTAATTTTCAAATAAAATTTACACCAATCTACAGTTCTTCTGCTCTCACTCATTATATGTAAATCCAGAACAGATGCAAGCAGCCAAAGTAATACAGGCGGCTGCACTTGAACAGTAACAATCTTGTCATTACAATGCAGCATAAAACCTATACATAGAGTGTGTAAAGCTTGCTCCCCACAGCATTTCTTACACCTTTTCCCTGACAACAGACAATAAATTGCATGTGTAATCCACTGATCTAAAATATATTGGCTTTCAACATTTTTTGCATTTAATAGATGCGATTTCCGTTTCATTACCTCCTGAAACATTAGAGAAAAATGAGGGATATTTGAATTGCTTAAAACCTTCAACCTGTCACAGATGGAAAGCTCCACCTACGGATGAATACATTCCATTCATTGTATTGTGCCCACAAGTCCCGTAGGAGAATCACAATTCTGCAAAATGCTTTTAGGGCACTGCATTGGGTATTTGGATCTTGGACTGGGAAAATCACTTGTAACCAGAGAGCGCACTGATGAATATGCCCATGAGAGGGCTCATGTGTGGGCTTCCTAAAGTAGTTGAAGTCTGAAACAACTTATACATTCCAGATATGATTGTATGAATTTAATATATAGGATGCCGGAACAATGGGACAAAACTTCCAGTTTGCTGCATTATTGTCCACTCTGGTGGACATAGAATCATTGTGTGCTGTTACATAGGATTTAGTCATTTGGGGAATTATTAGAGAAAATTTCATGAAGGAACAGTCTCCAAGACGTGTATTTCATACTTGTATTTTGCTTATATTTGTATTACCTGCAAGTTGTTGTCAGGTATAGCTGCAATTTGGGAGCCTAATTCTAGAACCACATAGGGACAGGTTCATTATAGTTTACAGACCACAGCTGTGGAATGACATCTGAACTTTACTACCCACATTACTGATAGCTGCATATACTCTCTAGCTATCCTGGCAGTCGCCTGGTTTACTAGGCCAGTTTTCCTGTCTACTGGTATGCCCTTGTGACACACTCCTTCCCTTTCGATCAGATACAGATTCTGTGCTTACTTCTGAAGAATGTTACAGTCTAAGGCATGCATGCTTTTCCTTATTATTTTATCACATTCTGGAGGCTTGTGATACCTTTTTTTGTGTGGGTGGAAATTGCTTCTTTAGTTTTTATTTCACTTTCAGGTGTAGGTTTTCCTGTTAGTATTGCTTAATGGTACAACCAACCAAGGTTTATCTACCTCTTGAAAAACAAGTCCTTCTGTAACTTCTGATTGTGACAGAAACCTATCTTTTTCAGTCACAGTAATATCCTCAGAACCTTAATGTTCATCAGTCACTGAGTTTATAGCTAGCTGTGTCTTGTCTTGGGTAAGGTTTAACATTTTCTAAGGCAGGGACTTTTACAGCCCCAAAATAAAATCTTGTTCCTCCTTGAATCCCTAGCACTGCTGTAATGCAAATATTATGGCAGTGTGGATCATTCTATGGAACAGAAGTTACTCAGTGGAAAGTCTCGCAGGCCTTAACTTAGCAAAACTTCTGTAAAGTTCATATTACTGATCTATAGAGTTTATAGCAAAGGTGTTGAAATCACTTACGCTTTTGGTGACTCATTTCCCCCATGGGGCCGCTGATGACCTCAGAAATACCCTCACAGAAGTCCAGGGCACATAGTTGCCATCTGCAATATAAAGAACATATTGAACTCTTGGCCCTAGTTCACCTGAAAATTTTTGCTTAATATACCTTACTGCACTGCAAAAACAAGTCTATTTCAAATGCCATTTTCTTTTATAATGTGTTCCAACTCAGATGCTAAGCGAGTATGGTATTTACAAAACATCTGTATCACCGTGAATTTATCTCGCCAAGAGAAGTTAAATGGTTACATATTAAAAAAGATTTTATAAGCATGATATGGCACAGTAAACATTAGTAAAAGCTGTTCTAAAACTATTTCTGTCTTCTCTTGAGAAACAAATTATTGAAGCTTGAAGGGGAAGACTGCTTAGTAAAAGGAAGGAGAATTAAACGTACTGAAGTTTTAAAGGAACTCATAATTGCTGATTAAGTTCTTTCTGAAGAAAAACAACTAATGTTTTCTTCTTTTTTGAATCTTATATCAGGCCCAACTGCCAGTAAATGATTTTCTTTACTATGGGAAGAGGTTTATTTTTAGACATAAGTACAGCATAAAGACAGCAGACTGAAAGTCAAGGCGTCTGCATGCTAAACAAACCACCACACACTCGGCCTCTTGGTGTCAGCTCATTCATCTCACTGTGGCTCAACTTAACGTTCTGTTAGAAACAACTTTAACCACCTGACAAGCCTATCTGAGTCCTTCTTATCTTCCTGAAAGCATCTTTCAGTTTTTAGCTTCATGCCTTACAACTTTAGTGGGATTGAATTCTGCAGCACATTGAGACTCAGAGTGGAGCTGGAATTTCATCTTCTTGTCTATAAGTTTCTCTGTCAATCCAAACTCAGGACTGCAACTATTATTATTCCCTTTTGAAGGCAATTGAGTGGCGAGCACTATAACAACAGTGCACTTTTAAAGCAAAACTATCAATCTCAGTGTGTAAAAGATAAAAACTAATGTGTCTTATCAAATGTTTGACATCACCAGATGGCCACCTGATAACAAGCTAATAAAATAGTTACATTTTTTAGATGCCTGCTGGTCTATTTATACAATTCTTCTATTTAAGTTATCACTCAGTTGCTTTATTATAAATTGAGACATCCAGGAGATCTGCTTTTTGAAAGAATGATTTTCTTAGCTCTTGAAGGTATTTGTTTCCACCAGCGCTGTTTGCTGAGCTATAGTTTGTGCTGAGCTAATACTTTTCCCTTTCATTACCATATTGTTGAATCAATGAATCAACAGAGAAAATAATTCTAATATAGTCAGTGTAAAGTGTTCACTGCATTATTAAAGAACAGAATATTATCTAGCTTTCAGAAGTGTTGAAAGACTATATTGGTTAATGCTTGAGAAATTCTCTGAGATCCATACACAATCTTTGGTAAACATGCTGTTTCGTTTAAACTAATGGCAACTCTGCTCTAAACACAGATTGCACTCAGTTCTTCAGCACAGAGTTGTACTTTGCTCATATCAGCTGACCAATTAAAAAATCGTTTTTTTCACTTCTCATCCAGGAGAATTAACACAAGTCCAGTGAGTGAACTGCTGACTACCGTCCACCTCCTGAAACTTCAAAAAGAAATGTTTGTTGAGTTTCAATCAATTATTTCTACACAAAGATCTTGGAAGTGACAGGCAGGACACTGAGGCTGTTGTTTGCTGATATGGGGCATAATGTGAATTAATTTGAGGACCTAATTTGACCTCTAGTATTCTACACTTTTGAACATATGCAGGAATTCTGATAAGAATCTTGTGTTCCAGAAACCAGGCTCAATTTTCCAGGCTTGTATAATTGGCAAAAAAATATTTCTGCAGTGTCCCTAATCCTATCAATAGTTGGTGTGTTTTCATATGCACATAATTCTATGTGCCTGTTGTCACCAAACATATGACATGACAAAGTTGTGTGTTTGTGTCAGCCATTTCACATTTTTTCCTTGCTACAAAAATCATACAAATACTTATGGATTCTTGCATAAATCTGAAGACTTGATAGTGCTGGATGCTACATATATTAATGGAAAGACTATCCAATGACAGCCTGATGTCAGCAATGTGTATTAATGGAAAGTCTTGGGACTACAAACTATTAACTCAACTCATTGCAAGACTGTAGCGTGATTGCATCAATTCTTGCAATGGCTGTGTGAATCCCTTGAGTCAACATTGTCTGATTAAAAAATGACTTGTGGTTGGATTTGAATACTTGGAATAAATAAAACAGCAACTGACTATTGTGCAAGGCCTATATACCTTCCCCATGGACTTTCACAAAGATGCCACATTTCTGACACCTTTCCAGCAGGCTTAGAGACTCCATGGTCTAAGCAAGACAAGATGCTAGACTGCACATTTGAATACTGGGTCCTATTCCACACTCTGACATGCAGTTGGGAAATAACACCTCGGTCATTCACTGTCCTTATTTGCAAAACAGAACAAAGGAACTTACATACTTACTTTAATGTTAACAGAGAACTGTTATTTAAGACAGTTAATTTCTCATAATTCCTTTAAAGATCATTCTAAAATGATTATGTATTCATAGAAATAGTAGTATCTATCTAAATGCAAATTTACTCCTTCATCCCATTAAGTATCTATAATGCATATTTAAAATCTCCATCAACCTTCTTACTCCATAAGGAATATTCTGGTCTCCTAGGGAGGCAGTAGGAATTTGAGAATGCTTTCTAAAACACACTCAGGGTCTGTGTGCAAGCGGTAGCAAATTGAAAAGATCTCAAAAATATGGATTAAAGAAAAACTGATGGTGAGGAGAGAATTTAACTGTTCATTCACCCCTACAGCTCTGAACCAGCAGCAGTGGCAGAAGTCCAGGTTCTGAAACAGAAAAGTCAACACTGTGACACCTGATAAAATGGGGATCTGGCATTTGTTCACATCGCATCAATTCTAGAGAGTCTGAGTGCCATCCATTATTTACTTCAGTGCAGAATTACTGTACCAATAAAACAGGGCAAATATTGATACAAAATGAATTCCTTGCTTCTGCCTTCAACTCTTTCTGACAAGACTCAAATGACACTGAATCAGAAAAGAGGGGAGAAATAAAATCTCTCATCCTCTTTTAATAAAAATCTTCCCGTATAAATATCCCCAGGCCAGAAAAATCACATAGCAATTGCTAAACTGTAACAGATCCCATTTCATTCTAATCTAATATTTTGTGTTCAGATGAGATCTTTCCTCCTGCTTCAAAGGAAGGCATAAAAAAATAATGTGAATTGTTGCATTTGTGAAAAATAAGTAAATGTGTGGCATATTCACTTAAGATCTCAACTTCATGGATTTGAAGTAATTCTCAAGAGATAATCTCTTTCTCAGAATACAACTGAAATAGCTGTGGTATATCAAGTTTCAGAGGAAAGAAACCCTCCCCTTGATACCAGCTCTGAAGCCACAGACACAGCAGCACAATGGTTCCTGTACTGATGATGGCATAAAGTAAGATGGTTTCTGAATCTGAATCTGTGATTCTAGACCACCAGTGCCAGCTGTGCTTCTCTGCTACTCACACGCATGCAATCTTCTCAGAGATGTGCAAAATAGCCACATGCATGACAACTACTGAAAAGCTAGACATTATTTAGGCTATTTCTATCTATCATTTTTTTGAATAGGAGGCTTAGGATTATGAAGGACCTGGAGTTCATCACGGTAACTTAGATTTCTGCCTAGAAGATCCATATAGATGATCTCACCAGTGGTTCTTCCATGTATCAGAATTTCAAGGCAAACTCAACTGTTTAGTCTCTCCTACTTTGCTGGAAAGTTAAATAAGGTCAATGTATAAAATAACTTCAATGTATGCACTACCTATGACGTACTAACTTCTATATACACCACAGCATATCTACATTTAAGCTGCTAACTGCTAGTAAGAAAACAGATAAGAGGTGTGTTTTATTAACATTTCTGTGAAGCAGCACGTACTCGAAATTAGCAGATTCTATCAGTGAAGAAAAAAGGTAGTGGATATAATCTTATTTTATAAGAAAAACTGGAGTCTGCTGCATCTTATCATTGTACAGCCAAAACAAAAAGGAGATACCAGAGTACTAGCTTTCGTTAGAGATACTTCACTGCTATCTGTCTAGTGCCATTGAATGAAAGGATCCAATGTCATTTGAGTCTGACTGTGGTACATATTATTTTGGTGACATTATCAGAATGTGTAACTGTGGAAGCCAAGGGGAGTGATAATTTACTACTCATTTGCAACCAATTTAGGGAGAAGAATTTTCAGTAGCAGTCAGTTTATACTGAAAATTAAGCAAAGAAAGCCTTCTAGGAACAGGGTAAACTTGAGTTCATCAACCATAATGACAAGTAAAGTCAGGGACAGTAGAAAGAACAATTTAAAACTGCTTAGGAACTGTGTTAATAGCTTTAATTCTACAAGTTTTCTTTCACAAGAGTGGCCAGAAAGGGGTGAAATGGACACAAAATTGCTTTCTACAGTAAAACTGCCAGCATTTTGTTGAATCAATCTGCAGGTCACTACTGATCAGTAATATTAATTATGTTCTCAACCTAAACCTTCTGCTGATCCTAAAGTAAATACTTCTATTTGGTTTCTAATGTCTGTTAAAGTTGAGAAAATCATACTGAGCTTTGGATTTTAAAGCAAACCCTTCCAAGTTGTCTCCTACTCTGCTTTTGCTCAATAGTTTTAAACTTCCTTCAATGCTACAAAGTGCACAGCAGCAAATTCTTATTTCTTTGATTCTAATTGTTGAACTGGTCATGAAGCAAGAACCTGTTAAATAATTCCTAGAACACCTCCTATCATAAAGAAACAATCAGCAATTTAGATTTTTACATTTTGTTCCCTTCTTTCCTGCAATAATCTAACCATGCCAGCCAGTCCCAACTATGCTGTGTGTTGTCTAAGCTTGCAGCCTTTGGTCTCCTTTACCCTCACTGGCTCAGAGATGTTGATTCACTCTTCACATCGCTGCCAAAAAGGGGAGAATTTTCAGAGAGAAGAGAGACAAAAGTCAGGACTTGCGTGCACTTTGTCACAGTAGTACAGGATATACTCTTTATTGCTCCACTAGGATCTTTCCTACTTTTTAAAATCTCATGTAAGTGAGAAAGAGATGTCACAGGAAGATTAAGGTAATTTCATAGCAACTCTAAGTCTGACCCTAAAAACTAGGGTAAAAACTGGGGTCCTAAGAAATGGAACTTACCATGCAAGAAATATTCTTCTATTGCGTTATTTCAGTTTTCCTTCATTGTTTAACTGAAGTTCTCTTAACTGTATTTCATTATTTCCAATTGCATTTTGCAAACACACTGCCTTGTATTCCTTCCCATATATGCTTTCTTTCAGTGAAGTATCAGGGACTAATATCTTAACATACAATATTTGATCATCATACTTAATTCCTGACACTTTGAAGGCAAGTAAAGGGCACTCTGGCAAATAAACCACAGGCAGCTCTTCACATGTTGGAGTTACACCAAACCTCTGCTATTCACAAACTTCATGTGGTTTTGTCTGGTACTGAGGTGAGGTGAAACTTTTTTTTGCCTTTTTCAAACACAGGCCTGTTGCAGCACTGCAAGATTGTGTTACATCAACAAAAGTTTTCAAAGCATAGTAAAACTAACTTGGCCATAGATTATTTATTTATTTATTTGTTTGCTTTTGTTGTTGTTGCTTGGTCCTAAAGTCTAAGACAGCAACAAGATTCAAGATATCTGTCCTTAGCATTTCAGTGACCCTAAGGAAGCAACCCATAATCTGAATATTTTAATTGCCACAGGGGTTTGAGGTCTTTGGAAGAATGGGAATGCGGGCAAGCCTATTTCTGGAGCTATAATTAATTGTATTTGTTATATATGTGCAATTCATGTGATAGCCTCATCACTGTGGGAACAACAGAATTGTTGTAACAAGATGTGAGGGTATATTGGTTAGAGGAAGATGAACAGATGGCTCTTTCACCATGCTTAATAAGTCATGCATATTGGAAAGGTACAATAAAATACAGTAGCACACTGATGAGAATTATCCTTTAGTTTTCTACAGCCTGAAGATTATTTCAAGGGTGTCCCTAGTGTTTTTTAGCTGCTGAGACCAGGATTCACCAGGAACTTGACTCAAAGGTTGCAGCAGAAGTCAGAGCTTGCTAAATGACCAAATGGGGCCTCCAAATTCAAATAGCATTGAATGTAGCAGGAGCACATGATCTCTTTGCTCACCTCTGCTCCTTCCCAGAACACCCTGCTGTCAGTATTTGCTCCATTCTCCCAAAGGAGCCCAGAGATGACGAAACAACTTTGCAGCAAGTTTTTTCACTTTGGCCTATACGGATAACATATAAATGGAATACTATTTAATGCACAATCTCTTCTAAAATTTACTCATTTTTTAAAACTGCACTGGGGATTCTAAAATTTTCCTGTGTGAATTCAAGTTCCTGCAGAACAATTCGGCATTCAAACAAACTGTCATATTTTGGTTTAAGTTATGGCACTGAAAAAAGTCAGCATATCAGCAGCATCCTTTTCTCATAAACGTTTGTGCGGTTGCTGATCCACACAGTTTGTGTGACCAAAAGCATTCTTTTTCTGCAGAAGTATGTCATCTGACATCTGTATCACTTTTGCTCCCAGTGTTTCCTCTTTTTTCATACCGATACTAGAAGATGATGCCACACTGAGACATCCATGTGGTGACAAGACACGGCGTATTTTTAGTAAATAGGTTGCACTTATAGAAAAGCTTGTGAAAGATTCATTTTAATTTGTAGATGCACTACTTAGCATAGAACAGACATAGAAGATAACTGCTTTCTACGTCTAGTCAGAACACAGCAATTTCTTCGCCTGTGTTGTTAAGCAGAATAAGAAAAATTACATTCTTTATAGTTAAATTGCTGGGTAAAATGTAAAGGAAATAGATTTGTCATTTTGTTCTCTCAGTACCTTGCCAACCCCACAGTACAGCCTCATAGTTCAGTTTGTACTCAAGCTACTAATTTGGACGTAAAACTGACCTTAACACAGTTGCATTAAATACATATTATTTGCTCAGACAATAAATTATTCAATTTCTTTTCTTGTGGAGGCTTAAAATTATCTACAGTCATCAGCAGCTAAGCTATTCTGTCACATTCCTTCAAGATAGTTGAAAAGAATGGCTGGGTTTCTGGAATTCTACTAGGATTTTGTTTTGCCCTTCTATTTCCTCATCTGTTTATACATATGAGATAAATCAATTGCCAATGAAATCATTAATTCTATTTATGCACAGAACAGTGTAGTTCTGGCAGCATATGGTGAATACCTGTTCGTGAAGTCACATGTGTCTACAGAACCTTATGGTGCAAGCTGTTGGATCCATTCATTAAATTTCATGGAGCTGTTATCTGCGAAAATAAAATAAAAATTCTTTTTATCTAATATCCTGAGCCACCGGGTGACTGTAAGTTCAAGTCAGGGTATTAAATCTAGTATACTAGACATCTAGAGTCTCTCTGTCAAAGATTTATCTGCTGGGTGCAAAAGGAAAACAAGAGATCTCTATGCTGTGGGGTTGTCTGTGTGGCTGTTAGCAGGACTAATCTGAAAGCATATGCCTTGCCTCCTCGATCGAACAGCAAAGAAGCTTCCAGATCAATAGTGCCTCACACTAATGGCCAACAGGCAAATTCTTTAACATGAGGAAGGACTCTGTTCCCTTCCACTTCTGAGCAGTAAATGCAGATAGAGGTGCTGGCTCAGAGGCACTATGAATTTAAAATTAATCACAATTTTGTTGAGTTAGGAAAAAATATCAAATATTTAATGAAATAAATAATACTGTTCTCATATTCATGGATATAAATAGGGACTTATAGCCATTAATTCAATGGGACTCAATTTTCAATAACTAGAGAGGATTCTCCTCCTCAAAGGCAGACATAAAACAAAATGAGAATTATTGATCAGCCATCAAAAAATTGTGCCACCTGCTACCAAAACGAAGAAGCAGGAATGGAAGCCCAGGGAACAGAGCAGCTTAGACAGTTTAAGATTTCAGGTGCATCTAGCTGCTTGCTGAAACAACTGAGTAAGAGAACGATCAGTCAAAAGTCATGACAGGTAGCTGCAGAGAATTGGTCTGAAGTTTGAGTCCAAACATTTATTCAGTGTTATTAAAGCCAGTTTATCCAAATGCTGTTGAGATTTCAAAAGGATGGCGATAATTATCCACACTTATTCTGCTTACAGATCAATCCTGAACAACTTATTTACAACTGATTTCCAGTTCTCTCTCACTGGAGGCCTCTCCTGTGTGTGAGCTCTAGCTCTGTTATCCCTTCCTCTGATGTCAGAACAGCCTTTTTTCTTAAGGCCTCTGTCACATTAATCTGACTAATGTGTGCGGAAAGAAGGTGTAAAAATCACCTCTGCACACCGAAAACATCAAGGGAATTCTCTTCTGTTGCTGTATTTGAGAGTTTCTTGCTATTGTGACTGGCTTGGAGACACTGTGCAATGTAGCCTTATTTCTGAGAAAATGACTTGCAATGGCTTCTGCCAACACCTGAGGATGTTCGTGCAGACCTAGTATCAGAAGACAAGAAGCCAATTACAACAGGAGTTTGGATTAAAAATAAAAGAGGAATGAGCACATTTGCCACAAAATACTTCATCCTTCAACAAGAAGACATTTTTCTATCAAGGAATGAAAGTAGTGTTTACTTTCGTTAGAAGTGCTTCTGTTTCACTAATTTTACTTTATTTTTTATTTTATTTTATTTTTCACTCTAAGAACACTCATTTTGAGGCAGAGCAATACTCCCTCTGAGTTTTGCTTAAGGAAGTAATCTATGAAACAGCACAATATGTGTTCTCACTCAGGCTGGTAAGAAAGAGAATGTTGTGCCTGTGAAAAGCTGGATGCACTTTGCACTTCTGAACAAAGTGAAAAAAGCAGTAGGATTGAGATTCTTTAGAGCAGATCTGGATGGGGTGATATTCCACTGTCAAATGGGGTCAGAGAAAGAAGAAAAGTTCACACATTTGTATTCTGGAATAAATGACTAGGGAGTGCCCAAACTAGATTTTATATGGAGACTATTTACTTTGAGATAATGGCAGTCAGTTATCCAGAGATTAAATGCTCATGTGTGGATACAAGGTCCAAGTAGTACTTCTTCTGAGTGTTCACCTTGTTTCCAGAAGAACTGCTGATGAAGGAAGGTATATTGTCATGTGAGCGAAGGGACTGTGCACACAGTGGATGAGGGCTTACCTGTTGGAAACAGCCATCACTTAATTTCTGGGGATAGAGGGACAGCGCACATTTCTGCACTGCTTATTTCAGAATTGGGACCATGGCTGACCTTAGTCAAATACAAAGCTGTTCAATGCAGTAAAAAAAAATATATATATAGGAAGAGGTCATTCTATTCATTCTATGCTGTCTACTTCAGCACACGACATTTGCTCTTCAGTTAATCAGTCACTGACTCCTTCTAGATGTCCTGCTTCTCTAGGTCAGTGCCAAGTGGTTTGGTTTGATTCTGCTGTAGTTAGACATTTACCCAATTCTGTATTCCCCAGTGGGAGAAATAATCAGACACCAGTACAGTCTGTAAGTCACCAAGTTCTCCTGCTGATAATTTCGTCATTTCTTTATCATCTGGCAGCGAACCCCTGCTATCAATCTGGCAGAACTGAAGCAGTGGTATTCTGCTTACAGTTTGTCACTCCGGTATTTTGTCTATATGCCCAATCCTACACAAGCAAGCCAAGGAATTTTGCTAACTCAGCTACAGCACTTATGCTTTGCAAAGCTCTGTGAATGCAAGTTCCCAGAGAAGAAATCCAAGAGCATGTTGTGGCAGGGAAAAATATGTTTTAAATACATTTAGTGAGAATTACTGAAACAGTTCATCAATCAAGTGACACACAAAAAGTAAGATCTTGTTTTAAATCATTCTTTGCTTTGGGTATAGTAAAAGGTTAGTACATGGCAGGAAATTAAAATCGTATTTTATTTTTCCACCTGCTTCTTTCTATTATACCTTGGCAAATGGTGTAGTCTTAGTAAATTCCATAACAGGCCCCAGGGCAGTGAGGGAGCAATAATGAAACATCATTATGTTTTCTGGGAGCAACTGCAAAAGCTGATTGTTAAGACTGGGGACTCACTTCAGCTACAGGTTACTGCATACTTATTTCAGCCTGCTGATAGCAGGAAAAACAACTAAGCTGAAAAATAGATAAACACTGATTTACTTCAGTTACTTCATGAATAAATTTCTGACAGCATCTAACCAGAAGAATGTTGTTTTTTTAATCAAATATTTTCTTTCTTCTCTTAAGAGGTGAATTATATCATCTAAATCTAATAATATCTATGATGATTTGCATGTTGAAATCTTCAGCCTCTGCTAAATTAGTCCAGTGCTTTTGTCTTATTTTCTATTACTTTAAAGCACAAAATGACATAGAAAGCTCAGTAAAATAGAGGATTTGAGTCAAGACTGTATTTCACCTGGTTTACTTCAGACAAAATTAATTACTGAGTTGTTGCTAGCTCCAAAGAACAGGCATTTAAAGAGGCAATAAAGAACATGGGGGGGGGTGTCCCAATGTTAGGTGTTGAAATTTAAGGAAAGCAAGTTTGGAAGGTCTGAAGAGGGACCTGAAAGACTTGAAACCCACAGATAGAACAGTAGTGCTAGAAGGGACCAAGAGATCTTCTAATCCATTCTCCTGTTCTAAGATAGGAACTGAGAGTTTTAACTATTCCTGATAGTGTGAAGAAAAAAATGTAGAGATAGGTAGCAGAAGTATACTGCTATATATACTGTATTACTGCTGTAAAGGAGCATTTCTGTATAGTTTCCCTCTTTCTGGATCAGGTTTATTGAGGTCCTATGTATAAAACTTTGTGCAGCAGATGCTGCTGTATGGTAGCAGGTGTAGTCTATGCTCCTGCAAAATCTTTTCCTTTTAATGAGCAAATTTGTGAGCTGCACATTCACACAGGTAGTTCAACATAGTCTATTTATCGTCTCAAAGGTAGGGTTTTGCAGGCTTTGTTGGCAACACTAGAAAGTGAAAGCACCTGAAAGACATTATTGCCAATGAAATGGGAAAAAAAAAACAACACGTTTCAGCTAAATGAAGGAAACGCTGAGATGAAACACAATTTACTTACAACTCCTGCTATCACAGGACATTTACTTAGTAAGCTGTTTCTATCAGTGGATAAAGCCTTGCTAATGAGAACAGTATGGACACATATAGAGAATGAGCATTCCCTCTTTGAAAGTAATTAATAAATAACCAGCTCATTTACAGGGATAAGCATAGTAGCACTAATTCTGTTAGAAGTGGGAGCCAATCATGGGATAATCTGTTGCTCAATTCAATCTGTTTAAAGCATTTTGTACTTTGTGCTTCAGGAGCAATTCCTCACATTTGAATACTTGGATCACACTCAGATGGAAAGCCTGCCTTGCAGACCCTTCTCCTATTGTTCTTGGATGTGCCTACTCAAAATCTTCACCTCACCCTTGCATAGCTTGCAAACATTGCTGCTTCTTCCAGCCCTGGTTGCATATTTTCCCCATGGCAAATACAATTGCCTAATAGGAGCAAACATTAAGAAAGTATTTAATGTATTACTTCTCCTCTAATAATAAATGCAACAGCTTAAAACTAAGTCAACTAAGTCAACTAACAACTGTTACCTGGAAGAGCTAGTTCTAAGCACCCAGTGTTTTGTGAGAGACTCCAGCAACATGCACAGTGCATTCTGAAATATGCTTTCAGGCAAGGCAGGACCATGTTTTCTGGAAAGGTAAACTTGAACTCTTTTTCTTGACTCTTAAGAAAAGTATTATAACACCTGTACTACAAACTTGAATGTTTCCTCTTATGATGATTTCTAGATGGATGGATTATAACAGAGAGCTCTACATTCAGACTTAGGATGGTCTTCTGAAAAACACTGCCCTTCCTCTAACATCTTCAAGTGCATGTAATGGAAATGAATGACATAGATCCGTCTCGTAGGAAGCTCAGCACTGGACTGGACTGAGCATCCAGAGCAAACCTCACAACTCTTTCAGCAAGGCCTTGACAGGCCCCTAGGAAAATCCAGTGACAGCTGTCTTCAGTGAAGTGAAATAACTGCAGCACTTGAGCACTATGAAAACTTGGAAACAGCCTTGGCAACCACAAACCCAGTAATTGAAGAAGAATACACAGTCACAGCAAGTGGAGGGGATTAGTGTAAAATCTTTTTAAACAGACTCATAGTTTTTTTTGTGCCTCAAGTATTTTTTTGCTTGATGCAAAATAATTTTGTCCCAATTATTTGACAAGTATCACACATGTGAAAGTGCAAATGAAAAAAGATCAGAGGAGGAAGAAATAGAGAAGAAAAAACTAATAGGAACCTAGCATTGCTGAGTATTTGATATTATTTATTGTAGTGGACTCCTTTAGAATTTCCTATATTATGTGAGAGAAATAAACCTCCTTTATATGACTGGAAAGAAGACACAGAGAGCCACAAAAATGTGGAGCTTATTTTTTGCTACGACTTGTCTTGCTTTTATTTAGCCATCTATAAGTTACACCTGAAGAAGGGCCAGCGTCTCCTAGGTGTGAGCCATATCACATACTGAGAAATTGATCTTTGCAGGAGATTTGTGCTATGCTGAATTCCTGTCTTTGTAGAATGGACTTGGATGTCTGTCTTTTAGACAGAAACAGATGCTGACAGAATTAAAAAAAAAAAATCTGAGACCCTTTAGTCTAACTTACATATTAACTTATACATCATTTTTTTCCTACATAAATGAAATCCTGATAATTACTCAAGCCATCTTCCCAGTGTTGTGCCTTACATTTTTATTCCTGCAGTTTTTAGATCATTGCTGTCCATTAACTCCTTAAATATCAGAGAGAATGTTAAAAACTATTACTTCTCTAAAAGGAAAAGAATGTTATGAAAACAAACTGTGGCTTTTTAGGACTTTTTGCAATTTCCTGAGGCTTTTTCTTGAACTGGGGAACATCAAGTCCTTTCTCTCCAGCAATTCGTGGGAACACTAGACTACGCGTGAGAGATTGGTTAGTTTAAGCATCCATTAGAAAGGGAGAGACAGATTAATACAATCATCTGGTTTCAAAATGTCTTTCGAAAGAGCGCTGCTGTCTCTAAAGTATACCCTGGATTTGAAGCAAGCATTGTCAGCCAGCGTTGACATAGATATGTTTGAAATGCCATCCACAAATGACTACAGTGACTGTATTAGAGGTTTGTTTACCACTGACTTGGGAGAATGATTTTCCTCACCTCTTTGTTTAAAAGGAATTCCACATTCTATATGAGAAATGAAATAAGGCTGTTTGTTTTTTGTAGCTCTTTATATTTCCCATTTGCCCTTTCCTATGTCCTTTGCAGTCACCAGAGGACTGTGCCATCAGACTCAAGACAAGGGTTCGATAACCATGGGTAACGGTGGTAAGAATCGGTTGTCAGCCAAACAGATGTTTTGGCTACCAAGCAGTGCCTGCTTTTTTTAGCAACAGCAACGTAATACTGTTGTGTATTGGGATTGCAATTTGCTTTACCCAGATATTCAATGCCACGTTACACTGTTATACTGCCAACTATTCCACAATTTGAAATGGTACATTACAGTTTCTCTTGCACAGGTAAAACTTTGCCTTGTTGTTTCCTGAGTACCGCTGTGCTGATTTCAGGAACTTCTAATAGCTCAAGATCAGGCTAAATTAAAATCTCATGCTCTGGAACAGATCAGTTCCCTTCTCACTGTGACATGGTTTTAAAATTTTCTAAATGCACTGTATATTCTGTTAGTCTAATAATTAAGGAAAACTTTTAAGCAGATGCTGCTCAGAAAAACTCCCACGTGATCCAGATGGTGTGATTTCTCTTTTTCACAGCAAACTATTGAGAAATATGTTTTCTTCCATTTTTGCACTTATAATAGGTTCACTTTCCAAAGCTTCACTGGCTTGTTTATGCTCAGTTGTGCAAAGTCATGCTATAGCACATCTACTGCTTCCTTATTCAGAAGGTCATTTATTCTCTCAAAAAATGAAATTAAATTAATGTGGCATGATCTTAATCTTGACAAAAATGTGGACTGCTTATTATCTTGCTATTGGCCAGATGCTTTAAGACAGATTGAATAGCAAGAGTTCAAACAAATCAGACACCAGCTGGGTATTTGAAGCTCGGCAAATCTATAATTATGGTCTTTTTTTTTTTTTTTCTTTAAGAGGAGGGGACAAAAATGGAAGAATAAAATTGTCCTCCTTAAGCCCTTTGAGACCCCACTTGTTTTCCATGATCCATGAGTTCTCAGTGATAAACATTTAATGGTTCAGATTGTTTCAGCTATTTCCTTAAATACTCCAGGGTAAATTTCCTTACAGCTCGCTCATTTGAATATACGTAGCCCAGCTGAACATGCACTTAACCTATTCTTTTCTTACTGTCCATAATCCAGTTTATTGCTAGTTTTAACTGTTCTAAGAATCTGTTAGAAATTAACCTTTTGCTGCGAAGACTTCAGCAAAGAAGCCAATGAAAAATTAATCTTTGTCTTTTTTAAATTTCCTCTTCTTCTCTCGGTAATTCTGACCTATCAAAGACAGGTCCAGCAGCATGCTCTAGACCACTGTCTGGATACATTACACTGGTTAGAGAATATATCATTAAACAGTTCCATTTTGGTTTCATGTTAATTAAACAGCTACACTGACCTGTGGTAAACTAGAGTAGTGCTTCTTCATATGTTATCCAGCCACTCCTGCTCTTCAGCAAGGCATGAGAAAGCAGCACACAAAACCACTAGGGGGGGGGAAGGAAAAAAAAAAAAAAAAAAAAAAAAGTTCACTTTCAAGCAGACACAAAATTAGGGAAGTGAAATTTTAAAGTCAAGGTCCTACTTAGCTTTCTTCTTCATAAATTAAAATCTAATCATGATTGAGAGGATGGCCAGTGTCTTTTTCAGGGGGAACTGATAATGAAACTTAGCATGCAGCTGGTTCTCTAGATGATCTCAGGCTAATCATTTACCTACAACCTCAAAGCACCAGCTTCCTCCAATCAGTGAAACAAATCTAGCTGGATTCTGATTGATTGCTACAAGGCATTTTAAGCTGTCTGCAGAAAAACCACTTCTAAAATACTACTTTCTGTATTGGATGGGTTAAGCATATTGTTGTAGAACCAGAGAGCTGAGAATAGTCTGAGTACAGCAACATGTTTTCTTTGGTAAAGGTGCAACTTGGACCTTAAGAATTTTTTTCTTTAAAACCACATTTGAAAGACATATAAAAATGCCTAATAAGACAAGCTGGATTCTTAATCCATTGTGCAATTATTCATTTCAAATTATGGCAGCAGTATTAAAATGCAGGTGGGGTAATTTCTAAGAAAATCAGAAGATATAATCATATGTCAACATTCTGCAGCACTAACACACGCAAAATACCTATTGTGCTTGAGGAGGTCTGCTCCTAATGTGTGAGCATTGTGGAATAAGGTTTATTTCAAGTAAGAAGTTCTTTACCATGCAGCTGTCAAAGTGAAATTTTGTGTTCTGGACACCAAGCAGAATGTAGCCACTGTCTGTGATTTAAGACTTACCAAGCATGCCAAGAATATATTAGCTTACTCTTGGCAGTGGGAATTGCATTTGTGTAACAACAAGCTTTAAAACCCTGTTAAGAAACATTGTCTGATCTGTAACATGGGACTCGTTCATTTTGTTACTGTCATTTTACTGAAAAGAAAAAAAAAATTGTTCACAGAATATTTTTCCAAAAATCTGTAGGGTACTTTGGAATTTATACATTTATTTTTTTAATTAAACAACAACAAAACACATTGGGTAATAGTTCCATCCAGTACTTATTTAAGGCTTGTTTATAATGTAAAGGAGAATGTTTGCTGTGTCTCCTAGACATGGTGTGGTCCCTACACTATCTCACAATACGAATTGCACAAGTTTTTCAAAACCACTGCCTGAAAGTTAGGTTCTTAAATCTATATGCAAGTATTTAGAGTCAAGTTGCTCAGCACTTCTGAATAGCAGACCTTGTGTTATTCATCTGACAATATAGAGTAAAGAAGGAGAAAGATCAAACAGCTGACAAGGATTGGCCAATGAGCTGAAATGCCCACCAGTAGTGTGAGGAACAAAAGTTTCAAGACCCTGCTCTGCTCTCCAGATGAGTACTGTAACTTTCAGCGATGTATTTATGCAAAGAAGTAGTGGTCTGTCAGAAAACAACTGGAAGAGAAATGCTGCAATGGCTTAGCTACCTGCCAGAGCTGAGGAAAAGTGGATTCCAATATTGTAGCTCAAGAAAAATAAGCTTGAACCAGGGTTTTCACAAATGCCAAACAAATTTCTACATAGGGAAATATTTCTTGATACAGTCATGGAAGTTTTAAACAGTTTCATATTTGTCCCAGTACAGACTAGAAGCTTATTTTATGGATTACATTTATATTTGCTTTTGTAGAAATCCACCTTTGTTCTCTGCCCCACTGTGATCATTTTTTAAAATCTTGATCGTACACTCATGCTCAGCAGGAAAACTGCCTGTAAGTTCTCACTCAGTTTTCTTACAATTGGAGCTGTTGGAGACAAGGTTTGCTGCCTTATGGAATTGGCAAGATGCTCCTTCCTGAGATGCCTTAAGGCTGCCATTGACCTCAGGATAGCTGCAGAAGGCAGGAACAGCTGGGTCTGCATAGCTCTTGTCCCCTGGCACAATGGTTTCTGGGGAAGGAAATGCTATTATAATTTGTATCCTCAGACCCTTGGCCGCTAACCAAACTATCATAACTCTGAGCAAGACAGACACTCACGCCCAGCAAGGGCACAGGCCGGATGCAGGGAACAGGAACTGGGGACAATGGGAAGAATCTGGGGTGCAGCAGCAGCCACAAACTGTCCTCCAGTCTGCATCGAGAGTCAACGCCTTGCACAGTTACTTCTATATGAAAAGGTGCAAGCTGAGAAGAACTGATAGACGTGTTCCATTGCACATGATCACCTCTCTCTCATCTGAGTAATGCCTAGAACTGAATTCTCATATTCCTACAAGTGGAAATTAGAAGATTCTTACTCTTAGAAGGAAATGTCACAGTCACTGAAGATCAGCTGGGCAGCCTAACCTGGAGTTGGCAGTGCTAGCAAAAGTCTCGTTTTGTGCTTATGGACCACAGATGCACTGCTTCTCAATCAGTATTGTTACTGATTTTCCCTATTTTTAATGTCTAATTTCTTCAATAAGCTTTACATTTACTCTTCTTAGCAAGTGTCTCCATTTTTAGGACAGGTATCCCCAGTGTTCCATTTGGGATGGAATCCTGTTCACTGTGAGTACTAACACACACAGACAGTACCCAAACTCCTCACACCTAACAGTATAGTGGGGAGTTCCACTTGTGAGTGATCTTAGTGTCTACAAAGAGTGGTGTTTGGTTTGTAAGGCATTGTACACAATACCAAAAAGCAACATGGATATGAAAGAATGCTTCTGGTAGAACTTGAGTTGAGGTTTGCTCAGTAAACCTACTGTGGCCCACTGGCACAGTATTTCTTCATTAATTACTGAAGAGTGAGTGGTAATGGTCAAGGAACTAAACTCATTATTGTATTTAATTCTCTGGAGACCAACTTTACAGGAGGTTCTGGTTTGAAGATCACTGGGACTGGCAGAAGCACTTCTGTGAAAAGAAACAAATTAGAACTAAGTAGAGACAGGAACATTTAAGCAAGTTTTATACCTGAAGTTCTTTTGCCTTGCTTCATCTCCTTTGCAAGCATCCAATGCTCAGGAGGGCTGATCTGGATGAAAATGAAAAATGGAATGGGAGATGAGGAAACATCCAAAGGAGGAGGCTGAGGGTGTGATGATACTAGTGAACTGAACATGCCCAGCTCCTAAGCATTCAGATCAACTGGCACAGAACAACCCATGTCCATTCTACTAAACTTCAGTTCTTGTCTGATTGAGAGCTGTCAGAATCATTTAAGTCATCTATAACATGGTTTTTCATATAATGTATGATTTTTCTCTAAACAAGAACAACTACCACATTCTAGGCTTGATCAGAGTTTTGGAGATTTTTCCCTGGATTCAGGAGGTTTTGGAGCAAACTATGCAACTTGGTTACTTATGTTTCAGGCTTCCTATTAGTTAACGTATACTGTTTTACTATGTACAAACTGAAATGCAGTGAGAGAACATCTGTGAAAGATCACCAATAGACATTGGAAGTGGATACTTTAAAGCCTGTTTTCTCCTTCCCTGTAATATATGCATTAAGTTGTATAATCTCCAGTAAGGACAATTTAGTGTGGCTGCGGAAGGTAGAAATACACTACACTTACATGACACCTTGCAAGTAAGTGCCTCACAATCTTCCACAGAGAGGAAAGTAAAGGTTATGTTTATGGGGATCAGCAAATAGTTTACATGAGAAAGCATTCACTTCATGAGTATAGGATTTTTATTGCTGGGTGCCAACCTAGACTATCCAAATAACTGCTACATACCACCTTTGCACCTCTGTATTGTTTTCAAAATCCATATTTGAGTATGATTTCATCCAGTGCAGTTTCATTCTGGTATAATGCCATTGCCTTTAACAACATTATACCAGCTTTGAATTATAATTGCAAGCAGACTCTGGACCTTTACAATTATAATTGCAGTTATCACTCTTCATAGAGTTTACACTGCAATGAAAGTAGAGAACTCCCTGTGACTAAATTCTCCATCATCCTCTTGAATTTGCATTTTCCTCAGTAGCAGATGCACAATCAAGATGAGATTCACTTAATAGCCTTTTAATGTGTTTGAATTTAATAATTTTTAAACCATTTCTAATAGTCACTTGCAGTATCTTTTACCATTGGGCTGCAAGTGTAGGCTTAAAAATAACACTCAGGAAATCTTATTCCATAAATTGATCCTGCGAAGGAAAAGCACCTTGAAAATCCAGTGCTCCTTGAAGGCTGGCTTTATTATTCTTGTTACCATTTTATTACAAAAAATCGTATACTACAAATATTTAATATTTGTACCTCAACATGGATATGCAAAAAGTCTGAGTCTGGAATTAAAGAGATGGATGCAGATATGTTTGTGTAAGGCGACATCTTGCTTATAAGAGCACAGCTACTGTAGGTTTGACTGACTGTCAGTCTAAAATTAATCCAGTGAAAATGTGGTGAAAATGTGACGTCTAAAGAACAATGAAATATAAAAGACATGGAGAAATGTTCAGCTAAGTATCTATTGCATCTTTTGTTTAAAGTTCAAGTAAGAAATAGTAAGAATAATTGGAATTCAGACACACCTACCTAGACTATTCTTTGCACTTTTATTCTATTTCAAGGATGAACAGTGAGGGATTTTGTGAGACAATTTTCTCTCTAAAAGAACCTTCCTGTGCAGATGGGTCAAAATTTGGAATTTTGAATTCCAATAGTTTTGAATTTCTGTGACTGTCAGCACAAATGTTTGGAACATTAAGTGTAGATCAGCTCGCATGGATGTAGGTCCAGGTCATACACCTAAAAAAAAAAAGGATATAGAGGAACCAAATTCTCATAAGAATAGCCAATTTGTGGAAATTCATTGAACAGTCCATACTATTATTTTGTTATCAAATGCAGGCCAAAATCTTTCTCTTTTTTTGGGTCTAGAATCCAAACCTTGCCCTTGCTATGAGAGCAACTTCCTTCACTCTGCAGTAATTTTTTATTTAATATAATGGGAAGAAGAGAGATCTCCCTTGCCAGTAAGCAGATGTCCACCAAAACGTTTTTACTAACTGATCAGTTGCAAAATCCCTCACTGCAATCCCTTATAAAATAAGATGCCCTATGTCCTTCCTCCCACCCCAAGCGTAGTTGCCAAAACTTACATACAAAATTATTACTGTAATGTTTTATAGTTACTGGGAAAAAAAATATCCATTTGGTCTTGCAGAATGATGTGAAATGAATCTCTGGCCTCAAAAAAAAAAAAAAAAAAATCTATTAAAAGTAGCTCTTTTTTCCTCCCTCCTCCCTCTCCCAGGCCCCTTTTGCTCCCCTCCCCCAACAATAAAGGATGTTTTGGAACAGCCTTTTCAGGAAACATTTCCACAGTAAAATGCAGCATCATTTATAATATTTAAAGCTACATTTTTGTTGAGATGGCTTGGCAGGCTTTGCTTGCAAATCTGGCAGGATATGGCCAGCTGAGAGTTAGCACTAACAAACTG